>NC_052336.1:30956052-31262582 GCF_016432855.1 Salvelinus namaycush | reverse complement strand
CCCCTGAGGGGCCCCAGTATTGAGGATCAGCGTGGCAGATGTGTTGTTGCCTACCCTTACCACCTGGGGCGGCCTGTCAGGAAGTCCAGGATCCAGTTACAGAGGGAGGTGTTTAGTCCCAGGGTCCTTAGCTTAGTGATGAGCTTTGTAGTAAGCCTATTTTATGAAGTTTCTACCGGATCAGAGCAGGAAAAAATGTTCCCCTTCCACACCGAGTAGAGAGGTTATTGAAAGAGATCTGGAAAGATAGGCTACATTGAGGAACAATTGTAATTCTGAATGGATGTAAAAACAGACTTCGTTTACTTGCTGTTTGAGGTGATTTTTTTTTACTTTGATAAGCTCCACAGTGGTGGTGAGTTAAGACAATCAGAAATACTATCAGATCCCCAAATGGGAACATTTACAGGCCTACATTTGTGCGCAGGACAGGTAGCCTAGGCCTACGTCTATGCATAATCAGGTGTGCGTCCTTACTCAACATTGACTGGAGCCTTACAAATAAAATGCAATGAATAAATTGAAAACTCTGAAATGAAATAAACCAAAACTTGTTCCTCACAAGTGTAGCCTAGGTTGTGCAGTCCACTCCGACAATGAGAATGGTAAAAGACTGTAATAATAATATATTGAATGCATTAAGGTCATTTCTGTTAACCAAAAAACATTGTAGATTAGAAATGATAGGAATTAACGGTAAATGTTCTACTGGTGATACTGGTGTGCCATCATGGATTAGCCCACTGTGACATGCGTAAATCAGACGGGTGTCTTGTGTGCTATAACAAATATATATATATATATATTTGCTACTGCTTGACAAAAAAATATTGGTCGACAAACAGCCTATCGACAAAACAATTAACCAGTCGACTAAATGGGGTCAGCCCTAGCCTCGATGCCCGTCTGCTTTATAGAACAAGCCACGGCCACACTGACTCACTGTACCTAATAAACTGACCAGTGAGTGTATATGCCATTTAGCAGATGCTTTTAACCAAAGTAACTGACAGTCATGCCTGCATACATCTTTTTGTATGGGTGACCCCACGAGAATCGAACTAACAGTCCCTGGGCGTTTCAAACCATGCCAGACAGGACCAGGTTGTGACAACAAGCGAAAATACCTATCTATCGCCTCTGTTTTTAGATGGAGACTGAGGAGAACCTCTACTCCTGTCTCCCTTTGTTACGACCGACTGATGCTCTGCACCGCTTTCAAGACTGTTTGATTGTAATACCGAGTGGAATTGTGGTGTGGCGAAGCTCATGGCTGTGTCCCAAATCGCACCCTATTCCCTACATACTTTTGACCAGCGCCCTATGGGGGAATTAGGGTGCCCTATATAGAGTTTGGAGTGTGACTGTTTGAGGTTGTGGATAGGTGTCTTTTATACTGATAACAAGTTCAAACAGGTGCCATTAATCTTGTCAATAGGGGGGCGCCATTTCGACTTTGTAAAAATTTGTTCCCAAATTAAACTGCCTCGTACTCAATTCTTGCTCGTACAATATGCATATTATTATTACTATTGGATAGAAAACACTCTCTAGTTTCTAAAACCGTTTGAATTATTTCTCTGAGTGAATCAGAACTCATTCTGCAGCACATTTCCTGTCAGGAAGTGAAATTTCTGAAATCGAGGTCCCTGTTCTGAGGTCAGTTTATAAGTCCCCATGCAAGCTATGGGGCTACATGCACTGCATACGCCTTCCTCTAGATGTCAGTAAGCGGTGAGAATTTGAATGGAGTGGATTGCACCATCTGGGGCCCTATATAAGACCGTGGAACGGAAGTACCGTTCTTTTCAACGGGGCGCCTGGCGCAAGAGGGACATCACAATGGCGTCCTGCAAAGCTTTCGTTTTAGCAGTTCTATATCTCCGGTCATGTTTTTATTCGTTATAGTTGTTAAAGACATCACAAGGTAGTTAATTTAAACCGACTTATAGCAGTTTATATCAGTTTATTGCGATTTTCTGGGATTTCTTTGTGACGCGCTATCAGGAGTTGGACACCTTTCCGGCACATAGCTAACGTTAGCGGCTATTTCGACAGGAGAAGAGGACATCTTTCAACCAAAAGACGATTGTTCTGGAGAAAGGACACCTTGCCCAAGATTCTGATGGAAGCTCAGCAAATAGTAAGCAGTCTTTATGCTGTTAATTCGTATTTATGTTGACAAATGTCAAATAATAATTCCGCCATGAATTTCGGTGCGGTCTCGCTTTAGCGCACGCTGTATTGCGCAGTAACGTTAATTTTAAAAATTTAACACAGCGGTTGCATTAAGAACTAATGTATCTTTCATTTGCTGTCCAACCTGTATTTTTTTAGTCAAGTTTATGATTACTTATCGATTAGAATAGGTGCCTCTCCAAGATGGCGCCGGACAGATTGCTTGAAGTTTTGGCCACTAATCACATTGTATAACCACGATTTGTGCCGCTAAATATGCACATTTTCGAACAAACCCTATATGCATTGTGTAATATGATGTTACAGGACTGTCATCTGATGAAGAATATCAAGGTTAGTCAAAAATTATATATCTTTTGCCTGTTTGTTACGATCGCTAACCTTTGCTGCTGGTAAATGGTGTTGTGTTTCTGGCTATTGTGGTAAGCTAATATAATGCTATATTGTGTTTTCGCTGTAAAACACTTAGAAAATCTGAAATATTGGCTGGATTCACAAGATCTGTGTCTTTCATTTGCTGTACGCTGTGTATTTTTAAGAAATGTTTTATGATGAGTATTTAGGTAATACACGATGGTCTCTGTAGTTATTCTAGTTGCTTTGGTGAGAGTTGTGATGGTGGCTGCAATGGTAAACTATGATTTATACCTGAAATATGCACATTTTTCTAACAAAACATATGCTATACAATAAATATGTTATCAGACTGTCATCTGATGAAGTTGTTTCTTGGTTAGTGGCTATTTATATCTTTATTTGGTCGAATTTGTGATAGCTACTGATGGTGGTGTCTTTTGCTAACGTGGTTAGCTAATAGATTTACATATTGTGTCTTCCCTGTAAAACATTTTAAAAATCAGAAATGATGGCTGGATTCACAAGATGTGTATCTTTCATCTGGTGTCTTGGACTTGTGATTTAACTTGTGATATTTAGATGCTAGTATTTACTTGTGACGCTATGCTAGGCTATGCTAGTCAGCTTTTTTACTGATGGGGGTGCTCCCGGATCCGGGTTTGGGAGGAATTAGAGGTTAATACAGGTAACGAGTGGAGGACAGAGGAGCCTCTTAAAGAAGAAGTTACAGGTCTGTGAGAGCCAGAAATCTTGCTTGTTTGTAGGTGACCAAATACTTATTTTCCACCATAATTTGCAAATAAATTCATTAAAAATCCTACAATGTGATTTTCTGGATTTTTTTTTCTCATTTTGTCTGTCATAGTTGAAGTGTACCTATGATGAAAATTACAGGCCTCTCTCATCTTTTTAATTGGGAGAACTTGCACAATTGGTGGCTGACTAAATACTTTTTTTGCCCCACTGTAACTCATATGGTAGGCAAAAACCTGAGAAAAAATCCAAACAGGAAGTGGGAAATCTGAGGTTTGTAGTTTATGAACTCAGCCCCTGTCGAATACACAGTGGGATATGGGTAATGTTGCACTTCCTAAGGCTTCCACCAGATGTCAACAGTCTTTAGAACGTTGTTTCAGGCTTATACTGTGAAGGGGGGCCGAATGAGAGCTGATTGAGTCAGAGGTCTGGCAGCAGCCTCAATCTCAGTCACGCGCTTTCACATTAGAGGTATCTCCCGTTCCTTTGCTTTTCTACAGACAATGGAATTCTCCGGTTAGAACATTATTGAACATTTCTGATAAAAACATCCTAAAGATTGATTCTATACTTAGTTTGACAATTTTCTACGACCTGTAATATAAGTTTTGAACTTTTCGTCCGACGTTCGGCTGGACCTGCACGCGCGTTTGGATTTGTTTACCAAACTCCCTAACAAAAGAAGCTATTTGGACATAAATGATGGACATTGTCGAACAAATCAAACATTTATTGTGGAACTTGGATTCCTGGGAGTGCATTCTGATGAAGATCATCAAAGGTAAGTGAATATTTATAATGCTATTTCTGACTAATGTTGACTGCGCAACATGGCGGATATTTCTTTTGGCTGGTTTGGGCTTTGAGCGTCGTACTCAGATTATGCTTTTTCTGTAAAGTTTTAAAAAAATCTGACACAGTGGTTGCGTTAAGGAGAAGTTCCATGCATAACTCTTGAATTTTCATCAACATTTATAATGAGTATTTCTTTGAATAGATGTGGCTCTCTGCAAAATCACAGCATGTTTTTGAACTACTGAACATAACACACCAATGTAAAATGAGATTTTTGGATATAAATATGCACTTTATCGAACAAAACATACATGTATTGTGTAACATGAAGTCCTATGAGTGTCATCTGATGAAGATCATCAAAGGTTAGTGATACATTTTATCTATATTTCTGCTTTTTGTGAATCCTCTCTTTGGCTGGAAAAATGGCTGTGTTATTCTGTGAATAGGCACTCACCTAACATAATCGTTTGGTTTGCTTTCGCCGTAAAGCCTTTTTGAAATCGGAGACTGTGGCTGGATTTACAACAAGTGTATCTTTAAAATGGTGTAAAATACATGTATGTTTGAGGAATTTTAATTATGGGATTTCTGTTGTTTTGAAACTGGCGCCCTGCAGTTTCACTGGCTGTTGAAGAGGTGGGACACTACCGTCTCACGTACCCTAGAGAGGTTAATTTGGCAATAACAATTTCAAACATAGCCTGTGTGTGTGTGTCTGTGTTTGGTTCCCTGGTGTCCTTACCTTGGCTGATGACGGCCTTACGGTTCCGTCCATCCAGGTCAGCTCTTTCGATGACGTGATGCTTGGCGTCCACCCAGTACATGCGGTGCCCGGCGTAGTCGATGGTCAGCCCGTTGGGCCAGAACAAGTGTGTGTCGGCGATGATGCAGCGGTTGGAGCCGTCCATGTTGGCATACTCGATACGAGGAGTGTTACCCCAGTCCGTCCAGTAGATCTTGCTTTGGGGGGTGGAAAAAGTCATGGAAACTTAGGGTTAGGTTGTCATTGTCCAACAAAAAGTTAGGTCACATATCATAGGACAAGCACCATTCAGACCTGGGATCAAATAGTACTTGTTTTCTTTAAAATAATTTAGCTGCCTATATCACGTTTTCCTGGCGCAATGGAACCAAAGCAGTAGTCCCATAAGTGCAAACCCCGCCCATCTGGCAGTCCATGCAGGCTCATCAAACAACGTTCAAAGTATTTAAAAGAAAGAAAATACTATTTGAACCGAGGTCATTCATAGTTGTGTTATCAGATGCCACTGATGTCAGCTGTTTGATGTCAGCATTCATATCCAATTTACCAATCATCCTCTCAATTACCATATGCAATTACCAGAGAACCCTGCGGCCTTATTTTGACATAATTGCTTGTTTAGGTTCCACCTCTGAAGAATGACACAGGCTACTTATAAATATATATTCCCAAATTGGGGTGGGGAAAAACGTAGTGGTGATTTCCATGTGGAGTGGAGAAACGTCAATAAATAGGGAACTGACAGCTGTCAGTGAAGCTAGCTATATTGCTAGCCTTATGTTAGTTTTTACTACACCATATTCAAAAGATTAGTCAGATGGCTAGGCTAGTTCTGGAGCTGGATTTGTCATAAGCATTGAGAGCAAACTCACCACAAATGGAAACCAGTATCTTTGACCTCGCCATCTATTGTTATCTCCAAAGTTTTGGCATCTTCCACAAGAGACAAGCGTTTTTCTACATTGTAATAGACACAGTGTAAACTTTGGTATGCAGGCTTTGGCTGCGGTACAGCAAAGCCAAGTCAGCTTGTGCTCATGGTTCTCACAGGGGAAGTTAAATGATAGGCTATAATGACTTTGCTCATGATGCACGTTGTATCGGACACGAAACACCAATACAAATGTAACAAACGCACAACAAAATAGATAAGTTCCTTGAATTTTCCTTCGCGGGTGCCTGTTCATTATAGGACAGAAACGTGTGGTTTAGCTGCACCAATCAAAGCAGTGAAGCGTGTAGTGAAGCTAGACTTTAGTGGTCAAGACAATTCATCTTGGGTCGACGGTGGGAGCAGGGTTGCAAAACGCAATAATATCACGCAATTTTACCGTTTATAAAATGGTCATATAAAGCTCTGGAAAAAATTAAGAGACAACTGCAAAATGATCAGTTTCTCTGGTTTTTACTATTTATAGGTCTGTGTTTGGGTAAAATGAACTACTGACAACATTTCTCCCAAATAAAAATATTTCCTTTCCTGTAGCTGTCCTCATGGAGAGCCAGTTTCATCATAGCGCTTCATGGTTTTTGCGACTGCACTTTCAAAGTTCATGAAGCAGGTTGAGAGAACGCCAAGAGTGTGCAAAGCTGTCATCAAGGCAAAGGGTGGCTATTTTGAAGAATTTCAAATCTAAAATATATTTAGATTAAAAATATATATATATTTAACCAGACAAGTCAGTTAAGAACAAATTCTTATTTACAATGACGGCCTACACCGGCCGCCTCTGGGCCAATTGTGCGCCTCACGGCTGGTTGTGATACAGCTTGGATTCGAACCAGGGTGTCTGTAGTGACACCTCTATCACTGACATGCAATGCCTTAGACCACTGCGCCACTCGGGGGCCCCGTTTAACACTTTTTTGGTTACTACATGATTCCATATGTGTTATTTCATAGTGTTGATGTCTTCACTATTATTCTACAATGTAGAAAATACAAAAAATAAAGAAAAACCCTGGAATGAGTAGATGTGTCCAACGTTTTGACTAGTACTGTATATATACAGACTAGCAAAGAAATATGTGAAAAATTGACAAAATAAGCGGATTGTTAATTTTCGTTAAAAAAAAGTTGTTGTACAAAAAGTTTGCACCGACAATTTTCATTTGCTCCCCTTGGCTCAAGTGCAGGCGACAGAGAAAAGCTGTTTGGCTCAGTTGCGACTCGAAGAGGAAGCACTTTGCCAGGTGTATTAGCACATCATATAATCAGGGAAACACACGGCATCCTCCACAATATCATACTTTGATTAAAACAATGACATATTGACTTCAATCGTTGTGAAACATCATGGGTAAGCTCTTTCTGTTGAAAATAAAGTGAATTTCCACTTGTGCTACTTTAAGGCTGAGATAAAAGGGAAATCTGCTCCACCTTCTGTTAAATAGTTGCTCCAGATACAAAGTGCCAGAGTCTAGCATCTAATGCCAAGATCAAGTCCCTGCCAACCTTGAAGAATTTTTATCAGTTTCACTTTAGCGCCGCACCCCTAGCCCCGGACCCCATGTACCTTTTTTAGCCTAATAATGATGTTGGCAGAAGACTGCCTCAGTAGGAATGTTATGCTATAGACTGCTATGGGTACTTGGTAATTGGCTGCTCTTCAGTAGCTATCTAGAAATACATTCTAAGTTGCACTACTCATAAATATCCTGGTTGCTAAAACTCTAATAGTTTGCCTAATTTCAGTTTATGTGACAAAATAAGCTAGTATAGTGTAGAGAATCATTGTACCATCTTGTAACGTCCTGACCAGAGTTCTTATGTGTTTTGCTTGTTTAGTGTTGGTCAGGACGTGAGCTGGGTGGGAATTCTATGTTGTGTGTCTAGTTCGTCTGTTTCTGTGTTCAGCCTAATATGGTTCTCAATCAGAGACAGCTGTCAATCGTTGTCCCTGATTGAGAATCATATATAGGTGGCTTGTTTTGTGTTGGGGATTGTGGGTGGTTGTTTCCTGTCTCTGTTTGTATTCTGCACCAGATAGGTCTGTATCGGTTTGCCACTTTTGTTATTTTGTATTTGTTTAGTGTTCACTGTAGTTTTTGTTAATTAAACATGTTGAGCACTGGCTACGCTGCGTGTTGGTCCGATCCCTGTTTCACCCCCTCTTCTAGTGAAGAGAGGGAAGGCCGCCGTTACAGAACCACCCACCAATCTCGGACCAAGCAGCGTAGCAACGGGCAGCAGCAGCGGGACCAGGAGAAATGGACATGGGAGGACGAGCTGGACGGAAAAGGACCCTGGGCAGAGCCAGAGGAGTATCGCCGCCCCAAAGCAGAGCTGGAGGCAGCAAAAGCAGAGAGGCGGCGTTTTGAGGAGCTAGCTCGGCAGCAGGAGCCGGATCTGGGTTACACCACTTGGGAGGAAATAGACAGGTGGTCGGTTGACCCAGGGAGAGTGCCGGAGCCCGCCTGGGATTCGATGGAGCAATGTGCAGAGGGATACCGGCGAATGAGGTTAGCACGACGACGCGGTAAAAAGCCCGTGAAGAAACCCAAAACATTTCTTGGGGGGGGGAGGCTAAAGGATAGTGTGGCGAAGTCAGGTAGGAGACCTGCGCCCACTTCCCATGCTTACCGTGGAGAGCGGGAGTACGGGCAGAACCGTGTTATGCGGAAGAGCGCACGGTGTCTCCTGTACGTGTGCATAGCCCGGTGCGGGTTATTCCACCTCCCCGCACTGGCCGGGCTAGATTGAGCATTGAGCCAAGTGCCATGAAGCCGGCTCTACATATCTGGCCTCCAGTACGTCTC
This sequence comes from Salvelinus namaycush, assembly GCF_016432855.1. Classification (NCBI taxonomy): domain Eukaryota; kingdom Metazoa; phylum Chordata; class Actinopteri; order Salmoniformes; family Salmonidae; genus Salvelinus; species Salvelinus namaycush. The sequence continues at coordinate 31,253,950 of NC_052336.1, read as the reverse complement.
CTCGGGCCGGTGTACATGGCACCAACCTTACGCATGGTGTCCCCGGTTCGCCAACACAGCCCAGTGCGGGTTATTCCACCTCCCCGCACTGGACGGGCTACGGGGAGCATTCAACCAGGTAAGGTTGGGCAGGCTCGGTGCTCAAGGGAGCCTGTACGCCTGCACGGTCCGGTATATCCGGCGCCACCTTCCCGCCCCAGCCCATTTCCTCCAGTTCCAGCACCCCGCACTCGCCTTATGGTGCGTGGCCCCAGCCCAGTACCACCAGTGCCTACACCACGCACCAGGCTTCCAGTGCGTCTCCAGAGGCCTGTTCCTCCTCCACGCACTCTCCCTATGGTGCGTGTCTCCAGCCCAGTACCTCCAGTTCTGGCACCACGCACCAAGCCTCCTGTGCGTCTCCAGAGCCCGGTACGCACTGTTCCTTCTCCCCGCACTCGCCCTGAGGTGCGTGCCCTCAGCCCGGTACCTCCAGTTCCGGTACCACGCACCAGGCCTATAGTGCGCCTCGAGAGTCCAGTGTGCCCTGTTCCTGTTCCCCGCACTAGCCTTGAGGTGCGTGTCTCCAGTCCGGTACCACCAGTTCCGGCACCACGCACCAGGCCTACTGTGCGCCTCAGCAGGTCAGAGTCGGCCGTCTGCCCAACGCCGCCTGCACTGCTCGTCTGCCCAGCGCCGTCTGAGCTGCCTGCCTGCCCAGCGCCATCTGAGCCATCCGTCTGCCCAGCGCCATCTGAGCCATCCGTCTGCCCAGCGCCATCTGAGCCATCCGTCTGCCCAGCGCCATCTGAGCCATCCGTCTGCCACGAGCCTTCAGAGCCGCCCGTCTGTCCCGAGCCATTAGAGCCGTCCGCCAGTCAGGAGCCGCCAGAGCCGCCAGCCAGTCAGGAGCCGCCAGAGCCGCCAGCCAGTCAGGAGCCGCCAGAGCCGCCAGCCAGTCAGGAGCCGCCAGAGCCGCCAGCCAGTCAGGAGCCGCCAGAGCCGCCAGCCAGTCAGGAGCCGCCAGAGCCGCCAGCCAGTCAGGAGCTGCCAGAGCTGCACTCCAGTCATGAGCTGCCCTCCAGTCATGAGCTGCCCTCCAGTCATGAGCTGCCCTCCAGTCATGAGCTGCCACTCAGTCATGAGCTGCCACTCAGTCATGAGCTGCCACTCAGTCATGAGCTGTCATGAGCTGCCACTCAGTCATGAGCTGCCACTCAGTCATGAGCTGCCACTCAGTCCGGAGCTGCCACTCAGTCCGGAGCTGCCACTCAGTCCGGAGCTGCCACTCAGTCATGAGCTGCCATTCAGTCATGAGCTGCCACTCAGTCCGGAGCTGCCATTCGTCCTGAGCTGCCCCTCTGTCCTGAGCTACCTCTCTGTCCTGAGCTACCTCTCTGTCCTGAGCTACCTCTCTGTCCTGAGCTACCTCTCTGTCCTGAGCTACCTCCTAAATCATGTGGGGGCCTTGGGGAGGATTCTTAGGCCAAGGTCGTGGGCGAGGGTCGCCACTCAAAGGACGCTAAGGAGGGGGACAAAGACAGTGGTGGAGTGGTGTCCTCGTCCACCGCCGGAGCCGCCACCGCGGACAGATGCCCACCCAGACCCTCCCCTTGTATTTTAGGGGTGCGTTCGGAGTCCGCACCTCAGGGGGGGGGGTACTGTAACGTCCTGACCAGAGTTCTTATGTGTTTTGCTTGTTTAGTGTTGGTCAGGACGTGAGCTGGGTGGGAATTCTATGTTGTGTGTCTAGTTCGTCTGTTTCTGTGTTCAGCCTAATATGGTTCTCAATCAGAGACAGCTGTCAATCGTTGTCCCTGATTGAGAATCATATATAGGTGGCTTGTTTTGTGTTGGGGATTGTGGGTGGTTGTTTCCTGTCTCTGTTTGTATTCTGCACCAGATAGGTCTGTATCGGTTTGCCACTTTTGTTATTTTGTATTTGTTTAGTGTTCACTGTAGTTTTTGTTAATTAAACATGTTGAGCACTGGCTACGCTGCGTGTTGGTCCGATCCCTGTTTCACCCCCTCTTCTAGTGAAGAGAGGGAAGGCCGCCGTTACAGAACCACCCACCAATCTCGGACCAAGCAGCGTAGCAACGGGCAGCAGCAGCGGGACCAGGAGAAATGGACATGGGAGGACGAGCTGGACGGAAAAGGACCCTGGGCAGAGCCAGAGGAGTATCGCCGCCCCAAAGCAGAGCTGGAGGCAGCAAAAGCAGAGAGGCGGCGTTTTGAGGAGCTAGCTCGGCAGCAGGAGCCGGATCTGGGTTACACCACTTGGGAGGAAATAGACAGGTGGTCGGTTGACCCAGGGAGAGTGCCGGAGCCCGCCTGGGATTCGATGGAGCAATGTGCAGAGGGATACCGGCGAATGAGGTTAGCACGACGACGCGGTAAAAAGCCCGTGAAGAAACCCAAAACATTTCTTGGGGGGGGGAGGCTAAAGGATAGTGTGGCGAAGTCAGGTAGGAGACCTGCGCCCACTTCCCATGCTTACCGTGGAGAGCGGGAGTACGGGCAGAACCGTGTTATGCGGAAGAGCGCACGGTGTCTCCTGTACGTGTGCATAGCCCGGTGCGGGTTATTCCACCTCCCCGCACTGGCCGGGCTAGATTGAGCATTGAGCCAAGTGCCATGAAGCCGGCTCTACATATCTGGCCTCCAGTACGTCTCCTCGGGCCGGTGTACATGGCACCAACCTTACGCATGGTGTCCCCGGTTCGCCAACACAGCCCAGTGCGGGTTATTCCACCTCCCCGCACTGGACGGGCTACGGGGAGCATTCAACCAGGTAAGGTTGGGCAGGCTCGGTGCTCAAGGGAGCCTGTACGCCTGCACGGTCCGGTATATCCGGCGCCACCTTCCCGCCCCAGCCCATTTCCTCCAGTTCCAGCACCCCGCACTCGCCTTATGGTGCGTGGCCCCAGCCCAGTACCACCAGTGCCTACACCACGCACCAGGCTTCCAGTGCGTCTCCAGAGGCCTGTTCCTCCTCCACGCACTCTCCCTATGGTGCGTGTCTCCAGCCCAGTACCTCCAGTTCTGGCACCACGCACCAAGCCTCCTGTGCGTCTCCAGAGCCCGGTACGCACTGTTCCTTCTCCCCGCACTCGCCCTGAGGTGCGTGCCCTCAGCCCGGTACCTCCAGTTCCGGTACCACGCACCAGGCCTATAGTGCGCCTCGAGAGTCCAGTGTGCCCTGTTCCTGTTCCCCGCACTAGCCTTGAGGTGCGTGTCTCCAGTCCGGTACCACCAGTTCCGGCACCACGCACCAGGCCTACTGTGCGCCTCAGCAGGTCAGAGTCGGCCGTCTGCCCAACGCCGCCTGCACTGCTCGTCTGCCCAGCGCCGTCTGAGCTGCCTGCCTGCCCAGCGCCATCTGAGCCATCCGTCTGCCCAGCGCCATCTGAGCCATCCGTCTGCCCAGCGCCATCTGAGCCATCCGTCTGCCCAGCGCCATCTGAGCCATCCGTCTGCCCAGCGCCATCTGAGCCATCCGTCTGCCACGAGCCTTCAGAGCCGCCCGTCTGTCCCGAGCCATTAGAGCCGTCCGCCAGTCAGGAGCCGCCAGAGCCGCCAGCCAGTCAGGAGCCGCCAGAGCCGCCAGCCAGTCAGGAGCCGCCAGAGCCGCCAGCCAGTCAGGAGCCGCCAGAGCCGCCAGCCAGTCAGGAGCCGCCAGAGCCGCCAGCCAGTCAGGAGCCGCCAGAGCCGCCAGCCAGTCAGGAGCTGCCAGAGCTGCACTCCAGTCATGAGCTGCCCTCCAGTCATGAGCTGCCCTCCAGTCATGAGCTGCCCTCCAGTCATGAGCTGCCACTCAGTCATGAGCTGCCACTCAGTCATGAGCTGCCACTCAGTCATGAGCTGTCATGAGCTGCCACTCAGTCATGAGCTGCCACTCAGTCATGAGCTGCCACTCAGTCCGGAGCTGCCACTCAGTCCGGAGCTGCCACTCAGTCATGAGCTGCCATTCAGTCATGAGCTGCCACTCAGTCCGGAGCTGCCATTCGTCCTGAGCTGCCCCTCTGTCCTGAGCTACCTCTCTGTCCTGAGCTACCTCTCTGTCCTGAGCTACCTCTCTGTCCTGAGCTACCTCCTAAATCATGTGGGGGCCTTGGGGAGGATTCTTAGGCCAAGGTCGTGGGCGAGGGTCGCCACTCAAAGGACGCTAAGGAGGGGGACAAAGACAGTGGTGGAGTGGTGTCCTCGTCCACCGCCGGAGCCGCCACCGCGGACAGATGCCCACCCAGACCCTCCCCTTGTATTTTAGGGGTGCGTTCGGAGTCCGCACCTCAGGGGGGGGGGTACTGTAACGTCCTGACCAGAGTTCTTATGTGTTTTGCTTGTTTAGTGTTGGTCAGGACGTGAGCTGGGTGGGAATTCTATGTTGTGTGTCTAGTTCGTCTGTTTCTGTGTTCAGCCTAATATGGTTCTCAATCAGAGACAGCTGTCAATCGTTGTCCCTGATTGAGAATCATATATAGGTGGCTTGTTTTGTGTTGGGGATTGTGGGTGGTTGTTTCCTGTCTCTGTTTGTATTCTGCACCAGATAGGTCTGTATCGGTTTGCCACTTTTGTTATTTTGTATTTGTTTAGTGTTCACTGTAGTTTTTGTTAATTAAACATGTTGAGCACTGGCTACGCTGCGTGTTGGTCCGATCCCTGTTTCACCCCCTCTTCTAGTGAAGAGAGGGAAGGCCGCCGTTACACATCTAAACCGCTGTGAAATATATTTTCCATAATCATGCAAAAACAAAACTTAAGAACGGGAAGCATAGAAATAGCACCCATAGAACAGATCTACCGCTTCTTAGACTTGCTATCAAGTAAAATGATAGATCTATAACACACAGCTCAATGTGAATTTGGTTCGGTCACCCAAAAAGTTACATATTGCCACTTTGCATTTCTGACTAGGTGGTGCTGATGTAGGCCTAAGGTTGAGTAGGAGAGAGGTCTGGAAGTTGTGAAGTTGAAGAAGAAAATTGGAGCATTTATTTATTTATTCTTTTACCTGTAACTGCCATTTCCTGAAACCTAGTCTTAAATGATTTCCAACAATGTAGCCAACACAGTAGTCTAGTGTGTGATGCTAAATTAGATTGAGGTGGTCGCAATGACACAAAACATTTTCTAGGTTAAATTTAGAGGTAATGATCATTCTAATTCATAGGTGTCTTAATGTGGAAACACTTGTGGAAATTTAAACTGTCTTCATCTTAATTTGTAGCTAACTACGTTTTGTAATGACGCCTTAGCTAAGAAGCTGTCTAAGGAATAATATTGGTTATGTGCTTGACTAATACATAACATTTTGGAAAATGTATTTGGAAAACAGTCCGTTCTCCATTTTCCCTACCCTTTTTCCTCACACATCAGTGGTATCAACAGACGAAGTGGAGAGCTGCCATCCAGCTGCAAGGAGGAAAATAGTACTACAACTACGGGGGGCGGGGAAGGCCGGAGTGGAGAGCTACAGTCCGAGTCCTATGATTGGTTCTGCTCCAACTTCAGAAGGTTGAGTCAAAAACCACAATGTGCCCACTAGAAGTCTATTTTGGCGTATTTTAGGGGTATTTTTTGTACCAGTGTACTTTGACTGGAAAGTGCGTTTATGGTAGACAAAATGCGTGCAGGTTAGCAGGTAGGGATAGAGAAGAGAGAGCTCTTCCTTACCCCTCTATAGGGTGCAGTGCAACGGCTCTGGGTTTCTCCATGCTCTGCCATAGGAGGACCTTGCGGTGGGTTCCATCCAGATTGGCCACCTCAATACGGGACGTCCCTGAGTCAGTCCAGTATAGCTTGTCATGGATCCAGTCTATAGCCAGACCACCTAGTGGGAGAGAGCAGGGTCATGTTCATTAGGGACCAAACAGAGGAAAACAGACTGAAACAGGCTTTGTTTTTCCATTGCAAAAGTTTAAAACATGTTATGTGCCCTAATAAACACAACCCAGGTAGTCAACAGATGGTAATATTAAAATGTGGCAGAAGAATCAGAGCTGTTGAGCAATCTAGTTATTATCTAGGGGTTATGGTTTGGAGCAAACATTGGGTAAAAGTATAGAAGCCAAAATCACATTTGTTATTAGACGGCGGCAGACAGCCTAACGGTTAGAGCGTTGGGCCAGTAACTGAAAGACTGATTCAAATTCAAATTCCTGCGCTGACTAAGAGAAACATCTGCTGATCGTCAATAATAGCTGATCCCTGGCCGTGAACCCACTCTCTGAGGGTGTCTCAGGAGGAGTGGGTTATGCAATTAAAACACATTTCCATTTCACACCACACACTTGTACAGGTTACAACAAATATAAGCCCCCCTCTATTTGACCTTTTTGGATTAGAAAATGCCATCCGTTTTGTCTTCTTCAGCATGTCCTAAACCATTATGACTGTTGCAGTGCTGTACATACTATGTTGATACATATTCTGACCGCAGTAAAACCATGTTCTGGGCTTTCCTCTACATAATTGTGCGTGTATAGAATGTAGCATGTCCACCTGTGATCGTATCCATGCCGGTGGAAACCGCGTGCTATGAATTCCTATAGCGTGTGTTTTGACCATAAATGGTCATGTTCCTACCTGGACTCTCTAAGCCAGTGGAAACCACTTCCTCCACGTTGCTCCCGTTCAGGTTGGCCTTCATGATGCGGTCGAGCGTGACGTCGGACCAGAAGACCAGCTCCTGGTTGTGGTGGAAGTCCAGAGCGATGGCATTTTCCAGGTTGTTCAACAGCAGAGTGTACTCTGACCGGTGGGGCAACACCTGGCGGATGTCTATACGATTAGCGAACAGCAGCACTGGCTCGGGACCTAATGGGGGGGGGGGGGGGGGGTACAGAGTAAGGTAAAGAGAGGAGGGTATAGAGAGCAGGGAGGGAAAGGAAAGAGGGAGGGTAGTGAGAAGCAAAATGATGGGTTAAGAGAGTGAGAGAGAAAGAGGGAGAGAGAGAAGAGGGTGTGGAGTGCAAGAGAGAGAGGAGTTTGTTCGGGGTTCATCAGTGATACACACCAGATTTGTGGGGTGCTGTATTGGCAATGTAGGCCTGTGTTTCAAAAGGCACCCTATTGCTTTATAGTGAACTACTGTAGTACAGTAGTGCACTATAGGATGTAAGGTGCCATTTGGGATGCACCCAAGCACTCGCTTTTCTGACCTCAAACCATCAGCTAACCTCAGCCACAGTCCAACTGTTCCAAGCTAAGCAAGGGATACGGTTACAATTAAATGCCGATGAAACATGCTTGCATGCTTTAAACACAACTATGATGCATATGGATCACCCACTACCCGGGGCAGAGAAAGGGAAACGGTTTTAATTCCATGCAGGCAAAACATGTTTAAGACACACAAAACCCTGATGCATCTCAGGTAAACAACTTCCCCAGGTGCTCGCAATCCCTCCACATGAAGCCAAAGGTCTTAAATTGAAAGATTGTGAGTGGACTCACCCAGAGCCTTGCAGCTGCGCTTGTCAGGCCTCAGCTCGTAGCCCTGCACACACCAGCACTGGAACCCCCCTTCTGTGTTGGTACAGCCCTGGCTGCAGTAACCCTCCTCTGCACACTCATCCACATCTGGAAACGGTCCATATAGACAGGTGGGTGGGTGGGGTGTGGGGTAAAATAATATGTGATGATACTGCAAGAGTAAACACCTAAAATATATACATTTTCAATCAACTCATTATAAAATCAGCAGAACTCATATACATTAAAGTTTTTCTGACTCTCATCGCACACACACACACACACACACACACACACACACACACACACACACACACACACACACACACACACACACACACACACACACACACACACACACACACACACACACACACACACACACACACACACACTCACCCTGGCAGGCCCTGCCATCCTCCATCAGTCTGTAGCCAGTATGACAGGTACACTGGACCAGACCTCGAGCCATCTGACACTTCTGAGAACAGCCTCCGTTATTCAGGTTACAGTTGCCCTCGCTGGACCGTGGGCCTACACTCAAACACACACGCACACTTGTTAGAGAGACGTCATGATGTGGATTCTTACAAAAGTTTCCGCATAAGCCCTCAAACACACACACGGCACATCCACCCACCCACACACCCTTCCCCTTATACAGTCAGACATAACTCACGGCAGTCCTGGTGAGGGTGTTCGTCCGTCCCATCTCCACAGTCGCTGACCTCATTACAGACCTTCCTCTGGCCAATACATCGGCCGTTACCACACAGGAATTGGTCCGGAGCACATGGAGGGGTGTCTGGTGGGAAGATAGATGGAGAATGTTACAATGGGCTGAAAAAAGCTGTGAAGAACAATGGACAACATCTGAAAACTCCTTTGTTTGCGTCTCAAATGGCACGCCTTGGGTCCTGGTCAAAAGTAGTGCACTATATAGGGAATATGGAACCATTTGGGAGGTAGCCTCTGACTTTTGAAGGATAGACACAAAAGGCCTGTGGGGTAATGGTAACCGTTCTTTAATGTGAGATTTAGCTCATTGTTTGTTTAGCCCGCATATATAAGAACTAAGTCCCTAGAGCTCTCTTTCTTTTCATCCTTTTATTTCCTCTGTACTGTCTAGTTTAGATTGATGCTGATCTGCACACGTGCACACACCCACACACGTACCAGTCTTCTCACAGTCATCTTCATCACTGCCGTCAGAGCAGTCATCCTCGCCATCACATCTCCATGACAACCTGACACAGCGTCCCGACGCACAGCGGAACTGATCCGCAGTACACATGGAGGAGGCTGGAGGGAGAGGACAGGTTGGTTAGACACACACAATCTACGTCCATTATGTACACAAACACACACACACACACACACACACACACACACACACACACACACACACACACACACACACACACACACACACACACACACACACACACACACACACACACACACACACACACACACACATAAGCAGATACTTACTGCAGTTCTTCTCATCTGATTGGTCATCACAGTCAAACTCCCCGTCACACCTCCAGCCAGCGTTGATGCACATCCCACTGCTGCACATGAACTCCACGGAACGACAAGGCTGGTGGGAGGCTGCGGGACACACACGACCACTACCGTGAGATAAAATGCAAACGCTTTTGGATCTTCAATCATCCCTGACAGTGGAAAACAATTGATCTGAAGGACCCTGGTAATACAAAGACGCTTTTAACAGGGACAGAAAATAAATGAACATTTGGGGCAGGGCATGCATGTTTGCAAAAGAATCAGACGTATCTATCCAAGACCAAATGAGAGCATACACTTTTATTCATGTGCAGTGGTATCAGTTAGACAAGAGAAGGGAACATGGCCAACAGAAAAGTGGGAGAGAAAAAAGAAGAGAAGAATGAAGCAGTGCTGTGTGTGTGATCAAAACACCAGGCGGTGAGAGAGAGAGAAATACATAGATAAGATAAGAAAAGAAAAGAAGGAAAGATAGATAGAGCAATGGAATGAACACTAAGTGTTCTCATGTTCAAACCCACTTATCAGCTGGTACCCTGTCATCCACATTGACGGCCACATACACAGAGAACCGTTTCATCTGCTTGTGTGTGGCCAACTCTCAGAATACAGACACACACCACATATACAGATATATATCCATACACACACACACACCACTAAGCACACAGAGAATCGTTTGATCTGCTCTTGTGTGCCCAGACGTCTCTCCATTCTTAACACACTCTCCACTCATCCTACTCCCTAGTCTGATGCATGCTAACAGAGCCCCATACACTTGTGTGGGCTGCCATGACAGAGAGAATGAGAGTGAGTGAGTGAGTGAGAGAGTGTGGGAGAGAGAGAGTGAGAATGAGAGTGAGAGTGAGAGAGAGAGAGAGAGAGAAAGAGAGAAAGCGATTCCCAAACTTTCCATAACAAAGCCATCACCTACAGAGAAATTAACCTGGAGAAGAGCCCCCTAAGCAAGCTGGTCCTGGGGCTCTGTTCATAAACACACCCCACATAGCCCCAGGACAGCAACACAATTAAACCCAACCAAATCATGAGAAAACAAAAAGATAATTACTTGACACATTGGAAAGAATTTAAAAAAGAACAGAGCAAACTAGAATGCTATTTGGCCCTAAACAGAGAGTATAGCGGCAGAATACCTGACCACTGTGACTGACCCAAACTTAAGGAAAGCTTTGACTATGTACAGACTCAGTGAGCATAGCCTTGCATTTGAGAAACGCCGCCGTAGGCAGACCTGGCTCTCAAGAGAAGACAGGTTATGTGCACAAAATGAGGAGGAAACTGAGCTGCACTTCCTAACCTCCTGCCAAATGTATGACCATATTAGAGACACATATGTCCCTCAGATTACACAGATCCCAATTTTGATAAACTCCCATATCTACTATGTGAAATACCACAGTGTGCCATCACAGCAGCAATATTTGTGACCTGTTGCCACAAGAATAGGGCAACCAGTTAAGAACAAACACCATTGTAAATACAACCCATATTTATTTTTTCTCTTTTTTGTACTGTAACTATTTGCACGTCGTTACAACACTGTATATAGACATAATATGACATTTGAAATGTCTATTCTCTTGGAATTTCTGTGAGTGTAATGTTTACTGTTAATTTTTATTGTTTATTTCACTTTTGTTTATTACCTACTTCACTTGCTTTGGCAATGTTAACATATGTTTCCCATTCCATAAAGCCCTGAAATTTAAATTGAATTGAGAGAAAGAGAAAGAAAGAGAGACTGTGGGACAGAGATAGTACAAAGAGAGACATGAAAGACTGACATAGAGATACATTAACAGAAAGAAAGGACTTAGCAGTAGTCTAACAGAATACATTCTCTGGAGTGATGAGGAGAAACGTGATAGCCTGTGCTAATCGAAACGCTAGCTAGCTCGCGTGTATGTGTGTTCGAAAGAAAAAGATGGGAAGTGTTTTCCAACGCACGCAGACATGCACACACACACACGTAACAAAGACACATGACTCTAGCATGACAGCTGTCAGCAAGGAGATTGGGACAGGGTATTCCAGGAATCTATGTTAGGGGTCGCTCAGAGAGCCATAATGAGTGGGGGAGACAGATTTCTGCAGTGTCACTGCTCAGTGCTCAAGCTCAATCATAGCTACAATGGTAACAGCTGGACCTGCCATCACCAACATGTCTCAAATCTGTCAAACCTCAGCCGATCCTATCCTAATCTCTTTTATTTTATGAACACTTGACTGGAAGTATTAACACACTTTTGCTTTCACCTGACAAGGTCTTAAAAAGACAACAGGGTGTCAGTGGCTCCTCTCAAACACTGAACTTCACTCTCTCCGTCCATCATGACAAAGTTGTAACCCACCTGCAATCCTCCCTGCCCCTAACCTATTGACCCCTTTGTTTACATCCCAGTTGAGAAATAGGGTCCTTGGCATTCTGGGTAGAATTCCAACCCGTCGTCTGGCCACAGCAGGTTCTCTCTGTGTGTGTAGCGGAGGAATTTGAGGCACAGTATGGGTTTGCTGCCCGGCGGTGTAGCAGCCTCTGATGTAGCATTTATGGTGCTGGCGCCTGCAGATCAATGATTAGCCACCTGAATCAGACGTGTGTGTGTGTGTGTACGTACAGCAGTCGGACTCATCAGACCAGTCTCCACAATCATCGTCTCCGTCACAGTGGTAAATGTCCAGAATACAGCGTCCATACGCACACTGGAACTCTTCGACACTACAGGTGGCTGTCATTACATCAGATGCTACGGAGGGAGAGAGAAAGGGAGAAAAAGAGATAGGGGTGAGGGGTACGTATTTAACACACAGTCCCTTTCACCCCAAAACCTTTCTGTCATAAACTATAAAGACAGTGTGTGGTTCTGACATTCAGTGTGTTATACTCTAGGGCAGTCAAAATAGAGAGAGAGAGAGTGGACACACACACATACAGTATGTGTCTCAGGGGGAGTTGGGATATGCAAAAAAACGAAACATTTCCATTTCACACATGCGTATGAATGATACAAGGCTGTCTGCTCTCTTTTAAGGTCCTTACTACTGAATAGTGTCTGTTCCAGGTGTGTAGGAGTCAAAATAAGAAGAGTGGAAGAGATGGAGACCCACACACTGTAGAAAAAAGGAATACATCCAAAACTGATACTTGAATACAACTATGGCCAAAAAATTATAGTGAAAGAAAGTGGATAGTGAATGAAAGATGAAAACAAAGCACACACCTTTTGGCCTCATGCCGTGTGTGCCGTCAATTTACACTTGTTTTCACCTTTAATTTATGCACTGATGATTTTTTGGCCCCAATGTGTTTTAATAAACATCTTTATTTTGCATTGAAGCCTTCGTTGAGGATTTATTCCTTTTTAGACAGTGTGCGGGTCTCCATCTCTTTCCAGGACACATGCGTATAATACACACTTGTTTATGTGAGAAACAGGACACACACACACACACACACACACACACACACACACACACACACACACACACACACACACACACACACACACACACACACACACACACACACACAGACACACACAGACACACACAGGGCAACTCACGGCAGTTTTCCTCATCTGATCCGTCCTTGCAGTCAGTATCTCCATCACAGTACCAGTGTTCAGCAATGCAGCTCCCATCTGTACAGCGAAACTCCTTATCGGAACACTTTCGCATGTCTGAGAGAGAGAGAGAGAGAGGGAGAGGAGAGAAAGTAAGAGAAAGAGGAAAATAGAGATGTTAAAGTCAACGGATTGAGATGTGACAAAGACTACAACTTTCTGAATGTATGTGTATACTGTAAGAGTGAATGTGTGGTGTGCATGTGTGTGTGTGTGTGTGTAACTCACCACACTGCTCGTCACTGTTATCACCACAGTCATTGTCCCCATCACAGTGCCACAGGCTGCGGATGCAGTAGCCGTTCTGACAATGGAACTCATCCTCTTCACACTCTCTCGGCGCTACCGACAAAGAGAGAGAGACGGGATGTCAATCAAAGGACAAATCACACAAACAATATCCGATGCGCCGCTTGTATGATGTAAGAATCTCATACGCATGCACCATGCGCCATGCGCTGCACAGCTTAGTGACCTTTCTCTTACGTTCACACAGAGAAAAGTAGCTGTCTATTAACCTCCAGTCGACAACCTCCCATCCACCCTGATGGTTAACCTCTGCTCTAAACTACACTGTCATATCCAGCACAACAACCCCCCAAAAACCACCTTACTTACAATCATTTCTCTGATGTTATCATTAGTTCCACTTACGAGCGCTATTAGGCCTACAACAATGTCTCTCTCCCTTTTCTCTCCTGCACTGAGTCCCGCCACCATCTTTCTCTCTCCTTCACTAATACAACAGCCTGCCACTACAGTTATAACCACAGCGATCGATAGCCAATTATAGTCCTGGCTAAAGGAGGGCCAGGTGAACAGGCTAGTATCAGAGGGAAGTACCATGATTTCTGCCTGAATGGCCCCAGACCGGAGGTGATGTATTATTTAAAGCGTGTTGTGTGTGCGTGTGTGTCTTGTGTGTGAAGGGGGGTTGCTGCCTTAGAAGGTTATTAACTAATTGTTCAATCTACCTCTCTTATACCTGAACTGCCAATAAAATGCATACAGAGGCGCAGTCAAAGAAACCCACTTAGAAACGTGACGGCAGTTCAGAGTGTAATACAAGTTAAAGAGCAGAGAGACAGAAAAAAGGGACGGGCACAGATATGTTTGAGGATAAAATGTGTATTTTTGTACTTCCTACCTCAGTGACTATTGCGACAAAACGTGACCCAAATCTACTACCTCTCATCTCTTCCTTTTGTTTTCTCACACACAGGTTTCCTTTGCTTTATGACACAACCGAGTCCTCAGAACAGAAGAGACTTATTAGTATAGTTTTATTAGTATTTTTATTTAAGAGTACTCTTACCCCTCCTATTCAGATGCAACAGAGAAGGAGAAGGATCTGGAACAGGAGCAGAAGACAAAGCTACCCCCTGAATGAGAGTCTCTAAACTATAACTCTATGGCTGATTCCAAAAACTCACTTGGCACACGAAGTAGAATTTCATTGAATCTCTCATCTGTCTCTCTCTTTCCCTCCCTCTCGTTCCTAACCCAAACAGAGGAAAGTTCAGAAGTCACGTGTCCTGAGGCAGATCATCAGTCAGAGAGCAGGCAGTAGTTAGAGATGAAAGGTCATAGTGATTCATTTCCAGGGTATGCATTGAGGTGTGTTTGTGTGTGTGAAAAAATAAAAAATATTCCTTTTTAAACACGTTGTATGGTTCCTTGAGTATTACCTATGCACTTTCAGGGTTTGCCTTCCCTTCTTGCTCCCTGCCTGCCTTTCATCCTCCTCTCATCCCACGAGTTGACATAGAAAAGAGCAGAAGCTCAGAACTATCCCATCAGACTCCAGTTCTACCTACCTACAAATTATAGAAAAGAGCAGAAGCTCTGAATAGTATTTGAACTCAGGTCTGGTGTGTGTAGGTGTGTGTGATACCACTGTGGATATGTAGTCATGTGTGTTCTGCTGAACAAATATGAACGTAGGAACACACATCCACACAGGCACACTTACTCTGTCACTCACTTTCACACACGCACGTCTCTTTTTCCAGTTTTGTTGTCTAAAACTTTGACAAGTCGCTAAGCTCAAGTGGACCATGACGGATTCTCCCCCGTCTCTCTCCATTCTCTTCCCCTTCTCTCTTTAAATAATGGAATGAAACAACAACAGTGGGAGGAAAGAAACTAGGGAGGACAGAAAGACATAGAGAAATAAGTCCTGAAAAAATAACTAGGCCAAGGAGCAAGGGAGGGGGAAATTTACGGGACATGAAGATGAAAAATTCATGCCTGGCTGACGGCAGACGGACCCCCCATCAGGACGGGATTCTACGTCTGGCTCCTGAAATATGGGTCAGACAGGAGAGAGGGAAGCAGGGAATGAGAGAATTGGAGCAAGAGAGAGAAAATCAGAGAAAGAGAATCGGAGAGAAAGAAAGAGAGAGAAAAGAGAGAGGGAAAGAAAGCCCACCTCCATACAGAGTTATCTGGAAAAAATAAGGGAACGAGAGAATCTGAGAAAGAGAGAGAGCTCACCATCAAATTTAAAATACTTTTTTTTATCTACAGAATTATTCAGAAAAAAAGTATTAATAGAGGTACAAGCTGGCAGGGTTAGCTTGAGTCAATTAATTCCATCTCCAGAACATTCAGGAAATTCAATCCATTGGGTTGGAAATTAATCATACCAAGTTTCTCAGCCCGATCTGTGTGGTGATCTCTGTGGACTTAATGGGTGTGGAGGTGTGTGGATTGAAATCTAGCTCAACCACCGGGTACCATGGATACCTCTGCTTATTGTGACACCTTATTGTAACAGATAGTTGTGAATATCAAAATCAAATCAAATTGTATTGGTCACATACACGTGTTTAGAAGATGTTATTGCGGGTGTAGCGAAATGCTTGTGTTTCTAGCTCCAACAGCGCAGTAATATCTAACAAATAATATCTAACAATTTCACAAGAACTACCCAATACACACAAATCTAAGTAAAGGAATGGAATACGAACATATATACACTACCGGTCAAAAGTTTTAGAAAACCTACTCATTCAAGGGTTTTTCTTTATTTCTACTGTGTTCTACATTGTAGAATAATTGTGAAGGCATCACAACTATGAAATAACACATGTAGTAACCAAAAAAGTGTTAAACAAATCAAAATACATTTTATATTAGAGATTCTTCAAATAGCCACCCTTCTCCTTGATGACAGCTTTGCACACTCTTGGCATTCTCTCAACCAGCTTCACATGGAATGCTTTTCCAACCGCCTTGAAGGAGTTCCCATGTATGCTGAGCACTTGTTGGCTGTTTTTCCTTCACTCTGTGGTCCAACTCATCCCAAACCATCTGAATTAGGTTGAGGTCGGGGGATTGTGGAGGCCAAGCCATCTGATACAGCACTACATCACTCTCCTTCTTGGTAATATAGCCCTGACACAGCCTGGAGGTATGTTGAGTCATTGTCCTGTTGATAAACAAATGATAGTCCCACTAAGCACAAAACAGATGGGATGGCGTATCGCTGCAGAATGCTGTGGTAGCAATGCTGGTTAAGTGTGCCTTGAATTCTAAATAAATCACAGACAGTGTCACCAGCAAAGCACCCCCACATCATTTTTGGTTGGAACCAAAAATCTCCAATTTGGACCAAAGGACAGATTTCCACCGATCTAGTGCCCATTACTCGTATTTCTTGGCCCAAGCAAGTCTCTTCTTCTTATTGGTGTCTTTTAGTAGTGGTTTCTTTGCAGCAATTTGACCATGAAGGCCTGATTCACAAAGTCTCCTCTGAACAGTTGATGTTGAGATGTGTCTGTTACTTGAACTCTGTGAAGCATTTATTTGGGCTGCAATCTGAGGTGCAGTTAACTCTAATGAACTTATCCTCTGCAGCAGAGGTAACTCTGGGTCTTCCTTTCCTGTGGTGGTCCTTATGAGAGCCAGTTTCATCATAGTGCTTGATGGTTTTTGCGACTGCACTTGAAGAAACGTTCAAAGTTCTAGAAATGTTCCGTATTGACTGACCTTCATGTCTTAAAGTAATGATGGACTGTCGTTTCTCTTTGCTTATTTGAGCTGTTCTTGCCATAATATGGACTTGGTCTTTTACCATATAGGGCTATCTTCTGTATACCCCATACCTTTTCACAACACAACTAATTGTCTCAAACGCATTTAGAGGGAAAGAAATTCCACAAATTAACTTTTAAGAAGGCACACCTGTTATTTGAAATGCATTCCAGGTGACTACCTCATGAAGCTGGCTGAGAAAATGCCAAGAGTGTGCAAAGCTGAAATCAAGGCAACGGGTGGCTATTGTTCTACAATGTACAAAGTACTAAAAATAAAGAAAAACCCTTAAATGTGTAGGTGTTCCAAAACTTTTAACCGGTAATGTACATATACATATATGGATGAGCAATGACAGTATAAATATATGAGATGAGTAATGTAAGATACAATTGAAGTCGGAAGTTTACATACACCTTAGCCAAATACATTTAAACTCAGTTTTTTACAATTCCTGACATTTAATCCTCGTAAAAATTCCCTGTCTTAGGTCAGGTAGGATCACCACTTAATTTTAAGAATGTGAAATGTCAGAATAATAGTAGAGAATGATATATTTCAGCTTTTATTTATTTCATCACATTCCCAGTCAGAAGTTTACATACACTGAATTGGTATTTGGTAGCATTGCCTTTAAATTGTTTAAGCATCAAGCATCAGCATCATGTTGTGGGGGTGCTTTGATGCAGGAGGGACTGGTGCACTTCACCAAATAGATGGCCTCATGAGGAATTGAAAATCATGTGGATATATTGAAGCAAAATCTCAAGACATCAGTCAGGAAGTTAAACATTGGTCGCAAATGGGTCTTCCAAATCGACATTGACCCCAAGCATACTTCCAAAGTTGTGGAAAAATGGCTTAAGGACAACGAAGTCAAGGTATTGGAGTGACCATCACAAAGCCCTGACCTCAATCCTATAGAACATTTGTGGGCAGAAATGATAAAGCGCAAGGAGGCCTACAAACCTGACTCAGTTACACCAGCTCTGTCGTGAGGAATAGGCCAAAATTCACCCAATTATTGTGGGAAGCTTGTGGAAGGATACCTTACACATTTGACCCAAGTTAGCGTCCCACATATCCCATAGAAGTTAACGTCCCACTTGGCCAAAAGCCAGTAAAAATGCAGAGGGCCAAATTCAAATAAATTACTATAAAAATCAAACTTTCATGAAATCACACATGAAAGATACCAAATTCAAGCTACACTTGTTGTGAATCCAGCCAACGTGTCAGAATTTAAATAGGCTTTTCGGCGAAAGCAAACAATGCTATTATCTGAGGATAGCAACAGAGTAAACCAAGACAGATAAGCATATTTCAACCCTGCAGGCGCGACACAAAACGCAGAAATAAAAATATAATTCATGCCTTACCTTTGACGAGCTTCTGTTGTTGGCACTCCAATATGTCCCATAAACATCGCAAATGGCCCTTTTGTTCGATTATTCCCGTCGATATATATCCAAAATGTCCATTTATTTGGTGCGTTTGATCCAGAAAAACACCGGTTCCAACTTGTGCAACGTGACTACAAAATATCTCAAAAGTTACCTGTAAACTTTGCAAACACATTTCAAACTACTTTTGTAATACAACTTTAGGTATTTTTTTACGTAAATAATCGATAAAATTGAAGACGGGATGATCTGTGTTCAATACAGGATTAAAACAAACTGTAGCTAGCTTTCTGGTCACGCGCCTCTAACAAACAGTACACTTCAAGTGACCCTCGTTCAAGATGGCCGTACTTCTTCATTACACAAAGGAAAAAACCTCAAACAATTTCTAAAGACTGTTGACATCCAGTGGAAGCGGTAGGAACTGCAAGATGGTCAATTAGAAATCTGGATTCCCAATGAAAACCCATTGAAAAGAGAGTGACCTCAAAAAAAATACAATCTGAATTGTTTGTCCTCGGGGTTTCGCCTGCTAAATAAGTTCTGTTATACTCACAGACATGATTCAAACAGTTTTAGAAACTTCCGAGTGTTTTCTATCCAAATCTACTAATAATATGCATATCTTATCTTCTGCGGATGAGTATCTTGCAGTTGAATTTGGGTATGCTTTTCATCCAAATGTGAAAATGCTGCCCCCTATCCTAGAGAAGTTAAACAATTTAAAGGCAATGCTATAAAATACTAATTGAGGGTATGTAAACTTCTGGCTCCCTGGGAATGTGATGAAAGAAATAAAAGCTGAAATATATCATTCTCTCTACTATTATTCTGACATTTTACATTCTTAAAATAAAGTGGTGATCCTAACTGACCTAAGACAGGGAATTTATTACTAAGATTAAATGTCAGGAATTGTGAAAATGAAAAAGGTGTATGTAAACTTCCGACATCAACTGTATGTGATTTTCTTTGCTATGTTTATTTTACGGCCTAGTAAAGTTGTGTTTGCGGACTAAAACCTCCCTGTCTCTGTGTTAACCTCTGCACGCTCAACCCAACACCCCACGGTTTACCACAACGTGCATCAGGTGCGTGTCTTAAAAAATATCTCACCCCAGATATCTCCCTGCACTCACATGGTAGCAGGGTGATTTCTGAGGTCCGGATTGGATGCATGTAGAAACTGTCCCATGACGAATAATATCCTAGCGCCATTTATGAAATTAAGGACGTGTATCTGGAGCTTGTCTACTCCTTATATCTAATAAAATGGCTGATATCCGGAAATATACAGATAAAGATATCCCCTGTTATTGACCCTTTTCGCCCAGTGCACGCACGCACGCACACACACTGCAGAAGTCATGTGCTTTGACCTCTGCTATGGTGTACATAAATAAACACGTTGGTTGAACCTTTTTGAAACTGTTATTAGTAGAATCAGATGGGATAGAATAAAACCCCGCAACCAAATACTGTGGCTCTCCAGGAACATGGCACTTGATAAATCTGTTGATTTGTCATGTTTTTTTAGACAAGATATTACTTTGCTATTCACAGAAATTGTGCGTGCGTGTTTCTGTGTGTGTGTGTGTGTGTGAGACTTACGACAGTCTTGCTCGTCGGAGTCATCCTCACAGTCGTTGTCCCCGTCACACACCCAGGAGCGGCGGATACACTTCCCGTTGTCACAGTGGAAGTCCAGCGGAGAGCAGGTGGGCAGCACTACAGAGGAAAAGATCAGTCATTATCACAGCTGAAGCAAAGTATGGGCATACATAAACACAAATGCATGATCGCGAGAACAAGGCCCCATGGACACAGCCAATACACTAGTATAAAAAACATTAAGAACACCTGCTCTTTCCATGACATAGACTAGGATCCCTTATTGATGTCACTTGTTAAATCCACTTCAATCAGTGTAGATAAAGGGAGGAGACAGGTTAAAGAAGGATTTTTAAGCATTGAGACAAATGAGACATGTATTGTGTATGTGTGCCAGTCTGAGGGTGAATGGGTAAGACAAAAGACTTACAGTTGAAGTCGGAAGTTTACATACACCTTAGCCAAATACATTTAAACTCAGTTTTTCACAATTCCTGACATTTAATCCTAGTAAAAATTCCCTGTCTTAGAACAGTTAGGATCACCACTTTATTTTAAGAATGTGAAATGTCAAAATAATAAGTAAAGAGAATGATTTATTTCAGCACATTCCCATTGGGTCAGAAATGTACTTTTTTTTAAAGGAAAAAATACACATTTAATGGTCTAAGTCCACAACAATGTTTAAACCACATCAATGTGATTGGGTGGGCCTGTCAGGGCCTGGCTCCCCAGTGGGTGGGACTGTGGCCACCCAGGCCAATCTCATGTCGACGCCCCTGATGCAAACCGTGCATGATGGCAATTGCGCATCACAAATAGCCTACTAACCAACACTTCGGACTAAACTTTTTCAATACCTGGTTTGCATACCCATTGTTGCTTTAGTTAGCAATTACTGTTAGATATCATAAGTTGAAAGTCTTTCATACCCTGCCGGATACCAATGTCATTCTTCTGTGAGCTGCTCCATGCCAAAACCAGATGAGAGCTGCACACTCTTGCTGCCTGCAGATTATATTCCGCTGAAACTAGGCTATGTGTGCGGGCGCGCATGTGAATATACAGTTGAAGTCGGAAGATTACATACACCTTAGCCAAATACATTTAAACAGTTGTTTTCACAATTGCTGACAGTTAATCCAGTAAATATTCCCTGTTTTAGGTCAGCTAGGATCACCACTTTATTTTAAGAATGTGAAATGTCAGAATAATAGTAAAGAGAATGATTTATTTCAGCTTTTATTTCTTTCATCACATTCCCAGTGGGTCAGTAGTTTACATACACTCAATTAGCATTTGGTAGCAGTGCCTTTAAATTGTTTAAATTGGGTCAAATGTTTTGGGTAGCCTTCCACACGCTTCCCACAGTAAGTTGGATTTGGCCCATACCTCCTGACAGAGCTGGTGTAACTGAGTCAGGTATGTAGGTCTCCTTGCTCGCACATGCTTTTTCAGTACTGCCCACAAATTTTCTATAGGATTGAGGTCAGGGCTTTGTGATGGCCACTCCAATACCTTGACGTTGTTGTCCTTAAGCCATTTTGCCACAAGTTTGGAAGTATGCTTGGGGTCATTGTCCATTTGGAAGACCCATTTGCGACCAAGCTTTAACTTTCTGACTGATGTCTTGAGATGTTGCTTCAATATATCCACATAATTTTCCTACCTCATGATGCCATCTATTTTGTGAAGTGTACCAGTCCCTCCTGCAGCAAAGCACCCCCCACAACATGATGCTGCCACCCCTGTGCTTCAAGGTTGGGAAGGTGTTCTTGTCACACCCTGGCCTTAGTTATCTTTGTTTTCATTATTATTTTAGTTAGGTCAGGGTGTGACATGGGGAAGTTTGTGTGTTTTTGTATTGTCTAGGGTGTTGTATGGTTTAGGGGGTTAAGTAGAGTAGATGGGTTAGTGTTCAGTGTAGGTGTCTAGGAAAGTCTATGGTTGCCTGAATTGGTTCTCAATCAGAGACAGCTGGTTATTGTTGTCTCTGATTGGGAGCCATATTTAAGGCAGCCATAGGCTTTAGCTGTTTGTGGGTAATTGTCTATGTGTAGTGTTTTTGTCAGCACTATCTGTCTTTATAGCTTCACGGTCGTCAGTTTTGTTATTTTGTTAGTTCGTGATTAGTTGTTCGTTTCTTGTTTGTTTTTTCTCTCTTCTTAAAATAAAGAAGATGTATTTTGCACACGCTGCGCCTTGGTCCACTCTCTTTAAAGAAGACGATCGTGACAGAATTACCCACCAATCTAGGACCAAGCGGCGTGTCAAGCGGCAACAGGACCCACCTACACAGGATTCATGGACATGGGAGGAGATACTGGATGGTAAGGGACCTTGGGCACAACCGGGAGAATATCGCCTCCCTCGTGAAGAGCTGGAGGCAGCTAAAGCCGAGAGGAGGCGATATGAGGAGGCAGCACGGAAGCAAGGCTGGAAGCCCGTGAGTACAACCCAAACATTTCTTGGGGGGGGCCTTAAAGGGAGTGTGGCGAAGTCAGGTAGGAGACCTGCGCCTACTCCCTGTACTTACCGTGGAGAGCGAGAGTACGGGCAGACACCATGTTACGCAGTAGAGCGCATGGTGTCTCCTGTACGCGTGCATAGCCCGGTTCGGTACATTCCAGCTCCACGTATCGGCCGGGCTAGATTGAGCGTTGAGCCGGATGTCATGAAGCCGGCCCAACGCATCTGGCCACCAGTGCGTCTCCTCGGGCCGGCTTACATGGCACCAGCCTTACGCATGGTGTCCCCGGTTCGCCTACATAGCCCGGTGCGGGTTATTCCACCTCCCCGCACTGGTCGGGCGACGGGGAGCATACAACCAGGTAAGGTTGGACAGGCTCAGTGCTCAAGGGAGCCAGTACGCCTGCACGGTCCGGTATTTCCGGCGCCACCTCCCCGCTCCAGCCCAGTACCACCAGTGCCTACACCACGCACCAGGCTTCCAGTGCGTCTTCAGAGCCCTGTGCCTCCTCCACGCACTAGCTCTATGGTGCGTGTCTCCAGCCTTTTACCACCAGTGCCTACACCACGCACCAAGCCTCCTGTGTGTCCCCAGAGTCCTGTGCGTCCTGTTGCTGCTCCCCGCACTAGCCCTGAGATGCGTGTCCTCAGCCCGGTACCACCAGTTCCGGCACCACGCACTAGGCCTAATGTGCGTTCCCAGGGTCCAGCATGCCCTGTTCCTTCTCCCCGCACTAGCCCTGAGATGCGTGTCCTCAGCCCGGTACCTCCAGTTCCGGCACCACGCACCAGGCCTACAGTGCGTCTCAGCCGGCCAGAGTCTGCCGTCTGCCCAACGGCGCCTGAACTGCCCGTCTGCCCAACGGCGCCTGAACTGCCCGTCTGCCCAACGGCGTCTGAACTGCCCGTCTGCCCAACGCCGTCTGAACTGTCCGTCTGCCAAGCGCCGCATGAACTGCCCGTCTGTACTGAGTATTCAAAGCCGCCCGTCTGTACTGAGCCTGCAAAGCCGCCCGTCTGCCATGAGCCTTCAGAGCCGTCCGCCAGACAGGAGCCGCTAGAGCCTTCCGCCAGACAGGAGCCGCTAGAGCCTTCCGCCAGACAGGAGCCGCTAGAGCCTTCCGCCAGACAGGAGCAGCCAAAGCCTTCCGCCAGACAGGATCAGCCAGAGCCTTCCGCCAGACAGGATCAGCCAGAGCCTTCCGCCAGACAGGATCAGCCAGAGCCTTCCGCCAGACAGGATCAGCCAGAGCTTTCCGCCAGACAGGATCAGCCAGAGCCTTCCGCCAGCCATGAGCAGCCAGATCCGTCCGCCAGCCATGAGCAGCCAGATCCGTCAGCCAGCCATGAGCAGCCAGATCCGTCAGCCAGCCATGAGCAGCCAGATCCGTCAGCCAGCCATGAGCAGCCAGATCCGTCAGCCAGCCATGAGCCGTCCAGCCAGGATCCGCCAGAGCCGTCCAGCCAGGATCCGCCAGAGCCGTCCAGCCAGGATCCGCCAGAGCCGTCCAGCCAGGATCCGCCAGAGCCGTCCAGCCAGGATCCGCCAGAGCCAGCCAGCCAGGATCCGCCAGCCAGCCAGGATCCGCCAGAGCCAGCCAGCCAGGATCCGCCATTCAGTCCGGTGCTGCCCCTCAGTCCGGTGCTGTCCCTCAGTCCGGAGCTGCCGTCCCTCAGTCCGGAGCTGCCCCTTATCCTGGTGCTGCCCCTTATCCTGGTGCTGCCCCTTATCCTGGTACTGCCCCTTATCCTGGTGCTGCCCCTTATCCTGGTGCTGCCCCTTAGTACGGTGCTGCCCCTTAGTCCGGTGCTGCCACTTAGTCCGGTGCTGCCCCTTATTCCAGTGGGGTTAAGTTGGCGGGTGGTCATTTGGAGGAGGCTACGAAAGCGGGTAGTGACTATGGTGGGGTGGGGACCACGACCAGTGCCAGAGCCGCCACCGTGGACAGACGCCCACCCAGACCCTCCCCTAGACTTTATGCTGGTGCGCCCAGAGTTCGCACCTTAAGGGGGGGGTTATGTCACACCCTGGCCTTAGTTATCTTTGTTTTCATTATTATTTTAGTTAGGTCAGGGTGTGACATGGGGAAGTTTGTGTGTTTTTGTATTGTCTCGGGTGTTGTATGGTTTAGGGGGTTAAGTAGAGTAGATGGGTTAGTGTTCAGTGTAGGTGTCTAGGAAAGTCTATGGTTGCCTGAATTGGTTCTCAATCAGAGACAGCTGGTTATTGTTGTCTCTGATTGGGAGCCATATTTAAGGCAGCCATAGGCTTTAGCTGTTTGTGGGTAATTGTCTATGTGTAGTGTTTTTGTCAGCACTATCTGTCTTTATAGCTTCACGGTCGTCAGTTTTGTTATTTTGTTAGTTCGTGATTAGTTGTTCGTTTCTTGTTTGTTTTTTCTCTCTTCTTAAAATAAAGAAGATGTATTTTGCACACGCTGCGCCTTGGTCCACTCTCTTTAAAGAAGACGATCGTGACAGTTCTAAAGCTTGCAAGCCTCCCCCTTTTTCCTCCAAACATAACGATGGTCATCATGACCAAACAGTTCTTTTTTTGTTTCATCAGACCAGAGGACATTTCTCCAAAAAGTATGATCTTTGTCTCTATGTGCAGTTGCAAACCATAGTCTGGCTTTTTTATGGAGGTTTTGGAGCAGTGGCTTCTTCCTTGTTGAGCGGCCTTTCAGGTTATGTCGATATAGGACTCGTTTTACTGTGGATATAGATACTTTTGTACCTGTTTCCTCCAGCATCTTCAAAATGTTCTCTGCTGTTGTTCTGGGATTGATTTGCACTTTTTGCACCAAAGTACCTTCATTCTAGGAGACAGAACACATCTCCTTCCTGAGCGGTATGACGGTTGCGTGGTCCCCTGGTGTTTATACTTGCGTACTATTGTTTGTACAGATGAACGTGGTACCTTCAGGCGTTTGGAAATTGCTCCCAATGATGAACCAGACTTGTGGAGGTCTACAATTTTTTTTCTGAGGTCTTGGCTGATTTCTTTTGATTTTCCCATGATGTCAAGCATAGAGGCACGGAGTTTGAAGGTAGGCCTTGAAATACATCCACAGGTCCACCTCCAATTGACTCAAATTATGTCAATTAGCCTATCAGAAGCTTCTAAAGACATGACATCATTTTTTTGAATTTTCCAAACTGTATAAATGCACAGTCAACTTAGTGTATGTTAACTTCTGACCCACTAGAATTGTGATACAGTGCATTATAGGTGAAATAATCTCTCTGTAAACAATTGTTGGAAAAATTACTTGCGTCATGCACAAAGTAGATGTCCTAACCGACTTGCCAAAGCTATAGTTTGTTAACAAGAAATTTGTGGAGTGGTTGAAAAACTAATTTTAATGACTCCAACCTAAGTGTATGTAAACTTCCGACTTCCACTGTAAGTGCCTTGGAATGGGGTGTGGTAGTAGGTGCCAGGCGCACCGGATTGTCAAGAACTGCAACGCTGCTGGATTTTTCATGCTCAACAGTTTCCCGTGTGTATCAGGAATGGTCCTCCACAGAAAAGGACATCCAGCCAACTTTACACAACGGTGGGAAGCATTGGCATCAACATAGGCCAGCATCCCTGTGGAATGCTTACAACACCTTGTAGCGTCCATGCCCCGAAGAATTGAGGGTGTTCTGAGGGCAAAATAGGGGGGTGCAACTCAATATTAGGAATGTGTTCCTAATGTTCGGTATAGTCAGTGTATATAGCAACACAATTAAAAGACAAAGAGACAGAATGAGAAAGGAAGGAAAGTACAGGAAAGAAGCAAAGACAAGGTCATGGCAGGGAAATACACTGGATGGAGGGGAGGTTGGTTATTTATTATCCTCCATATCCTACTCTGTGTGTCCATTTCCTGAGTCCAAAACTCAGCGCATTCCATATCCACTCTGAGTCCGCTGTACCCATCGCAGAATGACTGGCTCTTTGTCATCAACATATAATTCAATTACTACAGGGAGAGGGGGAGGAAGAGGTAGAAGAAGCGGACGAGTTCTCTTTCTTGTGGGCCTTCAGGCCACTAATATATGATAGGAAGTATGAAATATTGACCTTCCAACATGGGACTACATGAAAAATGTATGATGTCACTGAGTAAAGCAGCCCATGTGGCAGCCAGCTATGAAGTCTGAACTGACTGAGTGATTTATGAATGAATAATGTGTGTGTGTGTGTGTGTGTGTGTGTGTGTGTGTGTGTGTGTGTGTGTGTGTGTGTGTGTGTGTGTGTGTGTGTGTGTGTGTGTGTGTGTGTGTGTGTGTGTGTGTGTGTGTGTGTGTGTGTGTGTGTGTGTGTGACAGAGACACTAACGGGGAGGAAAGCCCCACTGACCCATATATCCTTGTATGGGTCCTGTATTATTAACACAGAGAGAGAGAGAAAGAAAGAGAGCGAGAGAAAGAGAGCAAAAGAGAGAAAAAGAAAGAGATAGTGAGAGAAAAAAACAGAGAGAAACAGAAAACATACAACAGAGACATGGAGAGAAAGATACATGCAGTGAGAGAGTGAGGGAGATAGTGAGAGAGACATATTGGAGACAGCGGGATGATGCTGGGTTGTCATGAAGCAGCGCGTCACACAGTGATTAAAGACAGGCAGAGAAAGAGAGCGAGAGAGAGGTAGGCAGCATCAGAAGGAGAACAGACCCCACTCATATTTATCTCATATTGGGATCCCGAGTGGCGCAGTGGTCTAAAGCACTGCATCTCAGTGCTAGAAGTGTCACTACAGACCCTGGTTAGATTCCAGGCTGTATCACAACTGGCCGTGATTGGGAGTCCCATAGGGCGGTGCACAATTTGCCCAGCGTCGTCCGGGTTAGGGTATGGCCGGGGTAGGCCGTCATTGTAAATAAGAATTTGTTCTAAATTGACTTGCCTAGTTAAATAAAAATACAATAAATATAAAATAATTTCCTACATAAATGTATTCCCCAACATTGCCACCAGCTTTCATGTGATGGAATGAAGCACAACGTCATCATACACATAGGGTGCGTCTCAAATGGCTCCCTAAATAATGCACTACTTTTGATCTAAGCCCTATGGGCCCTGGTCAAAATGTGTGCACTACATAGGGAATAGGGTGTCATTTGGGATGCAGCCCACTAACATCTTAGGCAACAGATCAATCACATGGGAAAAATGAGAAGGTAGCAACACACTTTATGGTATTTAGTCAATAATCCATTTACCCTCTTTCCTCCTCTACCCAGAACCATCCCTTGTCTCTACAGAATGATAGGATGAATAGTGGTCACATCTGTGCAGTGGTGGTAGTGCCAATTACAGTGAGTTTAATCAGTGACGTAGAGAACGAAATACAGTTCAGTCACAGTTCAGCGAAGAGTTACTGTAGAAGTAAAGAGCTGTGTGTTAGTGTCTTAGCAAGAGTTTGTAGAACTTGATATTGGGACAGAACTTTTTTAGCCTCCATTAGTGGATTGGGTATAGGGTAATCTGATCCAAGATCTGTGTTTAGGGGCAACTTCTACCATGAGATTCTGTGCATTAGCAGTCTAGCACAGTCTTTGAGCTAGCACCGAACACTGAATTCTCTTTTCAAAGTTTTCAATGTAACATTCTTTTAATAATTCAACTGATCTGGGCGACAGAGAGTGCAGTGTGAATACACACGTATGCAGGCAGGACACCCACAAGCACAAGTTAAACAAAGAAATGCCGCCTTAAGGTAAAAAAAAACATTTGTGCTCACACAAACATACACGTACATGATCAATCACACACAAACACAGTTGTAGTGGAGGGTAAATGCACGCAAACTGTGCTTATGCAATTTTCAAATTTTCCATGAACGTTTACCCACCGTTTGCAGAAATAAGGCTTGAAAGTATATAGAGCGTTACTTTACTCTCCGCGGACGACAATCAACGATTATCCACCTCAGCTCCTTTCATCCCACTGCATTCCAAGTGCGCACACACACATGCACACAAATCCACCTTTGCTCATCTCTCTCCATGGTCCAAGAAGCTAAATGTGCTTCAACTTCACCATCTCTCCCAGTGTGTGTGTGAGTGTAACCCACACACTGACTTTGCCTTTCCCAAGGCTATTCCTGGCAGAGCCACAGGATTCCAACTCACATTCCATCCAGTGTTCCCACACACCTGCCATTCCCATCACCATTTTGCGCACACATGTGCAAACACACAGGCCACTTGGTTTATGGTGTGTGTGAGTGTGAGAGAGAGCGAGAGAGAGAAATAATGTAGATAAAGAGGAAAGGTGTGTACAAGAGTCTCTCGTTCTCTTTCCTAAGGAAGAGGGGGCCATTTTATGGAGATGAATGTGTGAGGTTTTAAGTGGCTCCAAGGAACAAAGTTAATGGGCTCTCCTTTGCTGGAACAGAGCTATATCAAGTACCCCTAATGGGACCAATATACTGTAAGTGTCTAAAAGAAAATGTGGCTGTAACTGCCATACTATTTACCTATACCTATTTTATGTATGGAGAGAACATAATTGACTTTGTGTATTGGCGAATGTAATGGACACTTACACACATGGCACATCTGTAACATTAACTCACTCTAGCAGAGGTTTATAGGTCATCTATGGTTGCTGGCTCACCTCAGAACTTTCAGCATACCTGCAGGGACAGTTTCTTTGCCTCCGACTTGCTCCCTCTCTTCCTCAAACAAACTCTCTCAGTGAAGTAGGCATACTTCGTATTCATACCACAAAAGATATAAATGAGCTCCCCACAATGAATTTCAATAGATCCTGCAACCATGGAGAGGTAAATACCTGTCTATTTATGGAAAAATTGCCCTGATTAACTCCTTAGTCGTATCTCAGTTTACTCACTTATTTATGGCGCTGCCTACTCCTGATGATTTGTTTTTCAAATCATATGAGCAAAAACTGTTTGGCTTTATCTGGGATGCTAAACCAGAAAAAATAAAGCGTGCCTGTCTATATAATGAATATGAATTGGGTGGGTTGAGATTATTAAATATAAAACCACTAAACCTCTCTCAAAAAGCTTAAATTATTCAAAAGTTTTACTTGAACCCTAAATGGTTCTCAAGTAGATTACGAAGAAAAGCTCATCCATTGTTTGAAAATGTCATTTTTTCAATGTCTCATTTTCGAATAAGCATTGCAGAGCTGGCTACAATTGCAATTTCCTCCCCCTGAAAAGATAGAACAAATATTACAACAAATATTATGGCTGAACTCAAATGTGCTGGTTGATAAAATACCTGTATTTATGGGAAAGATGATTGAAAAGGGTATTTTGTTCTTAAATTATATTGTAAATTGGAATGGTATATCAGAATTGTATGGGAAGGTCTGCTCAATCCAATTGATTACAGCATTACCCCAAAAATGGAGGAGGCAGCTGGCAGCGGGAGGAGGTAGGGAACTGGTCTGTCTGCCCAATATAAAGGATCAAAACTGGCAGAGGAATAAAAATAGCATAAATAGGAAAGTATACCAGTTTCATTTGAGGACCAGGATGTTGACAACTGTGCCATACAAATTGCAAAATATTTGGGAAGAGATTCTGATGTACCGATTACATGGTACAAATGCCGACCTAACCCTACTGTAGGAGTATATAAAAATAAGTCCCCCCAAGTTAACATTAAAAAGGGTAAAAATGTAATGCCTTCCCTCCCCGCAGCAGACAAATGCCGACCTAAACCTACTGTATATAAAACGAAGCAAGATTCAAGAGTTTGTGCTTTCAGCTAAAATTATTATATAGAATTCTTGCCACCAACAAAATATTGAATATTTGGGGCATTCAATCATCGAAGCTCTGCAGATTTTGTTGTGAGGATAGAGAATCAATAGACCATTTATTTTGGTATTGCCATCAGGTAGCCTGTTTCTGGCCTCAGGTTCAGGAATGCTGAAAACGTACAACACTGATGTAAAATTGACCCTAGAAATAGTACTGTTGGGAGATCTGGAGAGACCGGGTCAGTCAATTACTAATATACTAATACTCTTAGTAAAAGTATTTATCTTCAACTTGCAATCTGTGGATTCTATTCGTTTAGATAGATTGAAATTGTATGTTAAACATCACAGCATAGTTGAAAGATATATGGTCTGTAGAAATCCAAAAGGGGTGGCTAGCAGAGATAGGTGGGATGGGCTGAGGGAAGCTGAGGGTTGGGATGTGGAATTGGAGACACGTGGGAGTTCAGTTGCTGGGTGGGGGATATAATGATGGTCAAAGATAAAAGTAAAAAAAAATAAGTCAAAATTAAATTAAGTTTGAATGACACTGAGGGGCAGTGTTTTTATAGCTAATGCCTGTTTGCCTGAGGCTAATGCCGGTTTGCCTGAGGCTAATGCCGGTTTGCCTGAGGCTAATGGCGGTTTGCCTGAGGTTTACACACACAGGTAAATAGTGCCATACATGCACTCAAACATATTCAGTTGGCCTTCCTGTTATGATTTTTGTTGTCTTTGTTGTTTTTTTCCATTGTTGTTTTCTGTTTTCCTTTGTCTTTTTTCTTTTTTGTTCATTTTGTTGTTTGTGCATTGGGGGGGAGTTCTTGGGAGTTGGGAATGGAATAATCTTTTGTAATTATTATTATTTATTTTTTAATCTTGGGGGGGGGGACTGTTGGGGAGTCTTGAATGGTTGAGGGGCAGCTCTTGGGCAACTGTGGGGGGGATCTGTAGGGCTGGCGGTTGGGAGCTTGGGCCGGTGGCTGATGGATTGCTGGTTCAGATCCCTGTTTTTTGACCTTGTGGGAGATCTGTCGACGTGCCCTTGAGCAGGGCATTGACCCTGGTTGCTTCTGTGTGTCGCTCTGGATTGGAGTCTGTTAGATGACTAATGTGATGTAGTTGTTGAGTGGCTTCACTGCAAGTATATTGTATGTTTTAAACATTAAATAAAAAATAAAAACATGTAAACTCCCCCTCTCGCTTTCTCTGTCTCACACACATACAAGCTCTCTCTCTCCAACTCTCTAACTCTCCTTTTTGATAACCATTTCTCTCTCTCTTGCGCTCTCTTTCTCACTCTCTCTCTCATACACACAGACACGCACACACAAACCCCCCTCTATCTCTCGTTTTGTGTTTTCCTTTCATAACCTATACCGACAGAGGTGGCTTATCTGATTCTTGGCATGGCTCCGACCCAGCACATCATTTCATACCATCCGCAGAGAGCAGTGGTGCAGCAAATATAGTTTGTCTTGGCAACAGAGGCAGCTGTGGGGCCCATCAGATAGGCTCTTTCTTGGCCTCCTCGGCCCCATTACGGTAAATAAGCCAACAATGCTATCGAGCCGACATGCTCAATACGCTTTGAAGTAGCACAGTGTGATTGAAGTGCTACTAGAATGGAGACCCATGAGGAGTGTGGGTACGTGTGTGTACACCTAAACTGAGTGTATAAAACATTAAGAACACCTGCTCTTTCAATGACATAGACTAACCAGGTGAATCTAGATGAAAGCTATGATCCCTTATTGATGACACCTGTTAATCCAATTCAATCAGTGTAGATGAAGGGGAGGTTAACCTCTCTTGGGTAGGGGGCAGTATTTTCACCTCCGGATGAAAAGCGTGGCCAAAGTAAACTGCCTGTTGCTCAGGCCCAGAAGCTAGGATATGCATATACTTGGTATATTTGGATGGAAAACACTCCAAAGCTTCTAAAACTGTTAAAATAATGTCTGTGAGTATAACAGAACTGATATGGCAGGCGAAACCCCGAGGACAAACCATCCAGGGAAAAATAAATTTGAGGTCATAGGATTTTCCATTTGTTTTCTATGGGATACCCTTATTATTAGGAACCTGGTTGCAGTTCATATGGCTTCCACTAGATGTCAACAGTCTTTAGAAATTGTTCGATGTTTTTCTTTTGAGAAATGAAGAAGTAGTGCTATTCATTGTAAGTGTCTTTTTATCCGTGTTGTTTTTATCCGGTATTGGAAACAGTTTATTCCGTCTTATATTTTATCGATTATTTACGTTTTAGGGTACCTGAGGTTGGATTAGGAACGTTGTTTGAAATGTTTGGACCAAGTTTACAGGTAACTTATTAGATACTTTGTAGGCATGTTGGGTGAGTTGAAACCGGTGTATTTCTGAATCAAACTTGCCAAATAAACTGACATGTTTGGGACATAAAGAAGGACATTGTCGACCAAAAGGACCATTTGTGATGTTTCTGGGACATTTTGGAGTGCCAACAGAAGAAGATCTTCAAAGGCATGAATTAAATCGCTATTTCTGACTTCTGTGGGGCACCTGCCTGGTTGAAATATGATTGTGTTTGTAAGCGGGGCGCTTTCCTCAGATAATTGCATGGTTCACTTTCGCCGTAAAGCCTTTTTGAAATCTGACACAGCGGCTGGATTAACAAGAAATTAAGCTTTATTTTGATGTATAACACATATATTTTCAAGAATGTTAAATATTTGACTTTGGTATTTTTGAATTTAGCACTCTGCAATTTCAGCGGATGTTGGCCAGGTGGGACGCTACCGTCCCGTACCGTGAAATATTATGTCCCAAAGTCCATTTATTGCATGTTACAACTCTGAGGCAGACTCCATAAGGCCCACACAGGCATTCCAATCCCCAACACTAAAGGAAAAAGGATTCGTCTGCTGCCTTAAAATTCACGAAGTGTGTGAGGTGTCATAAAAAACCCATCAACCCCATATTCAGGAGAGAGCTCTGTAGAGTTGATCCACGGTAACCTGATACTCGCAGGCCAGTTATGACATACCCTTCGTTTTGTTACAGGTGACAGTTTTGATACTGTATCCTGTATCTGTCACACCCTGATCTGTTTCACCTGTCCTTGTGCTTGTCTCTACCCCCTCCAGGTGTCGCCCATCTTTCCCATTATCCCCTGTGTATTTATACCTGTGTTTTCTGTCTGTCTGTGCCAGTTCGTCTTGTTTGCCATGTCAACCAGCATTTTTCTCTTAGCTCCTGTTTTTCCCAGTCTCTCTTTTTCTCGTCCTCCTGGTTCAGACCCTTGCCTGTCCTGACTCTGAGCCTGCCTGCCTGACCACTCTGCCTGCCCCTGACCTCGAGCCTGCCTGCCGCCCTGTACCGTCTTGGACTCTGGCCTGGATATGAACTCCTGCCTGTCCCCGGCCTGCCTTTTGCCTACCCCTTGGACTATAATAAATATCAGAGCTCAAACCATCTGCCTCCTGTGTATGCATCCGGGTCTCGCCTTGTGTCGTTATAGTATCAAAAGGTTGGCTGGACTTTGCTAAAGAAAGGTAGATCTCTACATTACTCCCTTTTTGACCCTACTTCCATAAACTTGCATCTTATCTAACGTTGCTGTTGAAGTATAGACACCTTAGTTGCCTAACCTGTTCACAGGATTGGTTAACTCTTCAGGTTCCTACGGTCTCCATCGAGCTAGGGACATTTGCTCTTAGCTTTAATACACCGTATTTCTGGAACAAAATTTGATGTTATGTTCAGGGAATTTAAAGTATTGATTGGGGACTTATTTGAGGAGGAATGTAACTGTTTTTCTGGGTGATTTGTGATGTTTTATGTTTGCTTCCCATGACTGTGTATTTGTAATTTAATATACACTGCTCAAAAAAATAAAGGAAACACTTAAACAACACAATGTAACTCCAAGTCAATCACACTTCTGTGAAATCAAACTGTCCACTTAGGAAGCAACACTGATTGACAATACATTTCACATGCTGTTGTGCAAATGGAATAGACAACAGGTGGAAATTATAGGCAATTAGCAAGACACCCCCAATAAAGGAGTGGTTCTGCAGGTGGTGACCACAGACCACTTCTCAGTTCCTATGCTTCCTGGCTGATGTTTTGGTCACTTTTGAATGCTGGCGGTGCTTTCACTCTAGTGGTAGCATGAGACGGAGTCTACAACCCACACAAGTGGCTCAGGTAGTGCAGCTCATCCAGGATGGCACATCAATGCGAGCTGTGGCAAAAAGGTTTGCTGTGTCTGTCAGCGTAGTGTCCAGAGCATGGAGGCGCTACCAGGAGACAGGCCAGTACATCAGGAGACGTGGAGGAGGCCGTAGGAGGTCAACAACCCAGCAGCAGGACCGCTACCTCCGCCTTTGTGCAAGGAGGAGCAGGAGGAGCACTGCCAGAGCCCTGCAAAATGACCTCCAGCAGGCCACAAATGTGCATGTGTCTGCTCAAACGGTCAGAAACAGACTCCATGAGGGTGGTATGAGGGCCCGACGTCTACAGGTGGGGGTTGTGCTTACAGCCCAACACTGTGCAGGACGTTTGGCATTTGCCAGAGAACACCAAGATTGGCAAATTTGCCACTGGCGCCCTGTGCTCTTCACAGATGAAAGCAGGTTCACACTGAGCACGTGACAGACGTGACAGAGTCTGGAGACGCCGTGGAGAACGTTCTGCTGCCTGCAACATCCTCCAGCATGACCGGTTTGGCGGTGGGTCAGTCATGGTGTGGGGTGGCATTTCTTTGGGGGGCCGCACAACCCTCCATGTGCTCGCCAGAGGTAGCCTGACTGCCATTAGGTACCGAGATGAGATCCTCAGACCCCTTGTGAGACCATATGCTGGTGCGGTTGGCCCTGGGATCCTCCTAATGCAAGACAATGCTAGACCTCATGTGGCTGGAGTGTTTCAGCAGTTCCTGCAAGAGGAAGGCATTGATGCTATGGACTGGCCCGCCCGTTCCCCAGACCTGAATCCAATTGAGCACATCTGGGACATCATGTCTCGCTCCATCCACCAACGCCACGTTGCACCACAGACTGTCCAGGAGTTGGCGGATGCTTTAGTCCAGGTCTGGGAGGAGATCCCTCAGGAGACCATCCGCCACCTCATCAGGAGCATGCCCAGGCGTTGTAGGGAGGTCATACAGGCACGTGGAGGCCACACGCACTACTGAGCCTCATTTTGACTTGTTTTAAGGACATTACATCAAAGTTGGATCAGCCTGTAGTGTGGTTTTCCACTTTAATTTTGAGTGTGACTTCAAATCCAGTGTCACACCCTGGCCTCTGTTATATTGATTTTCTTTATTAGTTTAGTTAGGTCAGGGTGTGACATGGGATGTTTGTGTGTTTTGTCTAGTTTAGGGTGTGTGTATTGTTTAGGGGTTTGTGTATAGTGTATGGGATTGTGTTCAGTGGAGAGGTTTAGGAAAGTCTATGGTTGCCTGGTTTGGTTCTCAATCAGAGACAGCTGTTTATTGTTGTCTCTGATTGGGAGCCATATTTAAGGCAGCCATAGGCTTTAGGTGATTGTGGGTTATTGTCTATGTCTATGTTGCATGTGTGCACGTAGTTTGTTTTAGCTTCACGTTTGTTGTTTTTGTTCGTTTATAAGTGTTTTGTTTGTCTTCATTAAAAGAAGATGTCTTTCTTTCACGCTGCGCCTTGGTCCACTCATTCGTCTTATAACGATCGTGACATCCAGACCTCCATGGGTTGATAAATTTGATTTCCATTGATAATTTTTGTGTGATTTTGTTGTCAGCACATTCAGCTATGTAAAGAAAAAAGTATTTAATAAGAATATTTCATTCATTCAGATCTAGGATGTGTTATTTTAGTGTTCCCTTTATTTTTTGAGCAGTGTATATATACATTTATGTAAGTGGCTGTCTTCACTTGTGGCCGTTGTGCTCTTGGGCTGAATATAATCATTAAAATTCCCTTCCAATCGTCATGCTCCGAAGAATCTCTCACTCACATGGCTCTCTCAGATATCTAAATTCTTATTAACCAATGCCCATCACGTGATCGGGTCCTTCTCACAGGCCTCGCAGGTCCGAAGTACAAGTGAAGACAGACACATCGGGGATGTAACGACATGAGTCCCTAATCGAATTCCGAGGCGCACTTTGAAGATGTTAGAAGAACTGTCCACATTTTCTTTTCCTCAGCCAACAACATGAGTAATGAACAGCAGAATCACTAGCTTATGTCAATCTACCATACCCCATTGTAGAAAAGTGTACCTATTCTATTTGTCAGTTTGTTGTTCTGTGCAAGAAATAAATATTACAAACAGACTCTGGGTACAGTTGTGCGATGATAGATCCCAAATTCATACAACCACTAGCCTCCAAAAAATACAAATGAGGCTGATGCAACTGATCAGATGGTTTAGCTTAATATGTTGCTAAACTATTTCTTCACATTATATTGGCAGCAATGCTCACACGACAGTAGGCCATACACTCAAATGTTTCGAAATGCAATTAGCAGAAAAACACAGTTCTCAAAAGCACACCACACAAATGCGAGCGGTTTCATGTGAGAGATGAAAATATCCCGTAGAAATTTTGAAAGAGGGGAGATCTAAAGATGCAACAACTAGCATGGGTTGCTAATATGACTGTTGTGCCTTTGGCTACTGGTCAATGAAAGAAAGCTGATTTGAAAGCCAGAGAACATGAGAGAAATGCTGGAAGTGGCATAAGAATCATGATTATTTGCATCAATCCAGTGGCAACTTGTTTTGAAAACTCCATCACAAGTGCGCTACTGAAACACCACTAGCCAAACACAACAGTCTGATTGGTGCACACCTGAATTAAAGGGTTACTACACCAAAAATATACATTTCTCAGATTTTTGGAAAAACAACAAAACAACAGAGTGAAGGAAAAGTAGCAAACAAGTGCTCAGCATATGTGGGAACTCCTTCAAGACTGTTGGAAAAGCATTCCATGTGAAGCTGGTTGAGAGAATGCCAAGAGTGTGCACACTGTCATCAAGGCAAAGGGTGGTTACTTTGAATTATCTCAAATATAAAATATATTTTCATTTCAACACTTTTTTGGTTACTACATGATTCCATATGTGCTATTTCATAGTTTGATGTCTTCACTATTATTCTACAACGTAGAAAACCTTTGACTGGTACTGTAATTATTGGCATGTCCAGAAACAACCCATAGCCCTTACTTCCTTGGATAATGGGAAAATGTAAGCAATGTGGTTGTAGCATTTTAGTTGTATTTTTTAATGCATTATTTCCATATTGCGTATACAGTGGGGCAAAAAAGTATTTAGTCAGCCACCAATTGTGCAAGTTCTCCCACTTAAGATGAGAGAGGCCTGTAATTTTCATCATAGGTACACTTCAACTATGACAGACAAAATGAGAAAACAAAATCCAGAAAATCACATTGTAGGATTTTTAATGAATTTATTTGCAAATTATGGTGGAAAATAAGTATTTGGTCAATAACAAAAGTTTATCTCAATACTTTGTTATATACCCTTTGTTGGCAATGACAGAGGTCAAACGTTTTCTGTAAGTCTTCACAAGGTTTTCACACACTGTTGCTGGTATTTTGGCCCATTTCTCCATGCAGATCTCCTCTAAGGCAGTGATGTTTTGGGGCTGTTGCTGGGCAACACGGACTTTCAACTCCCTCCAAAGATTTTCTATGGGGTTGAGATCTGGAGACTGGCTAGGCCACTCCAGGACCTTGAAATGCTTCTTACGAAGCCACTCCTTCATTGCCCGGGCGGTGTGTTTGGGATCATTGTCATGCTGAAAGACCCAGCCACGTTTCATCTTCAATGCCCTTGCTGATGGAAGGAGGTTTTCACTCAAAATCTCACGATACATGGCCCCATTCATTCTTTCCTTTACACGGATCAGTCGTCCTGGTCCCTTTGCAGAAAAACAGCCCCAAAGCATGATGTTTCCACCCCCATGCTTCACAGTAGGTATGGTGTTCTTTGGATGCAACTCAGCATTCTTTGTCCTCCAAACACGACGAGTTGAGATTTACCAAAAAGTTATATTTTGGTTTCATCTGACCATATGACATTCTCCCAATCTTCTTCTGGATCATCCAAATGCTCTCTAGCAAACTTCAGACGGGCCTGGACATGTACTGGCTTAAGCAGGGGGACACGTCTGGCACTGCAGGATTTGAGTCCCTGGCGGCGTAGTGTGTTACTGTTGGTAGGGTTTGTTACTTTGGTCCCAGCTCTCTGCAAGTCATTCACTAGGTCCCCCCCGTGTGGTTCTGGGATTTTTGCTCACCGGTCTTGTGATCATTTTGACCCCACGGGGTGAGATCTTGCGTGGAGCCCCAGATCGAGGGAGATTATCAGTGGTCTTGTATGTCTTCCATGTCCTAATAATTGCTTCCACAGTTGATTTCTTCAAACCAAGCTGCTTACCTATTGCAGATTCAGTCTTCCCAGCCTGGTGCAGGTATACAATTTTGTTTCTGGTGTCCTTTGACAGCTCTTTGATCTTGGCCATAGAGGAGTTTGGATTGTGACTGTTTGAGGTTGTGGACAGGTGTCTTTTATACTGATAACAAGTTCAAACAGGTGCCATTAATACAGGTAACAAGTGGAGGACAGAGGAGCCTCTTAAAGAAGAAGTTACAGGTCTGTGAGAGCCAGAAATCTTGCTTGTTTGTAGGTGACCAAATACTTATTTTCCACCATAATTTGCAAATAAAATCATTAAAAATCCTACAATGTGATTTTCTGGATTTTTTTTTCTCATTTTGTCTGTCATAGTTGAGGTGTA
Source organism: Salvelinus namaycush (assembly GCF_016432855.1). Taxonomy (NCBI): domain Eukaryota; kingdom Metazoa; phylum Chordata; class Actinopteri; order Salmoniformes; family Salmonidae; genus Salvelinus; species Salvelinus namaycush. Next base: position 31,215,267 of record NC_052336.1, on the reverse strand, counting down.
CCTATGATGAAAATTACAGGCCTCTCTCATCTTTTTAAGTGGGAGAACTTGCACAATTGGTGACTGACTAAATACTTTTTTGCCCCACTGTATACCCATCTATTTAATTCATATCTACACATGCCTAGGAGTTGTTTCTGGACAGGGACATACCTTACCCTATATGTTTGTGAAAGACAAACTTCAGTACCTACTTTATTAGGGTGAGTTTGGAACGCTACAGATACAGTGGTTACTCTTTTAAATGTTGCTAGTTTACGTCGCAGGACTTAGAGGTAATTTGTGGTTTAGTACGGTACCCTGCGTCACCACTTCATTGCTCCAGACCAGCGCAAGGGGGAGTTAGAGCACTGATTATGCTTTTGAGTCCTACTGTGTCTCTAAATGACAATGAATTGGCGACATAAACCTACATAGAAACTGATAATTGTGCAAGACTTCAGTATTACTTATTAAAAGGTTTTTATTATTTATTTTGTTAGGATTATTTTGCTCTTACTTGAGTACTGTAGGCCACTCCTGACCAGTCACGCTGTAGAGCGCCTGAGTGGTGCAATGGTCTAAGACACTCCATAGCAGTGCAAGCTGTGTTGCTACAGATGCTGGTTCAATACCCGTGCCGGCCTCGACTGGGAGACCCAGTCTGTAGGTTTTTGATTTTTCTCCCTCTAAAAACAGAAATAAATAATTCTAAATAACAAACTGGCTTTTTTTACAAATTAGTAACAATGTCTCACCCCATGTTCAAGAATGGCCTTTTTCTCGCTCATTTTACGTTATTTGAGAACCAAATAATCTCCAAAATATTTAGTGTTCTTAGTGCCAGTCTGCATGTTCAAACTAAAACAATGTAACCAATAATGGCATCTTTATACTTCCATTAATAAAATAATGATAAAAATACTCCTTCAAAATGCCGATGTTTATTTAGTGATGGATCCATTACGAATTTAAATGGGAATAAATATCACTGAATTACAGAAATATCCTCCAATCCTCTATATGTAATTATTGGAAGAGAGTCACGTCATATTTTTCGATATACGGTAGGCCTACCGTAGGCAACATGAGTCTCACTAGTGTTGAGTAATGTGCTGTTAAAAGTGGTGCAGGTCTTATATATTTAAAGAGCATATTGAAGTTAGAAACAATAGGATTTAAAGCAATAGCCTACAACTATTTTAGCATCGTTTCGGGCTGCTCTGAGACAAGCATGGAGACTGGTCTTGATAAATCAATGAGATTTTCATTTTCACTGATTCTCCGTTTGGGTATTGGTTAGACTAGAATTAGAAAATTAGGGTGTAGAAATGTTATGCTCTTAGTGTAACATTTATTTACCTAGGGTAGTCAGTTAAGAACTAATTATTATTTACAAGGACAGCCTACTCCTTCCTCCCCGTCGGGGGATTGAACCCCGGTCTCCCGTATGCCCGCATTCTCTAGTACAGCCATTATTGAAGGTTATCAAATGGTTCTCAAAGATGCCCGCTGGTGGTCAAACTAGCACTAACTAGCATTCATGGTACCAGTGGTTCACACTTAAAAAACTTTGCAGTACGCTGCAACTTTAAAAAGGAGGAACTCCTGTATGCATTGTCAGAAACGGGGCACATAGATTCAGTGTTGGATAGGAGTAAACTTATGCTAGAACTGTGGTTATGGGCAGCTTTACCTCAAGCCAGCCTCACAAAGTGATCACAATGAGCGATTTGGCTGGGATCAGACAGGACTAATGGATTGAAGAGGGCTAATTGAAAAGGCTAATGTCTACTGCCTGCTTACATGTGTCTGCTTAAATTATATCAGTACCAGCGATCAATAGGTAGCGATCAGATAAACACAGAATCTACTGGCCCGGGATCAATAATTCTTAGTGCCTGGGGCAAGGCATCACCAATTGCTTCCCTCCTACCTTTGATCGCACCCCTCCTTCCCCTTCCTTACTGGAAAAGAAGTGGACAGATGAGAAGAAACGTGCACAAGCACACGCCTGTATGCATTCTCACACACGCACATACAGTTGAAGTCGGAAGTTCACATACACCTTAGCCAAATACATTTAAACTCAGTTTTTCACAATTCCTGACATTTAATCCCAGTAAAAAATCCCTGTTTTAGGTCAGTTAGGATAACCACTTATTTAAAGAATGTGAAATGTCAGAATAATAGTAGAGAGAAGGATTTATTTCAGCTTTTATTTCTTTCATCACATTCCCAGTGGGTCAGAAATGTACATACACTCAATTAGTATTTCGTAGCATTGCCTTTAAATTGTTTAACGTGGGTCAAACATTCCGGGTAGCCTTCCACAAGCTTCCCACAATAAGTTGGGTGAATTTTGGCCCATTCCTCCTGACAGAGCTGGTGTAACTGAGTCAGGTTTGTGGGCCTCCTTACTCGCACACTCTTTTTCAGTTCTGCTCACAAATTTTCTATAGGATTGAGGTCAGGGCTTTGTAATGGTCACTCCAGTACCTTGACTTTGTTGTCCTTAAGCCATTTTGCCACAACTTTGGAAGTATACTTGGGGTCATTGTCCATTTGGAAGACCCATTTGCAACCAAACATTAACTTCCTGACTGATGTCTTGAGATGTTGCTTCAATATATCCACATAATTTTCCTACCTCATGATGCCATCTATTTTGTGAAGTGCACCAGTCCCTCCTGCAGAAAAGCACCCCCACACCATGATGCTACCACCCCGTGCTTCACGGTTGGGATGGTGTTCTTCGGCTTGAGAGCATCCCCCTTTTTCCTCCAAACATAACGATGGTCATTATGGCCAAACAGTCCTATTTTTTTTTCATCAGACAAAAGGACATTTCTCCAAAAAGTATGATCTTTGTCCCAATGTGCAGTTGCAAACCGTAGTCTGGCTTTTTGAAGGTGGTTTTGGAGCAGTGGCTTCTTCCTTGCTGAGCGGCCTTTCAGGTTATGTCGATATAGGACTTGTTTTACTGTGGATAAAGATACTTTTGTACCTGTTTCCTCCATCTTCACAGGGTTCTTTGCTGTTGTTCTGGGATTGATTTGCACTTTTCGCACCAAAGTACATTCATCACTAGGAGACAGAACGCGTCTCCTTCCTGAGCGCTATGATGGCTGCGTGGTCCCATGGTGTTTATACTTGGGTACTATTGTTTGTACAGATGAACGTGGTACCTTCAAGTGTTTGGAAATTGCTCCCAAGGATGAACCAGACTTGTGGAGGTCTACAATTTTTTCTGAGGTCTTAGCTGGGGGGGGGGGGGGGGGGGGGTTCACACCTAGCTCGGCTATTACACAATTCTTTAGTAAAAGTTGAATAGTCTATTGTTCAGCAAATGGCCCATCCTGCTACGCTTGTGAATAACTAATAATAATACTTTTCCCCCTTTCCACACGTTAAAGATTTCAATTGATAAAATGTTTTTAGCCACAATTGGCCCCAACCCCAATTAATAGATTTGGGCACAGTTGATAGCGTGCTGGACATCAGGCTAGAATGTTGAGGGTTCCAAACCTGCTCCTTGCTTGTTTCATTACATTATTATGCCGGTCTCAGAGCAAATAACCTGGATTGTTCCTCGCTCTCTTCCACTCGTCATTCAGCACGCTTTTGGGCATGGTGGCAGGATGTACTGTTTTTTATTCTGTATATATGAATTACAAATCAGCCTTTACTTAAATCATTGCATAGTTATTTGCATAGTTACAATGAGTAATAATTGATGTAATACATACATGCAGAAACAGCATCATTCAAATAATGGAGTTTGATACACCTGGTATTGGATATGACTGAATAAAACCTTGCTAAATAGCAAATTTAATAAATTAACTTTATGACAAAAAAATTGGGACAATCGTTTGTCTCTACAATAACTAAGATATTCCTCTCAATTGTAATTTTTTTGCTTGACTCGTTATGACATTATAACTACTTAGATTTGCTTCCTCCGTAATGTTTTTGTCAGACATCTTTGCTGAAGAAAGTCACCAGGGACAGGTGGCTTGCGTCAAATTCGTCATTAGAACCACTCGATATGATTGGTCACATAAAAACCTCTGGACCCAAATGCATAATGAAAAATGAGTGCTCTAACTCCCCCTTGTGGTGGTCTGGAGCAATGAAGCCGTGACACTGGGTACCTCTAAAAGTTGCGAGCTTACACCGCTGGACTTAAAGGAGGAACCACTGTATCTGAACACACACACACATACCATTTGGTCACTTGTAACTTGCTGTTTGGACAGTCATTAGTCCAAAACGGATTCAAAAAACAAAACTGATTTGAGCATTAAGTCCTGCCCTGTGAACAAGGCTTTACTAGAGCACAGGTGTCAAACTCATTCCATGGATGACCGGATGTCTGCGGCTTTTCATTCTTCCCTTGTACTTGATTTGTCCATTAAATTAAGGTCACTGATTAGTTAAGAACTCTACTCACCTGGTTGGTTTTCAAGATTTCGACGCACCAGAACAATAGGATAAAGTGTCTCATGCGTCCATTGTAGCAGGTAAAAAAACTACTGTTTTCCCAATGCCCCAATGTAGCTCAAATGTGAGAAATATGGAAAATATTGAATCCTATCTCGACAGGGACTTAGTATTCAAAGCCCATAGGAGACACAGAGGAATGGGGGCGGTTGAATAGAGCTACTCCACAGTCATGACATGGGAGTTGGGTCATGGGGAAGTCCCGGGGTGGGTTATTTACTCTCTGTCTTGAGTTGCCAGAGAGCTAGGTATAAAAATCAAATCAAATTGTATATCTCACATATGCCGAATACAACAGGTGTAGACCTTACAGTGAAACGCTTACTTACAAGCCCTTAACCAACAATGCAGTTTTAAGAAAATAAGTGTGGTACCGGTACAGAGTCAATGTGTGGGGGCACCAGTTAGTCGAGTTAATTGAGGTAATATGTACATGTAGGTAGACGTAAAGTGACTATGAGTGGATAATAAACAGAGAGTAGCAGCAGCGGGGGTGGGGACAATGCAAAAAGTCTGGGTAGCCATTTAATTAGATGTTCAGGAGTCTTACGGCTTGAGGGTAGAAGCTGGAGCCTTTTGGACCTAGACTCTGGTACCACTTGCCGTGCGGTAGCAGAGAGCACAATCTATGACTAGGGTGACTGGAGTCTTTGGCAATTTTTTGGGGCCTTCTTCTGACACCGCCTGGTATAGAGTTCCTGGACGGCAGGAAGCTTGGCCCCAGTGATGTAGTGGGCTGCACACACTACCATCTGTAGTGCCTTGCGGTCGGAGGCCGAGCAATTGCCATACCAGGCGGTGATGCAACCAGTCAGGATGCTCTCGATGGTGCACCTGTATAACTTTTTGAGGATCTGAGGACCCATACAAAATCTTTTCAGTCTCCTGAGGGGGAATAGGCGTTGTTGTGCCCTCTTCAAGACCGTCTTGGTGTGTTTGGACCATGATAGTTTGTTGGTGATGTGGACACCAAGGAAATTGGTGCTGCTCCACTACAGCCCCGTTGTTGAGAATGGGGCCGTGCTCAGTCCTCCTTTTTCTGTAGTCCACAATAATTTCCTTTGTCTTGATCACGTTGAGGGAGAGGTTGTTATTCTGGCACAACACTGCCAGGTCTCTGACCTCCTCCCTATAGGCTGTCTGATCGTTGTCGGTGATCAAGCCTACCACTGTTGTGTCGTCGGGAAACTTAATGATGGTGTGGGAGTCGTGCTTGGCCGTGCAGTCATGGGTGAAAAGTGAGTACAGGAGGGGACTGAGCACGCACCCCTGAGGGGCCCCCGTGTTGAGGATGTGTTGTTACCTACCCTTACCACCTGGGGGCGGCCCGTCAGGAAGTCCAGAGCTGTGTTCGAATACCCATTCTAACATACTGTATACTATATACTGTTAGTTAATTTTAGTATACTGTAAACAAACGGTATCGTTTCAGTTGAGCGTACTAGCTCTTCGCCTGTCTACCGGAAGTTGATGCTGTTGCAATGAAACCTCTTGCTATGTAGTTAGCATAACAAATTCCTAGTTACACATTTTACAACTTTGGGTGTGTTCTTAAATTCAATCTGTAGTGCCAGAGTGCGCTCGTAAATTCAGAGCGTTGTCAGATTGTCCATTTGTAAATATTGAGCGTTTCGCTCTCGGAGCACACACTGGACGCTAAGGCAGAGGAGAAGGGTTTATTTGAGCCTTCTGGACATTCAACGGCAGTAAAGCACTCAAGCTAACGTTGGCTAGCTTGCTAGCTACTTCCAGACACAAATGAGACCACTCTGACCATTTTACTTGCCCTAGCAGAGCTGGTTAGGCAGTTTTCATGTTATCCAGAGCATTGGCGACTGTAACTGTACTGCTAGCAATACAATTTAATTACACTTTTTTGCTGATGTTTACTGACACCGGTCATATTCAACGGGTGTTGAGCGCTCGTAAATTCATTATTCTGCACTCTGGTACACTAAGACGAGAGTGCTCTGAAATCAGAGTAGATAGCCAGAGCGAATTTACAAAAGCCCCCGAATGTCCATTGAGAACGCACAAAGACTAAACCATTTAGCTAAGCTAAGAATGGCGGGAATAATCAAGTCAATAAACGTTGGGTAGTTCGTATGATAGCATATAGTTAATATACTGGCAAGGTTGATGTATAAGTAGCCAACTAACACGTTAGGTAGCTAGCTAACATACTGCTGTAATGATATGCTATGTGGTTCGTAAGGACAGAGTAGCTAACAAATTGATAGCCAACATAACGTGTAAGGTAACTTATTTGAAAAGTCTTTACGTTATTACATTGCTCAATATTTTCTTAACATTTGTCATAATTAGTTAAATCAATTAATTTGTATCCGATCTCGTTGTACTCCGGCTGCAAATTTTCCGCCATTTCTTCAAATCTGAAAACAATGTGAAGCCACGCCCATTTCCTTAAGAATTACATTATGGGCCCTAAAGTACGGATATAGTGTCCTCTCGAATTTAGTACGACTATGCTGAGCTGTAGTAAATGAATAGCAATCTCACATAGGTGTTCCTTTTGTCCAGATGGGCAAGGACAGTGTGTAGTGCAATAGAGATTGCATCATCAGCTCGTCTGGTAGGCTCGTGTCACTGGGCAGCGCATGGCTGTGCTTCCCTTTGTAGTCCGTAATAGTTTACAAGCCCTGCCACAACCAACGAGCATCGGAGCTGGTGTAGTACGATTCAATATTAGTCCTGTATTGACGCTTTGACTGTTTGATGGTTCGTCAGAGGGCATAGCATGATTTCTTATAAGCGTCCGGGTTAGAGTCCCGCTCCTTGAAAGCGGCATCCTCTATCCTTTAGCTCAGTGCGGATGTTGCCTGTAATCCATAGCTTCAGGTTGAGGTATATACATACAGTCACTGTGGGGACGACGTCATCGATGCACTTATTGATGAAGCCAGTGACTAATATGGTGTACTCCTCAATGCCATCGGAAGAATCCCGGAACATTCCAGTCTGTGCTAGCAAAACAGTCCTGTAGCTTAGCATCTGCGTCATCTGAACACTTCCTTATTGAGCGAGTCCCTGGTACTTCCTGCTTTAGTTTTTGCTTGTAAGCAGGAATCAGAATGGAGGGTAAGCTTTGTACGCGTCTCTGTGTGTGGAGTAAAGGTGGTGTAGATTTTTTTTTCCTCTGGCACATTTAATATGCTGGTAGAAATGAGGTAAAATGGGTTTAAGTTTCCCTGCATTAAAGGCAAGGTCACTAGGAGTGCCACCTCTGGATGAGCATTTTCTTGTTTTACAGCTCATTGAGTGCGGTCTTCGTGCCAGCATCGGCTTGTGGTGGTAAATAGACAGCTACAAAAAATATACATGAAAACTCTCTTGGTAAATCGTGTGGTCTACAGCTTATCATAAGATACTCAACCTCAGGCAAGAAAAACCTTGAGAAATCCTGAATATTAGATTTTGTGCACCAGCTGTTATTTACAAATAAACACAGACCGCCACCCCTTGTCTTACCCGGAAGCAGCTGTTCTATCTTGCCGATGGACCGAAAACCCAGCCAGCTGTATGTTATCCATGTCGTCTTTCAGCCACGACTCAGTGAAACATAAGATATTACAGTTTTTAATGTCCTGTAGGTAGGATAGTCTTGATCAGATCTCATCCATTATGTTATCCAATGATTGCATGTTGGCTAATAGGACTGATGGTAGATGGGGATTACTCACTCAACCTACATCCCCGATATCTCCGTCTCTTCTTCATGCGAACGGCGGGTTCTGAAGTAAATCCTTCGCATCCGACTCGTTAAATAAAAAATCAGTACGAGGTGTGTAATTGCTGTCCTGATATCCAGAAGCTCTTTTCAGTCATAAGAGACAGTGGCAGAAACATTATGTAGAAAATAAGTTACAAATAACGTGAAAAAAACACGCACAATTGGTTAGGAGCACGTAAAACGGCAGCCATCTCCTCCGGCGCCATCATAGTCATCCCAATCAAACTATAAGAAACGTCTATTGGACACACGCACACACATTGCACCGAATACATCTGTTTATCCTACAGCTACTGTAAGCAGTAATCATGAGCCTATAAACCAGAGTTACACGGTTAGCACTGAGGCAGTGTGCAATAGTAGGAAGACCCCTTTATGCAGCTCACCCTGCACTATCAGCTCCAATGTAAAGAACATGAGTAAGTCTACCTCCGATAAGCTTCCCAGTAAAGCATTAAAAACAATCAAGCAACCCAGAAAAGTGCTAAAAAAAAGCCCATATTAAAATTCTATGTAGCCTAAGAAACAAGGTCCATGAAGTCAGTATCAGATTACATTCATATTCTGACTATCTCTGAAACTCACACATATAATACCTTTGATGATACAGTGGTAGCAATACATGGTTAATACATCTACCAAAAAGACTGAAATGCCAACGGAGGCAGTGTTGCGGTCTATATTCAGAACCACATTCCTGTAAAGCTTAGAGACGATTAAATGTTAAATACTGTTGAAGTAATATGGCTACAGTTTCATCTGCCTCACCTAAAGCCCATTCTTGTGGGAAGCTGCTATAGACCACCAAGTGCAAACAGTCAGTATCTGGATAATGTGTGTGAAATGCTTGATAATGTATGTGATATCAACATAGAAGTATATTTTCTGGGTGATTTAAATATTGACTGGCTATCATCAAGCTGCCCAATTAGGAAAAATGTCAAACTCTAACCAGTGTCTGCAACCTGGATTAGGTTGTCAGTCAACCTACCAGGGTAGTTAAAAACAGCACAGGAATGAAATTATCAACATGTATTTATCACATCTTTACTAATGCTGCAGAAATTTGCTTTAAAGCAGTATCCAAATCCATAGGATGTAGTGATCACAATATAATAGCCATATCTAGGAAAACCAAAGTTCCAAAGGCTGGGCCTAATATAGTGTATAAGAGTTCATACAAGAAGTTTTGTAGTGATTCATATGTTGATGATGTAAAGAATATTTGCTGGTCTGTGGTGTGTAATGAGGAGCAACCAGACGCTGCACTTGACGCATTTATGAAACTACTTATTCCAGTTACTAATAAGCATAAACCCATTAAGAAAATTACTGTAAAAACTGTTAAATCCCCTTGGATTGATGAGGAATTGAAAAATGGTATGGTTGAGAGGGATGACGCAAAAGGTATGGCAATTAAGTCTGATTAATGGGAGGCCCAACTGATTGGCAAACGTACTGCAAATTAAGTAATCATGTGACTAAACTAAATAAAAATAAACTACACTATGAAACAAAAATAAATGATATAAAGAATGATAGTAAAAAGCTTTGGGGCACCTTAAATTACATTTTTGGGAAAAAGGCCAACTTGGCTCCTTCATTCATTGAATCAGATGAAGTCAGTGTGGAAGAGGTGAATAAATTATTGTTGTCTATCAACAATGTCCCAGGGTCTGACAATCTGGATGGAAAATTACTGAGGATAATAGCAAATAATATTGCCACTCCTATTTGCCACATCTTCAATTTAAACCTACTAGAGAGCGTGTGCCCTCAGGCCCGGATGGAAGCTAAAGTCATTCCGCTACCCAAGAATAGTAAAGCCCCCCTTAGGACTTAGGAAAATTGCAATTGGCTCAGAACAGGGCAGCATGGCTGGCCCTTGGATGTACACAGAGAGCTCATATTAATAATATGCATTAGAGATTGACTTCATCACTACTTTTATTTTCGAGAGTTATTGACATGTTGAATGCACCGAGCTGTCTGTCTAAACGACTGGCACACAGCTCAGACACCCATGCATACCCCACAAGACATGCCACAAGAGGTATATTCACTGACGCAAGAAGTAAAATTTGATTTAAAAAACATACAAAAACACCTTATGGAACAGCGGGGACTGTGAAGCAACACAAACAATGGCACAGACGCACGCACGCACGCACGCACGCACGCACGCACGCACGCACGCACGCACGCACGCACGCACGCACGCACGCACGCACGCACGCACGCACGCACGCACGCACGCACGCACGCACGCACGCACGCACGCACACACACACACACACACACACACACACACACACACACACACACACACACACACACACACACACACACACACACACACACACACACACACACACACACACAGTTTTAGTACTGTAGATATATGGTAGTGGTGGAGTAGGGCACACAGTGTGTTGTGAAATCTGGGAATGTATTGTAATGTTTTTAAAATTGTATAAACTGCCTTCATTTTGCTGGACCCCAGGAAGAGTAGCTGCTGCTTTGGCAGCTAATGGGAATCCATAATAAATACAAATACAAATACAACCAACCAAAACATAAAAGGTACAATATGGAGATAGCTCACATACTGCTGTAGTTTACATAGCGCTGCATTTCTTTGAACAACTTCCAAAATAAAAAAATTCAGTTATAGAACATTTATATGCTTTTACAAAACACATTTATATTTATGAAATCCTCCAAAAAAATCCTTGTTCCTTTGTTCTTTTAAAACTTTGACACTGGAGTTGCCTATTCTATGACAATCATACAATTTAAATAAGGCCTGTATAGCCACTTGTACTAGCTGTGCTGACACCAAATTTCATTTACTCTGGCACATTTCGATATTGTACCCGATATAGTAACGGACGTCAAGCGAGAGAGAAAGAGACAAATGGAGATATTTAGGTGTAACTCACTGCATCCATCCTCGTCACTATGATCTCCACAGTCATTGTCCCCGTCACACTGCCACTGGGCCGGGATACATGTACACTCCCCAAAAGCGCTCACTGCACACGTGAAGTGGCTGCGCCCGCATGAACACTCCGCACTGCCCAACACACCTGGAAAGAGACAGAGAGAAGAGGAAACCAGGTTAGGAAAATGCTAAAACAATACACTTAGAGAACATGCTTGTATAGCAGAGGTGGTTTGCTGAACTATCCTTTTGTGATGAGTAACCTTGCCTGAGGTCTGGTTTCCCACGTACAGATTAAGCCTAATCCTAGGTTAAAAAATATACTCAAAGGAGAATCTCCATTGAAATAACTTTTTTGTCTGGGAATAGGCTTAATCTTTGTCCGAGAAACCAGCCCTAAGAGATGTTAGCTATCTGCTTTTTTTCTGGCCGGCAAATTGATTTTAACAAACAAATTGGTCCCAAAATAATTTGAATTTCTAAATCCCGATGTGGCCCTCGAGCCAAAAGTATGCCCAGCCCTGCTTTAGCCATAAAAAAAATCAGTTACCTACTGCACCTATGAGCACAGACCATATCAAGAACAATATATCGTGTCTCATCTCTACCCATACAGGGGGGAAAATGTTAATTTGAGGCATTTCGCTCTAGGCCATAGCAAAGCTGTGAGATATGTGACCTGATTCAGGAAACTAGGCGTATGTCGCAAATCACGACTTCACAGGAGAGCCGTTTGAACCTGAATTTTGTTTTAATCAAAATGCGTTTTTTGGCAGAAATGCCTTCTCGAACATGTGAACTTTCATGTGCCTTAATAACAAACGTTTATGCCAACTGTAAATACGAATACAGTTGTTCAATTACGAGCCTAGTTGGTTTCGCCAAAGAAAAAGTCAGGAACCTTCCCGCTAGCCATGATTGGCTGAGATAATGAGTCATGCCGAGAGATGAGTTTCAGATTGGTCTGCGGTGTAGCATCTTGTGTCTATAAAATGAGCTGCTCGTTATGCGTAGATAATCCTTTCTACTGCAGTTTTTTCGAAAGACATAACGTTAGCCAGAGGACTGCAAATTTGTTGCTACTACTCTCAATAACATTGCTGCCCTGAATTTATCAGGCGCTATCGTCAGTGTATCGTGCCATCCGGACTCTCTCTCACGGAAAAGTTGACAGAGTTTTGAAATCAGTGGAACACAACAACAGGACAAATAAGCTGTGCAAACTAAACGCAAACGACACAGGATGTCTTTTTTAATAAAAAACGGTTGCATTCTGCCGTGAAGCTTTCATCCATGTTTACGGGTAAGAATCTAGCTACAGTTTCAGATATGATACATTTCTAATTTTGTCAGAAAGTTGTTTTCATTGCAAATTAAAGCTTGCTGTTAGATAGCCAGCTGGAGTTCGATGGCTGGCTTGCTAGCTAACATTGAACCTATTTGGTTAACTTTAGCTAGCTATGACAACCGGTTTGTATTGCTAGTATTGTTACTCTATGGATAAAAAAAATATATGTTTTACCTTTATTTAACTAGGCAAGTCAGTTAAGAACAAATTCTTATTTTCAATGACGGCCTAGGAACAGCGGGTTAACTGCCTTGTTCAGGGGCAGAATGGCAGATTTTCACCTTGTCAGCTCAGGGATTCGATCTTGCAACCTTTCGGTTACTAGTCCAACGCTCTAACCACTAGGCTACCTGCCGCCCCGGCAGGGATTATTGTTCACTTTTAGATTGGGGTTATAGTAAATGTTTTAGCTAGCTAGCTTCTTGTCAATATGGGGGCGCTGTTTTCACTTTGTAAAAATTTGTTCCCAAATTAAACTGCCTTGTACTCAATTCTTGCTCGTACAATATGCATATTATTATTACTATTGGATAGAAAACACTCTCTAGTTTCTAAAACCGTTTGAATTATATCTGTGAGTAAAACAGAACTCAAGTTGCAGCAAACTTCCTGTCAGGAAGTGAGAAATCTGAAATCGGGCACTCTGTTCCAGGGTCAGTTTATTAATTTGCATGTAATCTATGAGTCGACATGCACTGCATACGATTTCCCCTAGATGTCAGTAAGCAGTGAGAATTGGAATGGGGTTGCTAGGTAGATCTGAGGCCGTATAAAAGCTCTTGGAACCGGGGGTGCACTCTTTTCAACGTTCGTCATGACGCAAGACAGACCTCAAGATGGCATTCTGAAAAGCTCTCGTTATAGGCCTTAGATATATCCGGCTCTGATTTTATTCGATATAGGTGTTAAAAACATCATAATGTAGTTATGTATTTTTCATAAATGTTTTATGATGAGTATTTAGGTAATCCATAGAGTGTGTGGGGGGTATCTGTATATTACTTTACTATTTATATTTTGCCCTGTTTATCAAAATTGTTGGAAAAACTTGTGAATAATCAACTGACTGGTTTCTTGATGTCTATAGTATTCTCTCTGGTATGCAATCTGGTTTCCGCTCAGGTTATAGATGTGTCACTGCAACCTTAAAGGTCCTCAATGACGTCAACGTTGGCCTTGATTCTAAGCAATATTGTGCTGCTATTTTTATTGACTTGGCCAAAGCTTTTGATACGGTGGACCATTCCATTCTTGTGGGCCGGCTAAGGAGTATTAGTGTGTCTGCGGGTCTTTGGCCTGGTTTGCTAAATACCTCTCTCAAAAAGCACAGTGTATAAAGTCAGAAAATCTGCTGTCTCAGCCACTGCCTGTCTCCAAGGGAGAACCCCAAGACTCAATCCTAGGCCCCACGCTCTTCTCAATTTACAAAAATAACATAGCTCAGGCAGTAGGAAGCTCTCTCATCCATTTATTTGCTGATGATACAGTCTTATACTCAGCTGGCCCCTCCCCAGATTTTGTGCTCTACAAAAACATTTTCTTAGTGTCCAACAAGCTTTCTCTACCCTTAACCTTTTTCTGAACACCTCTAAAACAAAGGTCATGTGGTTTGGTAAGAAGAATGCCCCTCCTCCCACAGGTGTTATTAGTATCTTTGAGGGTTAGAGCTTGAGGTAGTCACTTTATAAAAGTACTTGGGAGTATGTCTAGACCGTGCACTGTCCTTCTCTCACCACATATCAAAGCTGCAGGCTAAAGTTAAATCTATACTTGGTTTCTTTTATCGTAATCACTCTTCTTTCACCCCAGCTGCCAAACTAACACTGCTTCAGATGACCATCCTACCCATGCCAGATCGGCAGGTAAGGGTGCTCTCGAGCGGCTAGATGTTCTTTACCATTCAGCCATCAGATTTGCTATCAATGCTCCTTATAGGACACATCATTGCACTCTATACTTCTCTGTAAACTGGTCATCTCTGTATACCCGTCGCAAGTGATGCTTATTTATAAAATCTTCCTAGGCCTCGCTCCCCCCTATCTGAGATATCTAATGCAGCCCTCATCTTCCACATACAACACCCGTTCTGACAGACACATTTTGTTAAATGTCCCCAAAGCACACACATCCCTGGGTCTCTCCTCTTTTCAGTTTGCTGCAGCTAGCAACTGGAACAAGCTGCAACAAATACTCAAACTGGATAGTTTTATCTCAATCTCTTCATTCAAAGACTCAATCATGGACACTCTTACTGACAGTTGTGGCTGCTTTGCTTGATGTATTGTTGTCTCTACCTTCTTGCCCTTTGTGCTGTTGTCTGTGCCCAATAATGTTTGTACCATGTTTAGTGCTGCTACCATGTTGTGTTGCTACCATGCTGTGTTGTCATACGTTGCAGCCTTGCTATGTTGTTGTCTTAGGTCTCTCTTTACGTCGTGTTGTCTCTCTTGTTGTGATGTGTGTTTTCTCTTCTATTTACAGTTGAAGTCGGAAGTTTACATACACTTAGTTTGTACTCCATACATTTCTTGTTAACAAACTATAGTTTTGGCAAGTTGGTTAGGACATCTACTTTGTGCATGACACAAGTCATTTTTCCAACAATTGTTTACAGATTATTTCACTTATAATTCACTGTATCACAATTCCAGTGGGTCAGAAGTTTACATACACTAAGATGACTGTTCCTTTAAACAGCTTGGAAAAATGTCAGAAAATTACGTCATAGCTTTAGGAGCTTCTGATAGGCTAATTGACATCATTTGAGTCAATTGGAGGTGGACCTGTGGATGTATTTGAAGACCTACCGTCAAACTCAGTGCCTCTTTGCTTGACATCATGGGAAAATCAAAAGAAATCAGAAAGAAAATTGTAGACCTCCACAAGTCTGGTTCATCCTTGGGGGCATTTTCCAAATGCCTGAAGGTACCACGTTCATCTGTACAAACAATAGTACGCAAGTATAAACACCATGGGACGACGCAGCCATGATACCGCTCAGGAAGGAGACGCATTCTGTCTCCTAGAGATGAACGTACTTTGGTGCGAAAAGTGCAAATCAATCCCAGAACAACAGCAAAGGACATTGTGAAGATGCTGGAGGAAACTGGTACAAAAGTATCTATATCCACAGTAAAACGAGTCCTATATCGACATAACCTGAAAGGCCGCTCAACAAGGAAGAAGCCACTGCTCCAAAACCTCCATAAAAAAGCCAGACTATGGTTTGCAACTGCACATAGAGACAAAGATCATACTTTTTGGAGAAATGTCCTCTGGTCTGATGAAACAAAAAAATAACTGTTTGGCCATGATGACCATCGTTATGTTTGGAGGAAAAAGGGGGAGGCTTGCAAGCCGAAGAACACCATCCCAACCATGAAGCACGGGGGTGGAAGCATCATGTTGTAGGGGTGCTTTGCTACAGGAGGGACTGGTGCACTTCACAAAATAGATGGCATCATGAGGTAGGAAAATTATGTGGATATATTGAAGCAACATCTCAAGAAATCAGTCAGGAAGTTAAAGCTTGGTCGCAAATGGGTCTTCCAAATGGACAATGACCCCAAGCATACTTCCAAAGTTGTGGCAAAATGGCTTAAGGACAACAAAGTCAAGGTATTGGAGTGGCCATCACAAAGCCCTGACCTCAATCCTATAGAAAATGTGTGGGCAGAACTGAAAAAGCGTGTGCGAGCAAGGAGGCATACAAACCCGACTCAGTTACACCAGCTCTGTCAGGAGGAATGGGCCGAAATTCACTCAACTTATTGTGGGAAGCTTGTGGAAGGCAACCCAAAACGTTTGACCCAAGTTAAACAATTTAAAGGCAATGCTACCAAATACTAATTGAGTGTATGTAAACTTCTGACCCACTGGGAATGTGAAATTTAAGCTGAAATAAATCATTCCCTCTACTATTATTCTGACATTTCACATTCTTAAAATAAAGTGGTGATACTAAGACGGAATTTTTACTAGGATTAAATGTCAGGAATTGTGAAAAACTGAGTTTAAATGTATTTAGCTAAGGTGTAAACTTTCCACTTCAACTGTATATATGTAACGATCGTCGTCTGAAGATGAGGAATCATCGGACCAAAGCGCAGCGTGGTAAGTGTTCATGTTAATTTATTAAAACAGAACACTAAACAAAATAACAAAGAGAATGAAACGAAGCGAAACAGTCCTGTCTGGTACAGACACAAAGACAGAAAACAACTACCCACAAAACACAAGGGGGAAAAGGCTACGTAAGTATGGTTCTCAATCAGAGACAACGATAGACAGCTGCCTCTGAGAACCACACCTGGCCAAACACACAGAAATAGAAAACATAGAACACAAAACATAGAATGCCCACCCCAACTCACGCCCTGACTAAACCAAAATAGAGACATAAAAAAAGGAACTAAGGTCAGGGCGTGACAATATATTTATTTATTTTAAAAAATATCCCAGGCCCCCATCCCCACAGGAGGCATTTTGCCTTTTGGTAGACCGTCATTGTAAATAACAATTTGTTCTTAACTGACTTGCCTCGTTAAATAAAGGTTAAATAAAAATACAGAAAAAGCCTCATCCACTTATGTAGTCTGACTGTCATAAACCCAATGAGCTGTATGTTATAAGCCTGGTAGCCAAGATTGGCTATCCTGAACACACACCGAATAATGATATTACGCATACCAGAGGGGGATGTGTGTGTGTGTGTGTGTGTGTGTGTGTGTGTGTGTGTGTGTGTGTGTGTGTGTGCGCGAGATGGATATGTTTTCAGCTGGGGCTGAACCACAGTTAAAGTAGTACTATAAATATATCTGGCCTTAATTTCACTGGCTTACATTATGTTAAGGTGTTCAGTGGGATCACTGTATGCAAGTGAGTGTGTACCTATCAGTTTTGTGCGTGTGTGTGTGTGTGTGTGCGCGCATGCTTGCGTATGGACATGAAGAGTGAGGCTGCGATGATGACTCAGATGCATTTAGCCCCTTTGAAAGAGGCTGACGGCTTCAATGAGTAAGGGGTGAAGTGTGTGTGTGAGATGTTTTTCACTGAGATCCTTCGAGAGAGTGTGTTGTAGGCTGCACTAAACAATATTAAGCAAAAAATAAATACCCCAATTTGAATCTCAGCAAATCAGGTCCATTACGGGGAGTGAAAAAAGCCTCCCATTTCTCGCTCTCTTTCAACTCAGTTAAAGACTGTGTATGTGGTTGGTTGGTTCCTGGCCTCTTCACAAAGGCATCAGTCAACCCAGGAGTGCCTGGCACCAAACACACACTAACCTTCAGAAACCTCCCACAGCACAGCACTAAATTAATGGCCTCTTTTCATTTCCTTCTTTTTTTCTCTCTCTCTCTTCCCTTCATTTGCTTACCCTCCTGTTCTGTTTTCTTTTCCTTCATTCTTGGCCTTGCTCTCCCGCTCTCTCTTCTCAAAAGCTTCTAACACGACAAAGACCAAAAAATTCCAGCTCAGTCATAATTTTTCTCCCCTTTTTGCTCCTTCTCTTTCTAATCTCTCCCCTGAGGCGTGTGGTCCCTCCTTAGTGTCGCCAGTCCCTGTCCCTTTAAGACACATAGAACAAGGGACCAGGCTAAAACTAAGGACCTAATGACAAAGACAGAAAGCCTGAAACCACTGTTCCTTTCTTACCACCAACAATCTAGATCAGACAAGAAATGATCTGTAGCATCATACAGACACACACACACACACGCACGCTTATGCTCACGCACACACTCACACATGCGCACACGACACACACAGACACTACTCCTCTTAGACTTGGTCTAATACTGCTAACTAATACTGTTCATTCGGGTTGGTGCATGCTGATCAACAATTGAATATATGCTAAATCTACATGAGTGTGTATGGGTTTCCATGAGCAGGGTTGTATATGCAGGTCTATATGAATGGTTTTCTAAGTGTGGGTTTATGTTGGACTAAATTAGAGCCTTGTGTCTAGAGTTGGCAGAGCAGTCATGCCACATGAGAGGCTGCATTTGTTAAACATGCTTTAAACAGCACAGGCCACTTGCACTGAGAATACCTAGAAAATGACAGGGTTATATACAAAACACACAAACGCATGCGTGTGTGTGAACTCGAAAACACACACAGAAAATGAAACCACAAGTTGAGGGAATTCATAAAACTGGAGACCATATGAGTGAACCGTGTAGCTGTGGATAGATACACAGGTAACTGCCAAAATAAAGAAAACACCAACATAAAGTGTATTAATAGGGTGCCAGAACAGCTTCAATGCACCTTGGCATAGATTCTACAAGTCTCTGGAACTCTATTGGAGGGATGCGACACCATTCTTCCACGAGAAATGTCATAATTAGGTGGTTTATTTTAAATCACTGTCTCAGGCGCTGCTCCAAAATCTCCCATAGGTGTTCAATTGGGTTGAGATCTGGTGACAGAGACGGCCATGGCATTTGGTTCACCAACATCAATTTCATACTCATCAAACCATTCAGTGACCCCTCGTGCCATGTGGATGGGGCATTGTCATCCTATGGGGGCATAGCCATGTTAGACTAAATAATGGCCTGCCCAGCATTTTTTTTATATGACTCTAAGCATTATGGAATGTTAATTGTTTCAATGTTTCAAGTTAGTTGTGCAAGTGGGAAAGGGCAATGTGGAGTGCAATAGAGACTGCGTCATCTGTGGATCTGTTGGGGGGGTATGCAAATTGGAGTGGGTCTAGGGTTTCTCGGAGGATGCTGTTAATGTGAGCCATAACCAGCCTTTCAAAGCACTTCATGGCTACAGACGTGAGTGCTACGGGTCGGTAGTCATTTAGGCAGGTTACCTTGGTGACAGGGTGGTCTGCTTGAAACATGTTGGTATTACAGACTTGGTCAGGGACAGGTTGAAAATATCAGTGAAGACACTTGCCAGTTGGTCAGCGCATGCTCTGAGTGGTCGTCCTGGTAATCCGTCTGGCCCTGCGGCCTTGTGAATGTTGACCTGTTAAAACACTTCTTATGGCTGGGGGGCAGTATTGAGTAGCTTGGATGAATAAGGTGCCCAGAGTAAACTGCCTACTACTCAGTCCCAGAAGCTAAGATATGCATATTATTAGTATATTTGGAGTTTCTAAAACTGTTTGAATGATGTCTGTGAGTATAACATAAATCATATGGCAGGCAAAAACCTGAGAAAAATCCAACCAAGAAGTGGGAAATCTGAGGTTTGTAGGTTTTTGCCTATCCAATATACAGTGTAAAGTTTGGTCCGATTACACTTCCTAAGGCTTCCACTAGATGTCAAGAGTCTTTAGAACCTTAAGGGGGAGAGAATAAGAGCTGTTTGACTAAGGGGTCTGGCAGAAGGCCATGAGCTCAGTCAGGCGCGCGCCCATAAGAGTTAGCTGCGTTCCTTTACCTTTACAAAGGCATTGTCCGGTTGGAATATTATTGAAGATTTATGATAAAAACATCCTAAAGATTGATTCTATACATCGTTTGACATGTTTATAGGAACTGTAATGGAACTGTCGTCTGAACTAAGTGCCTGCGCCGTGTGAATTTGGATTTGTGAACTAAACACGAACAAAAAGGAGGTATTTGGACATACAGTGGGGCAAAAAAGTATTTAGTCAGCCACCAATTGTGCAAGTTCTCCCACTTAAAAAGATGAGAGAGGCCTGTAATTTTCATCATAGGTACACTTCAACTATGACAGACAAAATGAGAAAAGAAAATCCAGAAAATCACATTGTAGGATTTTTAATGAATTTATTTGCAAATTATGGTGGAAAATAAGTATTTGGTCACCTACAAACAAGCAAGATTTCTGGCTCTCACAGACCTGTAACTTCTTCTTTAAGAGGCTCCTCTGTCCTCTACTCGTTACCTGTATTAATGGCACCTGTTTGAACTTGTTATCAGTATAAAAGACACCTGTCCACAACCTCAAACAGTCACACTCCAAACTCCACTATGGCCAAGACCAAAGAGCTGTCAAAGGACACCAGAAACAAAATTGTAGACCTGCACCAGGCTGGGAAGACTGCATCTGCAATAGGTAAGCAGCTTGGTTTGAAGAAATCAACTGGGAAGAAATCAGCTGGGACCAAAGTAACAAAGCCTACCATCAGTAACACACTACGCCGCCAGGGACTCAAATCCTGCAGTGCCAGACGTGTCCCCCTGCTTAAGCCAGTACATGTCCAGGCCCGTCTGAAGTTTGCTAGAGAGCATTTGGATGATCCAGAAGAAGATTGGGGGAATGTCATATGGTCAGATGAAACCAAAATATAACTTTTTGATAAAAACTCAACTCGTCGTGTTTGGAGGACAAAGAATGCTGAGTTGCATCCAAAGAACACCATACCTACTGTGAAGCATGGGGGTGGAAATATCATGCTTTGGGGCTGTTTTTCTGCAAAAGGACCAGGACGACTGATCCGTGTAAAGGACAGAATGAATGTGGCCATGTATCGTGAGATTTTCAGTGAAAACCTCCTTCCATCAGCAAGGGCATTGAAGATGAAACGTTGCTGGGTCTTTCAGCATGACAATGATCCCAAACACACCGCCCGGGCAACGAAGGAGTGGCTTCGTAAGAAGCATTTCAAGGTCCTGGAGTGGCCTAGCCAGTCTCCAGATCTCAACCCTATAGAAAATCTTTGGAGGGAGTTGAAAGTCCGTGTTGTCCAGCAACAGCCCCAAAACATCACTGCTCTAGAGGAGATCTGCATGGAGGAATGGGCCAAAATACCAGCAACAGTGTGTGAAAACCTTGTGAAGACTTACAGAAAACGTTTGACCTCTGTCATTGCCAACAAAGGGTATATAACAAAGTATTGAGATAAACTTTTGTTATTGACCAAATACTTATTTTCCACCATAATTTGCAAATAAATTCATAAAAAATCCTACAATGTGATTTTCTGGATTTTTTTTCTCATTTTTTCTGTCATAGTTGAAGTGTACCTATGATGAAAATTACAGGCCTCTCTCCTCTATTTAACCCTTTCATGCGTGAGTTCCAAATATCTCTAACGGTCGCCCCAGCGTGAGTTGTTTTATGCACGTGATGTTAGAACGTTCTCTCCAATTCCAGAATGTGATTGTTATGTAACAGTACATTTAATCTGCGCTGCCCTCAAACCAAAGCACGCCGCCTGTTTTATTTGTCAATTTTAAATGATTTTCTAAACAGTTTTTTATTTTATAATAACAGTTTGAAATGAGGTGTGTTCCGCCTCATTCATTCACATAAAAGTAGTCATTTTTACTTTTGCGGACCAATTAATTTTTTTGACATTTCTGACCCGGACAAAATTCCCCAAACACTTCTCAATTGTTTGTGCAGTTCAAGTCTGCAGACATTTACTCATCTGCCGTCCTGCATACACGTGTTCATATTTTCCACCTGTCGCCTGCATCGCAATCAAAGTTGTTTTCGTTACCAATAATAACTTTGGAAATGAGTGCGTTTCTATCAAAGTGCCTTATTACGTTATAATAGTTTCTGCATGTCGTGTTATGTCGTTTCTACTGTAGCATCATGTTTTTGTGTATATTCCTTATAACCGCGGACATGCGATGTAACGTTACTCATTTCATAACATGTATGGTGTTATACTCAATGCTTAGGTATCTAGCTACAGTCTTATTAGCTCTGGAAAACAATGCTAATTGTGTCACGGATGTATTAGCATGTGTTGTATGTTGAAGCTACCCTGGCCTTTTGACTCCCAAGTGGCACAGCGTCTCAGTGCTAGAGGCGTCACTACAGACACCCATCTTCAAATCCAGACTGCGTTTCTATCAAAGTAAGTGCCTAATTACGTTATAATAGTTTCTGTGTCGTGTTTTACCGTTTCTACTGTAGCTCACTGTGTGTATAGAGCATAATATATTTGTGTATATTCCTTATAACCGCGGACAACGTTACTCATGTTACTCACCTTTTATGATGTTATATTCAATCGTGCTTATGTAGCTAGTTACATTATTCTATTAGCTCTGTAAAACAATGCTAAATGCGTCAGAAGTATTGGCATGTTGTATTTTGACGCTACCCTGGAAAAATATCTTATACCACTTGGTCGTTTTCTGAATTCATTCCACAAAGCTGTTTATCATGTCGGCCTTATCCACTGCCCCCATTTTGAGGTAATAGTCAAGCACGCAGTCTGGTTTGATGTTTCTCTGTCTGGTTTGTTTCTCTCTCCCGTCAGGTGGTTCACCTTCCCTGTGGCCGACCTGGTTGCTGTATGGACAGTGGAGAGGACATGGACGTCTCGTTTGTCATGGCACTTTACTGCCAGCTGTTGACATCTCTTGTTTTGTATAACGGGTCATTTAGGATGGCAGTAGCGTTGATTATGAAATGCAGTCATAGCAGCAGAACTAGAAAGCAGTCTTGGGAAAAGAGGGTGGCAAAGAAGGGAGTTGCAAACATAGGATCTCTGCTCCAGTATTCTCTTAGGGAGTTCTTCTTTACTGTCACCAGGAATGTATACATTTCACTAATTGTGGTTGTCCCCCCACTCCTGGTGTAACAGTATAACTTTACGTCCGTCCCCTCGCCCATACCCGGGCGCGAACCAGGGACCCTCTGCACACATCAACAACAGTCACCGACGAAGCATTGTTACCCATCGCTCCACAAAAGCCGCGGCCCTTGCTGAGCAAGGGGAACCACTACTTCAAGGTTTCAGAGCAAGTGACGTAACTGATTGAAACGCTATTAGCGCGTACCCGCTAACTAGCTAGCCATTTCACATCCGTTACACTGGCTCTCTCTTATCCTGTAGCTCCAAGGCATAGCGATTGGTCTCTACTATGTCTCCCACCAGCTCCTCTGTCAGAAACAACTTGAAGCACTCTGCCTCAGATGGAAATGGCAAGGGGCGTTGCACTCCAGACTGGAACTCATCAACACAATCAGGAGGGGTGAAATGGCTGGCAGCCTTCCAGCTACCACAGAACTCCTGTACTTCATCCACTGTCAGTCTGCCACCATCACCACCAGCATCTTCTAATGGAACTGGGACTTTGTCAGTGGACAAGGGGTCCTCAGATTCAGGGTTCTCAATGGCTACAAGGTTGGGGGGCAGCTCCTCACTGTCAGAATCTGATTCCTGACTTTCATACTCAGACTCAAAATCTCCAGAATTTCCACATTTGTGAGTTGTCTCCTTTTGAAAGTTATTGCTAATGCTACAGCTTAGCTCACTATCTACATACATAAACAACAACACTGAATGGTTTAGAGTGAGAGGGTACGTGGTTGACTGCCGGCACGCGCCACTTGTCTCAATAAATCACTATCAGAAAATGTTTTGTGTGGCAATTATTTGTGTATTTACTGTTTTATTCACATGTTTTCAATTCTATGTGACAAATCATGCATTCCGATTCTTGCACAGATTGTAATGGGCACATATTATGTGTGTAAAATGCTTTTTTGAAGGTTGTACTGATTATGATGAGCTAAGCTAATTCCAGCTGTGTAGCCATGTTTGTTGACATACAATGCATTCTGGGTTTCACGTATTCGTCTGTTTGACCAAAGATGTTATAACAAAAGGAGGTGAGTAAGAGTTCACTCATTTTTTGAGGACTTCCGGAAATGAAGGGTGGGATGTGAACGACAGTGATTGACACACCCCTTCAACATGCATACTATAAACAGACCAAACTCATCTTGTCTTCTCTTATTATCTTCGGTTTCTATGAGGAACAAATGCATGGCTGCGCGCTGAAACTAATCGTCGGATTACTTTCGATTTCAAAAGTGTTTTACCTAATTATTTCGATCAATGGTGAGCTCACCCGTGATGTGATTAATTATACATAATAATTGCTATTAGCTAATTCATATTGTAGTTTATGTCAGCCGAGAGTTAGAAAATATTACTGCTTGTGTTGGGTCAATCTTTCCTCAGTTAGCGCTTGGACAAATGTAGCCTACATTTTTCCGGTTAGGATGATTGTGTTATGCTATATATACTTCTGTGAATATCTGAACATTGCATCCCAAAATAAACTGCTCACATTCTGGACATAACTTTGTAAGGACTGTGTTTGTGTAAATAGTTTCTGAAAAAAGTGTGGCCAGCTCAAACGCTGATTGTTGCGTCATTCGAAACTGGCCGTTCTAAACGAGCGTTCTAAATGAGTGTTCTAATCACACGGGTGTGATCGTACGCTTCAGGGACCACTGTAGAACGATCACACCCGTGTGATGGTACGTGTGAAAGGGTTAAGTGGGAGAACTTGCACAATTGGTGGCTGACTAAATACTTTTTTGCCCCACTGTACATGATGGACTTTATCGAACAAAACAAACATTTACGGTGGAACTGGGATTCCTGGGAGTGCATTCTGATGAAGATCATCAAAGGTAAGTGAATATTTATAATGCTATTTCTGACTTCTGTTGACTCCACAACATGGCGGGTATCTGTATGGCTTGTTTTGGTCTCTGAGCGCTGTACTCAGATTATTGCATGGTGTCCTTTTTCCGTAAAGCTTTTTTGAAATCTGACACAGCGGTTGCATTGAAAGGTCTTACTCACATTGGCTAATGCGAGCGTGATCACACAGTCGTCCGGAACAGCCGGTGCTCTCTAAGCAAGCATAGAAGTAATTTAGCTCGTCTGGTAAACTTGTGTCACTAGGCAGCTCGCGGCTGTGCTTCCCTTTGTAGTCCGTAATAGTTTGCAAGCCCTGTCACATCCGATGAGTGTTGGATTCAATCTTAGTCCTGTATTGACGCTTTGCCTGTTTGATGGTTCATCGGAAAGCATAGCGGGATTTCTTATAATCGTCTGAGTTAGAGTTCCATTCCTTGAAAGCGGTAGCTCTACCCTTTAGCGCAGTGCGGATGTTGCCTGTAATCCATGGATCTGGTTGGGGTATGTACGTACGGTCACTGTGGGGATGAGGTCATCGATGCACTTATTGATGAAGCCAGTGACTGATGTGGTGTACTCCTCAATGCCATCGGAAGAATCCCGGAAAATATTCCAGTCTGTGCTAGCAAAACAGTCCTGTAGCTTAGCATCTGCGTCATCTGACCA
This sequence comes from Salvelinus namaycush, assembly GCF_016432855.1. NCBI lineage: Eukaryota > Metazoa > Chordata > Actinopteri > Salmoniformes > Salmonidae > Salvelinus > Salvelinus namaycush. The sequence goes on along the minus strand of NC_052336.1, from coordinate 31,189,676 downwards.
CTTCCGTATTGAGTGAGTCACTGGTACTTCCTGCTTTAGTTTTTTCTTGTAAGCAGGAATCAGGCAGATAGAGTTATGTTTAGATTTGACAAAGAGAAGGCGAGGGAGAGCTTTGTACGTGTCTCTGTGTGTGGAGTAAATGTGGTCTAGAGTTTTTTTCCTCTAGTTGCACATGTAACATGCTGGTAGAAATGAGGTAAAATTGATTTAATTTTCCCTGCATTAAAGACCCTGGACACTAGGAGCGCCGCCTCTGAGTGAGAATTTTCCTGTTTGCTTATGGCCTTATACAGCTTGTTAAGTGCGGTCTTCGTGCCAGCATCGGTTTGCAGTGGTGAATAGACAGCTCCAAAAAATCTAGATGAAAACTCTCTTGGTAAATAGTGTGGTCTACAGCTTATCATGAGATACCCTACCTCAGGCGAGAAAAACCTTGAGACTTCCTTAATATTATAATTTGTGCACCAGCTGTTATTTACAAATAAACACAGACCGCCACCCCTTGTCTTACCCGGAAGCAGCTGTTCTATCTTGCCGATAGACCGAAAACCCAGCCAGCTGTATGTTATCCATGTCGTAGTTCAGCCACGACTCGTTGAAACATGAGATATTACAGTTTTTAATGTCCCGTTGGTAGGATAGTCTTGATCGGAGCTCATCCATTTTATTATCCAATGATTGCATGTTGGCTAATAGGACTGATGGTAGAGGCGGATTACTCACTCGCCGTTGGATCCTTACAAGGCACCCAGACCTACGTCCCCGATATCTCTTACTCTTCTTCATGCAAATGACAGGGATTTGGGCCTTGTCGGGTGTCTGAACTAAATCCTTCGCGTTAGACTTGTTAAATAAAAAATCTTTGTCCAGTACGAGGTGAGTAATCGCTGTCCTGATATCCAGAAGCTCTTTTCGGTCATAAGAGACTGTGGCATAAACATTACGCCACTCGGGTCTAACACAATGCGTCTCAGTGCTAGAGGCGTCACTACATACCCTGGTTCGATTCCAGGCTGTATCACAACCGGCCGTGATTGGGAGTCCCATAGGGCAGCACACAATTGGCCCAGCGTCGTCGTCAGTGTAAATAAGAAGTTGTTCTTAACTGACATGTCTGTAAATAAAGGTTAAATAAAAAAATAAAAAATAAAAATAAGTTACAAATAACGCAAAAAAACACACACAATAGCACAATTGGTAAAACGGCAGCTATCCCCTCTGGCGCAATCTCTAGATCAAGTTGCAGAGGGAGGTGTTCAGTCCCAGGGTCCTAAGCTTGGTGACGAGCTTGAAGGGGACAATGGTATTGAACGCTGAGCTGTAGTTAATGAGCAGCATAGTTATTCCTCTTATCTAGGTGGGTGAGGGCAGTGCAATTGAGATTGCGTAGTTGTGGCGGTATGCAAATTGTAATGGGTCTAGTGTCTGGGATGGTGGAGTTAATGTGTACCATAACCAGCCTCTCAAAGCACTTCATGATTACAGATGAGTGCTCCAGAGCAGTAGTCATTGTGGCATGAAGCTTTAGAGTTCTTGGGAACAGGAATGATGGTGGTCATCTTAAAATGTTGGGATTACAGACTGGGACAAGGAGAGGTTGAACGTGACTGTGAATATACCAGCCAGCTATTCTGCGCAAGCTCTGCGAACACACCCTGGAATACCATCAGGCCCCACGGCCATGCAAGTGTTGACCTGATTAAAGACTTTACTCACATCGGACTCGGAGAGCGAGATCACCCAATCTTCTGGGTCTCACACCCAGCACGTTATTTTTAAAGTGTGCATAAAATGCATTGAGTTTGTCTGGTCGAGCGGCATTGTTGGGCAGATAATGGCAGGGTATTCCTTTGTAATCCGTAATGGACTGTAGCCCCTGCCACATGCGGCAGGCATCGGAGCATGTGTAATATGATAGCCCTGTGTGTGGTAGCCATATCCTTTAGTTTAGCGCCAACCTCAGTGTTAATCCAGGACTTTTGATTGGGGAAGCAGCAAACCTTAACGTAGGGGATAACGTCGCCGATGCAATTCCTAATGAAGCTGGTGACTGAGGTGGTTAGCTTGTCGATGTTATCTGCGGAGTCCCGAAACATATTCCAATCAGCGCTAACAAAGCAGTCCTTTAGCATAATCTCTGATCTGGAGACCATTTCTCAACAAAGCGAGTCATGAGTAATTTCTGTTTGAGCTTCTAATTGTAAACAGGAAGCAGGAGTACGGAGTCTTGATCTGATTTGCTGAATGGCGGATGAGGGAAGGTCTTTTATGCTTGCTTGTGGGTAGAATAACAGAGGTCTAGGACTTTATCGCCCCTAGTGTCGAGGGAGACGTGTTGATGGAAGTTCGGGCATCATGTGTCTTAATGACGCAGAATTAATATCACCAGCAACCAGAAAAGAAGCCTCTGGATGCAAGTTTTCCTGCTTGGTTATAGCCTCGTACAGTTCGTTAAGTGCCAGCTTGTTATTTTTCAAGTCCTGGTAGAATTTATTAAAGAGTAACAATAACAGCTGAAAACTCCACTGGGAGGTAAAAGGGTTGGCATTCAAGGCAGATGAACAATGGGTCGATACTTCCATGGAAGTCAGCGCACTCAATTTCCCTGACTCCATTGTCTTGTCGGCACGGTGAATGGAGAGTCCATAGACTTGGATAGCCATGGGGCATATCTTGTACGAGAGCCATGTTTCGGAAAAGCAGAGAATATTTAAGTTTCGAGAGTCCCGTTGGTAGCAAATTCACGATCAATCATTTTATTATTAAGTGAATGGAGGGAAGATGGAGGGAAGAGAATGGCCAGTTCTCCCTTTGCATTAATCTCGATAGGATCCCCCCTCTCTTGCCTCTGTAACGTCTTGGGTAGCACGGAAATTGGGTCGGAATTACAGAAAGAGCCAAGGCCAGATGAGTCAAAGTCGAGGTTGAATCCGGTATGTTCAGATGTTCAAAAGTTGTCGGATGTAAGAAATGATACGGCCATCTATATCTTTAAGTCAATATCTTTAAGTCAATTGCCTGTGTGGAAGCACCTGCTATCAATAGACTTTTTCCCCCCTCATTTACTTAAGTGTTTCCATTATTTGGGCAGTTATCTGTACTTCAATAACATACTTTTTTGGGGGATCGAACTAAAAAAAGTGTCTAAACTATAATCCTTAATAGGGAAACTGCCACATCCGTTTGGGATAGGCTATTACAACAACAGCGTTATTAACAATGGTTTTTTTTCCCGGACATCATTGCACGCACAATAGAACAGCAGAAAATACACTGCAATTTAACATTTTTTTCGCTGCTCGACACCTCACCTCTGTTTCGCCCACAAAACAAAAATAAAGGTGCTGGGCGAACAGTGGCGCCGTTTCCCCTAATGCGGACTCCATCTTTAGAGGTGATTGTAAGGTCAATACCTGAAATAACAGACTAGATGACTGCTAAAAAGACGGAAACCTCTCCAGGTACCTCTGGAGGGGGGGGGGGGGGGGGGTAAGCCAAACCCTCACTTACTTCCTGGTATAACATTTTACCTTTGCTGCCAAATACTGGTGTGTGTGTGTGTGTGTGTGTGTGTGTGTGTGTGTGTGTGTGTGTGTGTGTGTGTTCTCTTCTGCAAAGAGAAAACAGACCACTGACCACACACAGCTTTGTCCACACCTTTGTACGTGGCGTGAATATGAGTGTAGAACCCCACAGGAACCTCGGCATGGCCAGAGCTAGACAGGTGGTCCTCCAGGGAAAACACAACCCATCTCACAATCCACCACTACCTACAGCAGTCTACTAACACACGGTGAGCTATTCCAGGCTAGGCTATTTCATCTATGGTGGGACTGCAAGTCAAGAAAAAAGTTATTTCCACTAGCGCCTGTTTTCTTTCACCAGCACCCAATGTTAACTCACTTACTTTCGAATTTACTACTATAAATGAGCGCATGTATGGGGAAATTACAGCATAGCCAGCGCCCGCACACCAAAAACCACACAGGACTTTGGAAGGCTAATTATTGTAATATAGGGTCAACACACAAACAATAACCCAACCCCCCAGGAGTGGTGGTCACATCTTGTGAATAATGTCAAAAGGTTGACTGTTAATTTGGGCTGGACCTCCCAAGTGACTCTGTGGAGGGCAGTGTGTGTGTGTGTGTATGTGTGTGTATGTGTGTGTGTGTGTGTTCAGTCACTGAGAAAACAGTACCCTGCGAAATGTATAGTGGTACAGAACATAGGAAGAAAATGAACCACCTCGCTCACAGACAAGTGTGTGTGTGTGTGTGTGTGTGTGTGTGTGTGTGTGTGTGTGTGTGTGTGTGTGTGTGTGTGTGTGTGTGTGTGTGTGTGTGTGTGTGTGTGTGTGTGTGGATTTGCATTTGGGAGATGGAACAGGACACACACACACATACTTTCCCTGCACTCATGTATTTTCCTACATTCCCTCTCTCTTTCCCAGTCTTCCCTCACCTGTCTTTCCATTGTTGCTCTCCAGATATCTTGACAATGTCCATTCCTCTCCCTTTTCTTCTCCACTATGCCACCCATAGCTCCTATCTCTATACATCCTTCTCTCCCCTCCATCTCTTTCCTCACCCTGTAAAGCTTGTGAAAGTGTTTGTTAGAGCTGGACAGCTGCATCTCAGCATGTTGTGGCCAGACCATCCTTCCTGAGTTATGTTCCCTCTTAAAAACCCAGAAGAGTCACACAACGCTGTTCAATGAGACAGGACTAAAAAGGTTTGTGTGTGTCCATAACCTCCCCCCAACACCAGTATTTTACCACCTCCATATCTGATGGTCATCTTGGTATTTTAGTGGCATTTTTCCATTGGTTGTTAGGGCCATAGAGAGTAGGAAAACGGTAGGCCTAGATAGGTCTGTGTGTCATGTTTTTGTGTTTACTATACGTCCTATGCTCTCACTCTATCCCTCTCCACATCTCTCTAGAAATCTCTCTCTTTCTCGATCTCTCTCCCTCCGCTACACCCCTTTCTCTAAACCGCCACATATGGAAGCCCTTAAAACCTCTCAAGGCACGGTCACAGTGGTTACAGTTGCTCCCGGTTACGGTGGTTTGCAACAAAGATGCCAATACCGCATCTTCTCTGCTCTCCCTCCTTCCCTCTCATCCCCCTACTAATTTACCCATCTCATGTCAAGCCAAGCCTGGAGCGGCGAGGAGTAACCCATATGCGCACATGAAGGGCCCAACTAAAACAAACAGGCACAAACACACGGACACACACACACTGGTCCTAGGGTAACATTTGGGCAGCGGCAGGGTTCTCTTCTTGCCTGCTCATCATAAAACTCTACTCTTATGACAGCCCAACACTCAATCACTGTCCCAGAAAGCAACAGGGTACGGTGTGTGTGTGTGTGTGTGGGGGGGGGGGGTATGCATCTCATGCAACGATTCGAAGGCAGCATCACGTGAAAATTAATTTGCATTCCCCAGAGTGCAGCCACTGTAGCAGCGTAAGCAACTAGTGCTAGCAATTCAGTGGACAACTATACCAAAATGGAAATATCTGACACCAATAACTAGTAACATAATCGATCTTCTCAGTATCTGTTAATGAATGAAGTTATCACCGACCAGAATAAATAATCCTACAGTATAGAGTGCTCCTTTCACATATTGCTTGGTCTGCAGCTCCAGCATTGTGGACATGACAGGTAAGCTTGCGTGCATGACACAGGATGTGTTTTTTTTTTAGAGATGGCTAATTAAGCTATTTTACTGACTGTTTAAGAATGACAAATAGCCAGAATAGTGGTGTTTCACCGTGGATCTAATATTACATAAGGGCTGCTCATGTTTTTTTCCGTTCTTCTAATGAGTAGGCTTGCATTGTGATTAACTCATGCAGCGCACACCTTTTATGTTTACATTTTAGTCGTTTAGCAGACGCTCCTAAATTACACTAAATGTTCAAGATAACGTGCTTCTATATTCGTCGATAACTCATGTTCAAAGATGATATGATCCAGTCAGACTAGATTAGAAGGCCGAGGCTACTTCATATTCATTTAAGCTACACGCATTGGATACAAAACTAACACGTGACAAAGGGTGTCCAATATAATCATATAAAAGGCATATCGAACAGGAATATATATTCAATTAAATGAATACAGCAGTGGAAAATGATTGACGCCTGTCCCTCTCCTTGCAGGGGATTGGACAGATGAACCGCAGTCACCGGATGCCCAAGCCTCAAAACCAGAAACGTGTGGACGACACATCAACACTTGTCATTTTTATTGCTTTTCCTGTATCCGTAAGCGAGTCCTTAAAACACAGTCCAATCTCAAGATGATTAACCTCCAACATTCATAAGCTTGTTCAGTACATGAGGGCAACATTTTTTATGCACAGGATATGATGTTCACAGGATTTTGTTCCAGCCCTTCACTACCACCTCATTCAAGTAATTGTTGTCTAAATTGAAGACTTGCACACAGTGCGATCCCCTGGCACAGAAACCACATCTATGTTTTAGAATAAGCTTCATAAATTACAATGACCTGACAAATCTGCATACATAAACAATAACATGGGTGAATCTATTTCTATCTAACACTCCTGAATAGAATCCTGGGATATGGTGATTATCCTGGTGGCTGGGAGGTTCCCAAGTTAATTACATCTGGCTGGGTGTCAGGGTGTGAAGTCCTTCATCCTGGAACAAGCAGAGACAAGCTACCTTCATTAATGTGCAATCGTTTGGTTAACAGTTTTGCATATTTATAGTCTCGATCAAGTTGTTTACAGTAAGAGTAGAGAACCTTAGCCTATAATTTTAACCAGTAACACCAAACCCAATGGTGCAACACAATAGGGGAAGGGAAAGTGACAAGAGAAAGTTAATGTCAGCTAACATCAGGTAAACAGACATTGCATGCAGCTAGCTAGTAAGCTAGCTGAACAGACTCATCAACAAAATGGACAAATAAATCAATTTAGCAAGCCTAGATTGAACAGAACACATCTGGCTGCATTTCCTATGTTTTTCATGTTGATAAAATGTATAACCTCCAAATGACTTGGGCAGGACTTTTTTCCCCTGCCAAGCCAATGGAGTGAAATGCAATCAGTGCCCTTTTTACTAGTCCCTAAAAAAACACACAAAAAAACAATTTGTTACATGTCTTTAGCTGGCTTACAAATTCACTAATGGATGACTTAAAAACTGTCTTCACAAATGACACTGCTGAATCTATGATTAGTTAGTTTAGTTGTTCATCTCTAAACAGCTGATAAGCAGGCTAGCGAGCTATATCGCATCCAACGTGAGCTAAGCCAGCTTGGCAACGGGCTGCTGAACACCAGTTCTTCAACATTTGAATTCAAAATGCATATGAAAGTAATTTGTAGAAATGTAACATAATTTGGTGAAAAACTAAACGTTATACTAACATTTCACAAAGTTATGCCTTATTCTTCTGGAACTGTTTCCCCCAAGCGGGGACTTCTGTCCTCCATTAATTCAGAAATGCTGCACCGCAAGGTGTTATGGGATAGCCTCCCCAGCGAAGGATACAAGGGATGCTGCCTTCAAAATCGCCCAAATGAAGGCACCTTAGAATTAGGATATGCTAATTTGACATCATGCCTCAAAAGGCAGCATTCTTGTCAATTGGGACATAGTCACAGAGACAGATAGATACAGGATGAGGGCTGGAAGAGAAGATGATAGGATAGTGCCATTATGGCAAAGTTGTGGGTATGTGTGTGCATGTGTGTGTGTGTGTGTGTGTGTTGCAAGCCAACAGTCCCTCAGAAGTCAGTTCAAAGATAACACTGGCATGGCTGGGGATGGCTTCTGGATCAAGTATGTGTGCTAGAGTAGTGTGTGTGTGTGTGTGTGTGTGTGTGTGTATGTATATATATATATATATATATATATATATATATATATGCATGCATGCATGCATGCTTACGCGCGTGTGTCAGTGGGGGTTGAGTTTTAAATGTGTGGGCAAGTTTGTCATCCCCCAGTTGATTTTCCACCAATGTCAGCCCTTTGTAATGACTCTGGCCCCTACACACTGTGCGCATGTGGGTTTGGAGCCTTCTCAGTGTGTGTGTGTGTGTGTGTGTGTGTCCATACCCTGCTAGTGAGAACACAACTGTCCTCTATGCTGTGTCCCTGGCTGTTAACACTACACCACTGGACAATGTGCTGACTGAGCACTTGGTCTCCAATCCTCCCTAATCCTCTGCTTGTCTCTTTGCACATGCGCGAAAACCAGTAGAACACCATTGTTGAGCCACGGCCATACCCAGGGCACGCTGCTTCTCTCTGGGGTGACGTGAGAGAGTGAGAGGGATGACAGGTGGAGGGGAGAGGTATTGGTTGATGGCGAGGCTGTATAACACACACACACAAGCAATATTCCTACAACACCAATTTCCACCATATATTGTCAGCCCTTTGGTGGCCTAGCTAGTATCATCCTTTGTGCAGCACTTCAAGCGGGCTCGTTTGTCCTTCCGTTATACAACCAGGCTACTAAATGTCAACTTGAGACATGATATGTAACATTAATGACCAGGCTTTAAATGTTGGTCTGGGCTCCCACTCCACATCAATCATCACTCTCAAAAAATCCTCTTCTCACTGGGAAGATGCTCCAATACTGTGCTTCCACCACTCTTAAACCATTGAAGCCTTTCATAATGGGAAAAAATGACTTTTTAAATATATAAATCTAGTCATAAACAAAAAGAGATTTGACTCCTCAAAACATTAAACAAGCCCCTGCATCTCATTCCTGTGACTGTTTCGGCCCTGATATACTGTATGCAATATTCTTATGGGGTAATTCATAAAAACTATTCTGGGCAGGAGAGTCTGTAAACGAATGTAGCAGATGCAACTGGAATTTGAAAGTCTCAGAGTTCAGGTGTAATAAAATCCTAACAATTTCGCACAGAGAGTGTGAGAGAGGGAGAGATAGAGAGAGATGGGTTTGAAAGATGGGCTTGGCTGAGGAACTAGACAGTGAGACGGGCTTGAAAGATGGGCTTGCCTGAATGGCTAGCTGAGTATGAACAAATTGCGTGTGTATGTGTGCCTGTGTCCGTGCTGTTTGGGGTGGGGAATTCTACTGATTCCACCTGTCTTTCTCCACAGCATTCAAGGAATGCTGCTGAAGCCCCAGTGTTTAGGTGTGTGTATCTGTGTGTAACCCTATCATCTGGCCAAAGTCCAGCACAAGATCCAGTACAGTAAGTAGTCTACAATACAAGCCTGCTTTCTGGGCCAAGCCTCTGAACCCCTCCTTGCAACCCACATTTCCTTAGAGACCAGCGCCTCTCTCTGAGCCTTATCGATCACCCTTCCCCCTACCTCAGACACGGGCCCAGGCCCTGAAAATGATGCTGACAGAGTGAAATCCACTCCAGGTATGAATCAAACAAGAATGAGGTGAAAGATGAGTAGAACTGGAAAGCGAGTTGGAGAAAGCAATGACAAAATGATTGTATTCCTTTCTGACTGATGATTGGAGAATAGTCTGGGTGCATCTTAATAGTCTAGTACGGGTATTCCTGAACTACGCGCAATGCTTTCGGGGGTACGCAAAATAAAAATGTGATTCACAAAAATGTATTTATATATATATTTTTTTAAATACAAATGTTTCTTCACATTTTCAAACAGTCCATTTATATTTTCCAACGGGACTATACATTTGGGTGAGTTTTTTTTCTCGCCTGAGTAGCCTCGTTTCACTGCCAAAAATGTTATTAAACCATCTAGGTGTTCAGCGAAATAACAATACAATGTCAAATACAGGCAGCCTAGTCAAATAATTAACATCCAATCACATTAACAGTTACTCTCTTGCGGAAATTCCACTAACGGTCCGTATGTAGCTAAACGTAGCTGCTGCTCATGTTGGTATCTGTACTGATGGCGCAAAAGCCATGACAGGGAAACATAGTGGAGTGGTAACGCGCATGCAAGCAGTTGCTCCCGACGCCACATGAGTACACTGCAGCATCCACCGAGACGCTCTTGCTGCCAAGGGAATGCCTGACAGCTTGAAAGACGTTTAGGACATTACAGTGAAAATTGTTAACTTTGCTAAAGCAAGGCCCCTGAACTCTTATGTATTTTCTGCACTATGCAATGATATCGGCAGCGACCATGTAACGCTTTTACAACATACAGAAGTGCGCTGGTTATCAAGGGGCAAAGTATTGACACATTTTTTTTATTAATGAGAGACGAGCTTAAAGTTTTCTTCACTAACAATAACTTTCAATTGTCTGACCGCTTGTATGATGACGACTTTCTCACACGACTCGCCTTTCTGGGTGATGACTCTCCGCAACTATATTCAATTTGCGGGACAAAATTGAGGCTATGATTAAGAAGTTGGAGCTCTTCTCTGTCTACATTAACAAGGACAACACACAGGTCTTTCCATCATTGTATGATGTTTTGATTACAAATGAACTCAAGCTTACGGGCAATGTCAAATGTGATATAGCGAATGACCTGAGTGAGTTGGGTGCGCAATTACGCAGGTACTTACCCGAAACGGACGACAAAATAACTGGATTTGTTATCCCTTTCATGCCTTGCCTCCAGTCCACCGATATCTGAACAAGAGAGCCTCATCGAAATTGCAACAAGCGGTTCTGTGAAGATTTAATTTAATCAGAAGCCACTGTCAGATTTCTGGATAGGGCTACGCTCAGAGTATCATGCCTTGGCAAATCTCGCTGTTAATAAACTGATGCCCTTTGCAACCACGTACCTACAATTGAAGTCAGAAGTTGACATACAATTAGGTTGGAGTCATTGAAACTCATTTTTCAACCACTCCACACATTTATTGTTAAAACCTCTTGGCAATAGGGGGTGCTATTTACACTATGTAATAATTTCGTTCCCAAATTAAACTGCCTCGTACTCAATTCTTGCTCGTACAATATGCATATTATTATTACTATTGGATAGAAAACACTCTCTAGTTTCTAAAACCGTTTGAATTATTTCTCTGAGTGAAACAGAACTCATTCTGCAGCACATTTCCTGTCAGGGAGTGAGATTTCAGAAATCGAGGTCCCTGTTCTGAGGCCAGTTTATAAGTCCCCATGCAAGCTATGAGGGTACATGCACTGCATACGTCTTCCTCTAGATGTCAGTAAGCGGGGAGATTTTGAATGGAGTGGATTGCGCAATCTGGGCCCTATATATAGACCCTGGAGCAGAAGGAACGTTCTTTTCAGCAGTGCGCTCGACGCATGAAGACATCACAATGGCGTCCTGCAAAAGCTTTCGTTTTAGTAGTTCTATATCTCCGGTCATGTTTTTATTCGTTATAGGTGTTAAAGACATCTTAAGGTAGTTAATTTAAACCGACTTATAGCAGTTTATAGCAGTTTATTGCGATTTTCTGGGATTTCTTTGTCATGCGCTTTCACGAGTTGGACACCTCTCCAGTGGGTGGCTAACGTTTAGCGGCTAATTCGACTAGACAAGAGGACATCTTTCAGCCAAAAGACGATTGTTTTGAAGAAAGGACACCTTGCCCAAGATTCTGATTGAAGCTCAGCTAATAGTAAGCAGTCTTTATGCTTTTAATTAATTGTTCTGTTGTTAAAAGTAAAATGCATGAGACACCATTTCTTGCAGTATAGCATTGCGTTATCGCAGCCTGTATTGCGCAGTAACGATAATTTTAAAAATGTAATTCAGCGATTGCATTAAGAACTAATTTGTCTTTCAATTGCTGTCCAACCTGTATTTTTTAGTCAAGTTTTGGAATAGTTACTGATTAGATTAGGCGCCTCTTCAAAGATTTCTCCTGCCATTTTCCTGGCAGCTTTGCTACTTTTCTCATTGTATAACACGATTTGTGCTGCTAAATATGCACATTTTCGAACAAACTCTATATGTATGTTGTAATATGATGTTACAGGACTGTCATCTGAAGAATTCTGAGAAGGTTAGTGAAAAAATTAATATCTTTTGGTGGTTTATACGTAATGGCTATGTTTGGCTTGAATCAATGCTATTGTGAGCTATTGTGATGTTTGCTATTGTGCTAAGCTAATATAACCCTATATTGTGTTTTCGCTGTAAAACACTTAGAACATCTGAAATATTGTCTGGATTCACAAGATCTGTGTCTTTCAATTGCTGTACGCTGTGTATTTTTAAGAAATGTTTTATGATGAGTAATTAGGTAATACACGTTGGTCTCTATAATTGCTCTGGCTGCTTCGGTGCTATTTTTGACGGTAGCTCTGATGGTAGCTGCAATGTAAAACTGATTTATACCTCAAATATGCACATTTTTCGAACAAAACATAGATTTATTGTGTAACATGTTATAAGACTGTCATCTGATGAAGTTGTTTCTTGGTTAGTTTGGTTGGTTCTTGGTTAGTTAGGTTGGCTTTGTGCATGCTACCTGTGCTGTGAAAAATGTCTGTCCTTTTTTTGTATTTGGTGGTGAGCTAACATAAATATATGTGGTGTTTTCGCTGTAAAACATTTTAAAAATCGGACATGTTGACTGGATTCACAAGATGTGTATCTTTCATTTGCTGTATTGGACTTGTTAATGTGTGAAAGTTAAATATTTCTAAAAAATATATTTTGAATTTCGCGCTCTGCCTTTTCAGTGGAATGTGGGAGGAGTTCCGCTGGCGGAACGCAGGGGCGGTACAGGTTAACAGCATTAACCCTAACATCAAACTAACTATGGAGTACAGCAAGGATAACATACATTTTTTGGGACCTTGACATCAGTAAAAATGGCAAAGGTTGATTGCACACAACAATCTTTAGGAAGCCTACAGATGGGAATACCATTCTGAGGTCAGACAGCTTTCACCCCTAAAGGCTAAAAGAGAACATTCCATATGGCCAATTCCAAAGAGTCCGCAGAATTTGCGATCAGGAAACCGACTACAGTGTCAAATCTGCTGAATTGGAGAATCGCTTCTTGAATCGGGGCTACAGCGTTCAGGTCCTGAAAGATGCAGGTATAAGGGCGGCCGACTTGACAGAGAGAACTTGTTGCGTAGGGGAGTGCCTCGTGATACATCAGAGAGACTGTACTTTGTTACAAAATACAGCACCGAAGCAGAGAACATTAAAATAATCATTAAAAATAATTGGGGAATCATCCAAAGCGATATGCTACTACGCCAAGTCTTCCCAGAGCCGCCAGTCATAAGCTTTAAGAGATGTCCTACCCTAAATGACAAATGAGTCCACAGCTATCTTCCTGGTGACACTCAAAACTCTTGGCTAGACCACAAACCCAAGGGCTCTTTTAAATGCAACCAGTGCAACCATTGTAGAAATATTGCACAGAAAAAGTATTTTGTTGACACAGCTTCTAAAATGGAGTATCACGTCAAGCATTTCATTAACTGTAAAACCACTCACGTCATCTACAGATTGGAATGTGCACAGTGCAAGGTGTTCTACATTGGACGGACAAAGAGACACCTTCAAGTCCGCTTAGCGGAACACAAGTACGCCATACGGGTAGGCAATGGAGACTACCCCACGGCAAGGCACTACAAGACCTTACACCATGGCAACCCTGCCTCCTTACAAGCTATGGGTATTGATCATGTTCCGGCATCAATTTGAAAAGGGGACCGTCTTAAACAGTTAAACCAAAGGGAAAGGTTTTGGATTTACAAACTACAGGCCACTAAGTACCCTGGTTTAAATGAAGATATGGATTTCTCACCTTTTCTGTAGGGTCGTGATAGGTCCATTTGCTGTCATCTAGTGGACATTTTGCTCTATTGCCTATTTAGACTGTTGTTGGCCATGTTTGCTGTGTTCTAGTGTACTAGGGAATAGATTGCTTTCCTTTTCTTGGCACTTTGCCCAGACATATTTAAGGTTAGGACTACCTTTCTAGGCCTTCTGATGCTTCTAGCTTGGAGTAAAAAAAATGGATAACATATCTACAGTATTTTACTTTTTAATGTGTATAGTATTGCTTACTAGGTGTTGTCCAATCAATTTTGTAACCACTCCCTCTTCTAATTAGGGCTGATTGGAAAAAGCTTTTCAAAAAAGGACATTGTATTATTATTTCTTTGTACTCCCTGACAAAGGCCATGCAGCCGAAAAGCGTTGATTTTTTAAAACCTTTTTCTATTGAACATGCCATACAAATAAAGGCATTTTAATTAATTATATGAAGAGTACCTTGGTCCTCATTTCTTTTTGATAACCAATTTACCCCTTTTACCAAAGAGCACCTTCTGTCTACCAAAATCTACTACCCTTCCTCCTCTTTTTTTTCTCCATGGAGTTCATTACATTTGAAAATGTCTCACGGAGATTGTCAATATGAGTAGAGTTCATATGGCCCTGCTATCAGTCCAACACTGACCTATAAAACAATTGTCTCAAACAGGCAAACGCATACACAAACACTTGAGGACACACACATGTGGAAAGTCTTATTCTGAAGAAGACCGCTCAGCAGAATGTGACTTGCTACAAGACGCCGCCTTACAAAGACCAATTTGTCATCATCCACCATGTTGTCACCCTGTCCCTTCATCAGACACTGGAGAACAACATCCTAGAAGTTAATAGTAGATCCTAGAAGAGTTTGGGCCTGGGTCAAACACGTGTTTCCGCCAGGGAAGACTTTTAGGGCAACTCATTCTGTCAGCAAAATAGTATCCACAGTGCGTTAAGTTTGGCAATAGTTGACTGTTTTGTATACAGGTGATGTGACACTTAGTAGCTCGAGATTGATAGGTGTGGGTTTTAAGAGTCACAAACGCACACACTCAAACGTGCAAAATTGCACATGATGTGTGAGACACAGAACAACAAAACCCACATTTAATTGGCGACTTGAAGGCGAGACCATTCTAGAACTGAAGCAGACAACCTGTGGTTGAGTTCTCTCTCTCTCTGGCTCCTTTTTGGAAAGAGAATAAAACAGAAAACACAGACCCCTCTATTCAGTGTGATTTATCTGTATGGCCGAGCCCTCTTTACCGGCTGCAAAGGCCCCCTTCCGGGGTGCCCAGCGGGATGCCTGAGAGTGCTGTGTGAACCTCTTCCGTCTTCTTTAGCTCAAAAGGGAGGGATAAACAATGGCCCTCGCTAGGCGCTCACTCTGAACAATCCTTATTTTTTCCCCTCTAGCTCTCCTTCTCTTTCTCAAAACAACACCAAGCGAGAAAAGCCCTATATCACTCGTTCCTCACTTCATCAGAGTATCATAGTTAATAAAAACGACTTCCTTTCCTACCACCACCCTCTCCCTTCTTTTTCTCACTCTGTATCTCTCCTAACTGGTTCTTTCTCCTCTCCCTCTTCCATGTCCCACTCTCTCTCTCCTATGCCACCCTTTCCTACTCTCTCCCCACTCCCACTTCCTTTCGTTGGCAATAGCGAGGGAAACAGACTGAATCGAAAGGAGGAACAGGAGAATAGAGCAAGGGGAGACTATGAGAAAGCTGCGCCTCACATTTTCCAGGGTTCTCAGGACCCAAATGACCCTCCTATTACCCAAATTGTCAAAAAGTGGTTGACCTCCCCCACAACCTCCATCTCCCCCCCCCCCCCCCCCCCCCCCCCGTGAAAAGTCAATTTTCGAGAACTAATACCATAATTGTCAATGCTTCTATAATGACGTCAAGGTTGATTTACGATGAGGTCCAATGTGCAATTTAATTTATGAAAACAATCAACTAGGCCTAAAGTGGTCCCGTGTGGCCTACACGGTCCCGTGTGGCTCAGTTGGTAGAGCATGGCGCTTGCAACGCCAGGGTTGTGGGTTCATTCCCCACGGGGGGACCAGGATGAATATGTATGAACTTTCCAATTTGTAAGTCGCTCTGGATAAGAGCGTCTGCTAAATGACTTAAATGTAAATGTAAAGTGTGGCCACAGCGTTGGCTGTATGGATCATGATAGTCCCCATTCACATCTCTTCCCCAGTGCAGGAGCTACTAGTGACAGGCTGTCTGTGTGGAACGTGTAGCTAATCTGTTAGCATGGCGCTCTCCCAACCAGGCCAAGCCAGGAGACACAAAACCAAAAGAACCCACGAACTGACACACATACACACATGGCATCAACAACAACCATTACATCAAGGCAATCCTCACTTGGCCCCTTCTGTTGAAAGCTGCGGAGAGAGGACAATATAGACACCGGAAGTTACCACTGGAGGCCATTTTGTCCATTCACCGCTGGCTCCTACAGAGCTATTGAGTATTCACTCCGCACGTCCCCGACAGGCGCAACAAAAATAATTTTATTCGAAAACCCTCCCTGTGGTTCCCACACTATTTCACCTGTCAAACACTCACAAAACAGGAGTGGAAAGCCAAAGGCTCCTCTGGGGGCACCTCAAGCGCACCTCCTGCTAGCACGGGATCAATAGAGACATCCTGGTCCCTCTTTCAGACCAGGGACACTATATCTTTGGACCGCCATACCTCCATTTTCTCCAGGGTCCAAACAGCAAGGCCTGAAAGGGGCAAACGTTCTTTAGCACCGCTGTGAAGAGCAT
The DNA here is from genome assembly GCF_016432855.1 of Salvelinus namaycush. Taxonomy (NCBI): domain Eukaryota; kingdom Metazoa; phylum Chordata; class Actinopteri; order Salmoniformes; family Salmonidae; genus Salvelinus; species Salvelinus namaycush. Next base: position 31,173,137 of record NC_052336.1, on the reverse strand, counting down.
GACCACAACTGGCAGAAGGTTTGGGGGGAAGTTGGTGGGAAGCAGTTCTTTCCAAATAGAAATGGATGAAAGAATAAGAGGAGTCTTCTGAAAAGAGGGATAGAATAGCTTTAGTGGGCAAACAATCCAAATACAGGAATGCCCATTTAAGACGGGAGAGAGATCGTGAAAAAGGAGGGGAGCAAAGCAGGAGATCTCCGCTGTTAAGAACGTTCAGGAACCCCCTGCAAAGTCCAGGTCCATCACAGATGCTGTGTGTGATCATTCCTTTAATCACATAGAGCTTCTAAGCATATAGAGTTACCTGGAAATACGTCCCTGAAACACAACACTGACTTTAGAGAGACATTTTCTCATAATCTCAGTGCAATCAGTACTAAAACAGAGCAAAAAATGTGATTTCTTTGTCCGTCAACTAGGGTTGGGGCGATGTCAATCTTTGTCCTATTGTGATTATGTACCTATAAAACATTGTGATGGTGTTGCCACCTATTATTGGCCAACACCCAAGAAAAGTTACATTAAAAAAAAAAGAGCTAAAACGATCGATGGGCTATAGACAAAATCGAATGTTGCAACTGGACCAATCATGATGAAAGATAATGTTGTTGAAAAGCCGGGCAGAGGCCAAGTGCAGGCAAATCTTCTCTAATATTACCTTCAGGTGTAGGAGCTTCAGCATGGAACAGGTTTGTGCGCGCGCGTGTGTGTGTGTGTGTGTGTGTGTGTGTGTGTGTGTGTGTGTGTGTGTGTGTGTGTGTGTGCGCGCGTGTGTGGTGTGGTGTGGTGTGGACATGATGGAGCAGTTGCAGTCTGATGAGGAACAGGCTGTCTTACCATATAGTCAGTTAGCCGACATCATGGGATGATAGAAGCTGTCAACTGTCTTCAGAACTGGATAATAATTGCTTTATTCACCTTATATAATAATAACAAATACATCTCTCATTTGTTCTATCTCTCATAAAGCTGTGATTAAGAACAGCCAATGCCTAGGTTTAGGCTATAAACTAAAATCAAATGTTACGTCACATGCTTGTTATTTTTGAAAGCAGCAACTTTAGGACAACACTTTCAATATTTGGGAAATAAGCTACTGTTCATAACTTTAACTTGTATTCAAGTTATGATATGCCTAGTAAGAGGATAGCTTATTGGAAATGTCCACCTCGTATGGAAGGATTTTCTGGCCCACATGGATCATTTCTTTCTTAATAAGCTTAAACTTAACTTGTCATTCGATTTTTCTATAGGCTAATGATATTGTTTATTCTCTCATTATTAGTCCCCTTTTTGAGGTTTTTGATCTTTTTAAACTATGAAAGCGTAGCCAATAGCCCAAAGTCATATTCATAGCCTATCGAATGGAGAGAAAAGGAAATAGAAACTACGTTTGTTTACAACAGACACAAGACACTTAAGGACATTCCGTTATTAAAAAAACTAAGTTTAGACTATAGCCTAAGGCTATCGTAATTTCACCCAACTTATTTGATCTCTTGAACAGCTGACTTCAAAAATATGTGTATTTTTTGCACCTTGCACTTAAAGGGAAACTTCACCGCTAGACAGTATTTTAGAATTTTTGCGTCGGGAGAGTTCGGGAGAGTTCGGGAGAGTTCAACCAATGAAGTTATTGGTTGATTGAGCCTGCTGTCCAGTGTTGTGTTCGAGACCACCTAAGCGAGACCGATTCGAGACCAATACTAGAGCAAATCGAGGGGGGGGGGGGGGGGGGGGGGGGGATAAGGGGTCCGAGAGTCAAGACCGAGACCAGATGAATGCGAGTCCAATTCAAGAACATTGCTGTAATTTTGTCAAATCACCACCATAATAAGAGTTCAGTCCTAAGGGCTAGGGATTTATAAAATCATTGTTCTTATAATATTATTATTATTATTATTATTTTCAATGATGGTCTGATTTAATCTATTCAGTGTTTGTTGGAAAGTAAAGGGTAACACTGAAGAGAAAAAAATATCCAATCAGGATTTTTCTTTGCTGGTCTCTGGGGAGATAAATCTATTTAGCCAAGTCAGACATTGGCTAGGCCATCAGAAGCTAGATGAAGGCATCTGCCATTCAACTGTATTAGGGCAAAATGTTGGAGTGACAGTGGAATCAACCAATCACATTCTGACTTAATAGTTTGGACCTGTTTTTACAAAAAAGTATGGAAACTTCTGCCTTCTTGAAGGCCAACAGGTCACTGAGCAATAGCGAGTAGTAGTTTTCCCACGGTCTAGATAGCTAGCTTTTGTTGTTGGCTAGTTTGCAGCGGCTGCAGCAGGTGTTATCAAAGAGGATGTTGTTGCTAAACTGTTAGCTTCTCCCTTTAAGAAGAACTTTCAACAAGAAGTTAAGTTTCAAATGATCATCCGGTGAGTGGAACTGTGTTTTTTATTGCAGCGCATGTGCTGTTATTAGCCATCTCGTTGAAAACATATTTTCAACATGAAAACATTAAAAGCTGTTCATTTACACCCCCCGGAAGACTATGACACTTTAAAAAAAAATACAATTCTGACAAGGGTCCACTTCTATATGGTCATTTTCACATTTTCATAAATTCTTAGAATGTTTGAGAATTATGTACAGTACTGGTCAGAAGTCTGACATATCATATCATATCACAGAAGTCTGACAGTCATTCAATTATTTTTATTTTTTAAACTATTTTCTACATTGTATAACAACAGTGAAGACATCAAAATGATAAAATAACATATGGAATCATGTAGTAAACAAAGGATGTTAAACAAATCTAAATATACCCTTTGCCTTGATGACAGCTTTGCACACTCTTGGCATTCTCTCAACCAGCTTAATGAGGAATGTTTTTCCAACAGTCTTGAAGGAGTTCCCACATATGCTGAGCACTTGTTGGCTGATTTTCCTTCAATCTGCGGTCCAACTCATCCCAAACCATCTAAATTGGGTTGAGGTCGGGTGATTGTGGAGGCCAGGTCATCTTATGCAGCACTCCATCACTTTGACCAGCCTTCCTGGTCAAATAGCCCTTACACAGCCTGGAGGTGTGTTGGGTCATTGTCAGTTGAAAAACAAATGATAGTCCCACTAAGCGCGAAGCAGAAGGGATGGCGTATCGCTGCAGAATGCTGTGGTAGCCATGCTGGTTAAGTGTGCCTTGAATTCTAAATAAACCACAGACAGTGTCACCAGTAAAGCACCCTCAAACCATTACACCTCCTCCACAATGCTTCACGGTGGGAACCACACATGCAGAGATCATCGGTTCAACTTCTCTGCGTCTCACAAAGACATGGCTGTTGGAACCAAAAATCTCAAATTTGGACTAATCAAACCAACGGGCAGATTTCCACTGGTCTAATATCTATTGTGTTTCTTGGCTCAAGCAAGTCTCTTCTTCTCATTGGTGTCCTTTAGTAGTGGTTTCTTTGCAGAAATTCGGCCATGAAGGCCTGATTCACGAAGTCTCCTCTGAACAGTTGATGTTGAGATGTGTCTGTTACTTGAACTCTGTGAAGCATTTATTTGGGCTGCAATCTGAGGAGCAGTTAACTCTAATGAACTTATCTTCTGCAGCAGAGGTAACTATGGGTCTTCCTTCCCTGTGGCGGTCTCATGAGAGCCAGTTTCATCATAGTGTTTCAGGGTTTTTGCAACTGCACTTGAAGAAACTTTCAAAGTTCTTGACTGTCATTTCTCTTTGTTTATTTGAAATGTTAATGCCATAATATGGACTTGGTTTTTTACCAAATGCATTAAGAAGGAAATCAATTCCACAAATTAACTTTTAACAAGGCACACCTTTTAATTTAAATGCATTCCAGGTGACTACCTCATGAAGCTGGTTGAGAGAATGCCAAGAGTGTGCAAAGCTGTCATCAAGGCAAACCTTGGTTACTATGAAGAATGTCAAATATATTTTGATTTGTTTAACACTTTTTTTGGTTACTACATGATTCCATATGTGTTATTTGATAGTTTTGATGTCTCCACCATTATTCTGCAATGTAGAAAATAGCATAAATTAAAAAAAAAAAATGGAATGAGTAGGTGTGTCCAAACTTTTAACTGGTACTGTATACTAAGGCATGTGTGAAAACTCTATTTAGAGTGTGAAAGCAGCTGTGTGTTTGGAGAATTAATAGACACTGCAGCAAAAAAAACGAGTCTACACAGACCTGTGCGCTATAGCCAATCAGAGTGACAGTAGGCCTTTATACAAACCATCCATTTGCCACACTGGCCTGCCATCATTCACTTTGAACTGGACTGTGTGTTTACATGCAGTTGCAACAGCGCAGCTTTAGATCATTAAAACGCCTTCGCCAAAAGCCACAAAATACACCTGAATGGATTTCTGCAAATATGTAAACCCCACGGAAGACCTCTATATTTGGGAACTTGACAGTCCTATTGATGAAGCAACCATGAAACGGTAGGCTTTCTCTCCCTCACACATCAACAACTAATGCTAGCCAAAGCAGGATTAACTTAAAATCTAACAAAGATAAAACATAAACACTCTCAACATTTTTCAGCTAGTTGGCTGTCAAAATTGCACTGATAAACGATGGGGTAGCCTCCTCATCCATCTGCAGCTTGTCTGCCAATACATTGCTTGTCCCAACCAAGCACACAAGTTAACTGGCTAAAGTGTGCTAGTTGCTAGACAAATGAGAGAACACAATTTTACTCACCGCAGCAGAGCTGATAAGGCTGTTAACATGTCATATAGAGCGTTCTTGACTAACTATCCCTTTTTTTTGCCTATGTTTACTGACACCAGTCATATTCAGTGGGTGTTGAGCATTCGTAAATTCATCAGTTGTTCTGCAGAGTGAATTTGCGAACGCAAGAGATATGCTAACTAGATAATAGTCGTACAAGTTCTTGCTGGCTAACCAAATGACACCTGCATCTCTAGCTGTGTATATCCACCGAAAAATGATATGAGGGGAAAAAGTCAGTCTCCCACCCAATGGCATTACATCCTCCTCGCAGCTAGCTAGCTAACATTAGGCTCTGAATGTTTTGCATGCTAAATAAATAAATACACTAGCCTATTAGCCATGTCATGACTGATTGTGATCATTGCCCTTGTTAGTTTGATTGTATTGACATTAGTTAAATTTTTCTGTTTTTGTCCAGAACATTGTCATTGAAACTGAAACAGTGCATCCCAAATGGAGGCAGAAAACAAAATGTCCACTGTGATTTACAACCTGATAGCAATATTTTTGGGACTACGAAGAAATGTACTGGTGAATCATATTACTCATGCATTGAACAACCAACAATGTCTTAGTGTTCGTCATGGAATGTTGATTAAAATATAACCTATTTTTAAAACCTCTTATACAGTTGGTTTCGTAGCATCAACTAGGAATTAGATATTTTGGACTGATGTAACGATTGTATGTTTGTTTCATATCTGCAAATTAGGTAAACCGCTGTCAGTTCCACTTCAAACTTTAGCTCACCGGTGACTTTGTGTGCTAAACGTGAAATGTTTTTTGCAAAGGGAAGTAATAGTTGTACATGTCGATTGGGAAATGCTTAATGGTTGTGGTTTTGTATTCTTATGATTGGGACCTACTGGCTTTTATGTCTGAGTTTAAAGACTGCTTCCCTTTTAACATCATGCTGTGTGTGACTGCTGTCTTTCCATCGGCCCTATGCAGTGGTGCCTGGAGAAGTGGGTATACTCTAATTTTGCCAAAAGGTTCCCAAATGGCCCACCCAGCAAAGGAAAGGCACCCTGTGTGAAAAATCCCATGTTTTCCAACGAGTTTTCCTATACATTTTTCAGATTTTCACTCTCAAAATCACACTTTATTGAAATACACATTTAATGGTCTAAGTCCACAACATTGTTTAAACCACATCAATGTGATTGGGTGGGCCTGTCAGGGCCTGGCTCCCCAGTGGGTGGGGCTGTGTCCACCCAGGCTAATCCCATGTCTACGCCCCTGATGCAAACAGTGCATGATGGCAATTGCGCATCACAAATAGCCTACTAACCAACACTTCGGACTAAACTTTTTCAATACCTGGTTTGCATACCCATTGTTGCTTTAGTTAGCATTTACTGGCAGATATCATAAATTGAAAGTCTTTCATACCCTGCCGGATACCAATGTCATTCTTCTGTGAGCTGCTCCATGCCAAAACCAGTTGAGAGTTGCACACTCTTGCTGCCTGCAGATGATATTCCGCTGAAACTAGGCTATGTGTGCGGGCGCGCATGTGAATATACAGTTGAAGTCGGAAGTTTACATACACCTTAGCCAAATACATTTAAACTCAGTTTTTCACAATTCATGACATTTACTCAGAGTAAAAATTCCCTGTCTTAGGATCACCATTTTATTTTAAGAATGTGAAATGTCAGAATAACAGTAGAGAGAATGATTTATTTCAGCTTTTATTTCTTTCATCACATTCCCAGTGGGTCAGAAGTTTACATATACTCAATTAGTATTTGGTAGCATTGCCTTTAAATTGTTTAACTTGAGTCAAACGTTTCGGGTAGCCTTCCACAAGCTTCCCAAAATAAGTAGGGTGAATTTTGGCCCATTCCTCCTGACAGAGCTGGTGTAACAGAGTCAGGTTTGTAGGCCTTCTTGCTCGCACACGCTTTTTCAGTTCTGCCCACAAATTTTCTTTAGGATTGATGTCAGGGCTTTGTGATGGCCACTCCAATACCTTGACTTTGTTGTCCTTAAGCTATTTTGCCACAACTTTGGAAGTATGCTTGGGGTCATTGTCCATTTGGAAGACCCATTTGCAACCAAGCTTTAACTTCCTGACTGACGTCTTGAGATGTTGCTTCAATATATCCACAAAATGTTCAATTCCTCATGATGCCATCTATTTTGTGAAGTGCACCAGTCCCTCCTGCAGCAAAGCACCCCCACAACAATATGCTTCCATCCCCGTACTTCACAGTTGAGATGGTGTTCTTCGGCTTGCAGGCCTCCCCCTTTTTCCTCCAAACATAAAGAGGGTCATTATGGCCAAACAGTTATATTTTTGTTTCATCAGACCAGAGGACATTTCTCCAAAAAGTACGATCTTTGTCCCCATGTGCAGTTGAAAACCGTAGTCTGGCTTTTCTATGGCAGTTTTGGAGCAGTGGCTTCCTTGCTGAGAGGCCTTTCAGGTTATGTCGATATAGGACTTGTTTTACTGTGGATATAGATACTTTTGTACCTGTTTCCTCCAGCATCTTCACAAGGTCCTTTGCTGTTGTACTGGGATTGATTTGCACTTTTCGCACCAAAGTACGTTCATCTCTAGGAGACAGAACGCATCTTCTTCCGGAGCGGTATGACGGCTGAGTGGTCCCATGGTGTTTATAGTTGCGTACTATTGTTTGTACAGATGAACGTGGTACCTTCAGGCGTTTGGAAATTGCTCCCAAGGATGAACCGGACTTGTGAAGGTCTACAATTTTTTTCTGAGGTCTTGGCTGATTTCTTTTGATTTTCCCATGATGTCAAGCAAAGAAGCACTGAGTTTGAAGGTAGGCCTTGAAATACATCCACAGGTACACATCCAATTGACTCAACTTATGTAAATTAGCCTATCAGAGGCTTCTAAAGCCATGACATCATTTTCTGGAATTGTCCAAACTGTTTAAAGGCACAGTCAACTTAGTGTATGTAAACTTCTGACCCACTGGAATTGTGATACAGTGAAATAATCTGTCTGTAAACTATTTTTGGAAAAATTACTTGTGTCATGCACAAAGTAGATGTCCTAACCGACTTGCCAAAACTATAGTTTGTTAACAAGAAATGTTTGGGGTGGTTGAAAAATGAGCTTAAATGACTCCAACCTAAGTGTATGTAAACTTCCGACTTCAACTGTATATAATTATTTCATTCAGACACACACTTAACCAACCAATCATGTTTGTGATTGCCATCTAAATAAAACAGTCCAGTTTGTGTCTGAAAGGTTTAGATGTAAGAACGCATCAACACAACTGATCTAATTCAAAGTGCTGCACTCTCCCACTCTCTTTAACCCTCTCCCCTTTCTATTTGTAGGATAGAACCAATCCATCCCCCACTCCATATTCCCCTCCTCCTCTATCCCTCTCCCTCCATCTCTGTGTTTTATACTCGCCCCAACGGTGATTAACAGCTCTTCCAGTGCTAGGCTGTTTACCTCTCTCCTGTCTGTTCACAGGCAGACATGATTAAAAGGCTAGGCCTGTCTTTGTCTGTCTGACACACACAAACACACACTCCCGCAGACGGCTCACCATGCGGGCAGAGCAGACAGCCGTGGCAAGGCCAGGAGATTAGAGCGAGAAGACACACACAGGGAATGGCTGAGGTGTGGGTGTAAACACCGGGGCCCTAGGACTCACACCTAGGCTACCTACTGTAGCAGACATGTAGGTATAACTACAACCTCAAGGAACCCAAGCCCCAGGCCCCTGGGTGAGTGGTATGAGTCTGGGAATTTGTATGTTTCATGTTTTATTCATCCTTCTTTGATACAATCACTTAATCAATCAAAGAAATCTATTTACTGTCCGAGACAGGAAATCCAGAGGCACTTTCAACATACTAAGGTCTGAAGAGAGGGAGGAAGATGAGAGAGCAGAGATGAATTTGACAGAAAGTGGGAAGCGGAAGTCGATCCAGTGGTATTGACAACCATAATAGAGATTGAAAGTACATTATATATATATACACAAAAATATGTGAACACCCTTTCATATTAGTGGATTCGGCTATTTCAGCCACACCCGTTCCTGACAGGTGTATAAAATCGAACACACAGCCATGCAATCTCCATAGACAAACATTTGCAGTAGAATGACCTTACTGAAGAGCTCAGTGACTTTCAACGTGGTACCGTCATAGGATGCCACCTTTCCAAAAAGTCCGTTTTTTTTAAGTTCTGCTAGAGCTGCCCCAGTACTGTTATTGTGAAGTGGAAACGTGTAGAAGCAACAATGGCTCAGCCGCGAAGTGGTAGGCCACACAAGCTCAAAGAACGGGACCGCGCGCGTCTGTCCTTGGTTGCAACACTCACTACCGAGTTCCAAACTCCCTCTGGAAGCAACATCAGCACAATAACTGTTCGTAGGCAGTGGTGTAAAAATAAAAAATAAAAAAATGATATTTCATTTTTTGGGGTATCTGTACTTTACTATTTACTTTTACTTTACTACATTCCTAAAGAAAATAATGTACTTTTTACTCCATCTGACACCCAAAAGTACTCGTTTAAAGTTGAATGCTTAGCAGGACAGGAAAATGGTCGAATTCATGCACTTATCAAGAGAATACGTGGTCATCCCTACTGCCTCTGATCTGGCAGACTCACTAAACACAAATGCATCATTTGTAAATGATGTCTGAATGTTGGAGTGTAACTCTGGCTATCCCTACATTTTTAAAACAAGAAAATGGTGCCGTGTGCTTTGTTAATATAAGGAATTTGAAATGATTTAGATTTTTACTTTTGATACTTAAGTATATTTTAGCAATTACATTTACTTTTGATACTTAAGTATATTTTGAAGCAAATACTTTTAGAGAGACTTGCCCATAGACTTGTACTCAAGTTGTATTTTACTGGGTGACTTACGCTTTTACTTGAGTAACTTTCTATTAAGGGATCTATACTTTTACTCAAGTATGACAAATGGGTACTTTTTCCACCACTGTCGTCGGGAGCTTCATGAAAAGGGTTTCCACACAAGCCTAAGATCACCATGCGCAATGCCAAGCGTCGGCTGGAGTGGTGTAAAGCTCGCCGCCATTGGACTCTGGAACAGTGGAAGCACGTTCTCTGGAGTTATCAATCACGCTTCATCGTATGGTAGTCCAACGGATGAATCTGGGTTTGGGGGATGCAAGGAGAACGCTACATAATGCCAACTGTAAAGTTTGGGGAAGGAGGAATAATGATATGGGGCTGTTTTTCATGGCTCGGTCTAGGCCCCTAGTTCCAGCGAAGGGGAATCTTAACGATACAGCATACAATGACATTCTAGACGATTCTGTGCTTCCAACTTTGTGGCAACAGTTTGGGGAAAGCCCTGTCCTGTTTCAGCATGAAAATGCCCCCGTGCACAAAGCGAGGTCCATACAGAAATGGTGTGTCGAGATCGGTGTGGAAGAACTTGACTGGCCTGCACAGAGCACTGACCTCAACTCCATCTAACACTTTTGGGATGAATTGGGATGCCGACTGCGAGCCAGACCTAATCGCCCAACATCAGTGCCCAACCTCACTAATGTTCTTGTGGCTGAATGAAAGAAAGTCCCCGCAGCAATGTTTCAACATCTAGTGGAAAGCCTTCCAAGAGGAGTGGAGGCTATTATAGCAGCAATTCCATACTAATACCCATGATTTTGTAATGAGTTGTTCGACGAGCAGGTGTCCACATACTTTTGGTCCTGTAGTGTAGCCGTAATTACACTGTGAAAACGGAACAATGTTGTGTGGTCTCCTTAGAAACAGAACAGCCAGCAAGTCCTCAATCACTACATGAAGAACTGTCAATAATACGTTCATAATAAGTTCCACAAACTTCTGCTCAAACTTCTTACACTCCGTGTGAACAACAAATTATAGAATAACATGACGCTGGAGGAAATAGGCTCCTGACCAATTGTGCTATTTTGTGTGTGTATATATATATATATATATACAGTGGGGAGAACAAGTATTTGATACACTGCCGATTTTGCAGGTTTTCCGACTTACAAAGCATGTAGAGGTCTGTAATTTTTATCATAGGTACACTTCAACTGTGAGAGACGGAATCTAAAACAAAAATCCAGAAAATCACATTGTATGATTTTTAAGTAATTCATTTGCATTTTAATGCATGACATAAGTATTTGATCACCTACCAACCAGTAAGAATTCCAGCTCTCACAGACCTGTTAGTTTTTCTTTAAGAAGCCCTCCTGTTCTCCACTCATTACCTGTATTAACTGCACCTGTTTGAACTCGTTACCTGTATAAAAGACACCTGTCCACACACTCAATCAAACAGACACTGTATATATATATATATTTTAACAATGTTTCCAACATAATTTCTACTGGACATCAGAACAGCTATCACTAACCTCAATTTGGACGAGGACTGCTACTTCAATGATTCAAAAGCGAAAGACATATTGATTATGCCAGACCAGGCGCAAATCTCTGACACTCGAAGGAGGAGGTGACATCGCTATAGAGCAGGGTGTGGGACACCTTATGAGAATACGTCGGCGAGTGGATATATCACCTCCACCCTCCGTTCAATTGGCGAACGTGCAATCACTGGTGAATAAACTGGATGACCTCCGTTCGAGACGATCCTTTTAAAAAGAAAATGATTGAACTGTTATTTAACTAGGCAAGTCAGTTAAGAACAAATTTTTATTTACAACGACGGCCTATCCCGGCCAAACCCTAACCCGGAAGACGCAGGCCCAATTGTGCGCCACCCTATGGGACTCTCAATCATTGCCGGTTGTGATACAGCCTGGAATCGAACCAGGGTCTGTAGTGACACCACTAGCACTGAGATGCAGTGCCTTGGACTGCTGCGCCACTCGCCACTCGGGAGCCCACACATCCTATCAACATGATCTGAAGAACTGTAATATCCTATGTTTCTCTGAGTCGTGGATGAACAAGGACATGATAAATATAAACCTAGCTGGCAGGACGGAACGGCAGCATCAGCCCCAGTGGTGAGCTGGTTTTCTATTATTTCAAGTTTATTCTCTGCATTGTTGGGAAGGGCCCATAAGTAATCACTTCACTGTTAGTCTACACCTGTTGTTTACGAGGCATGTGACAAATACAATTCTCCAAACTGGATCAACTTCTCTCCCCCAAATCCCCCTCCCTCACAGTCTTCCACACCCTGATCCACTGAGGTTAACTACCACTCTATGCCTTAAAGAGTAAGAGAGGGGGAGAGTAAGAGAGGGGGAGACCAGAAACAACAGAGAGTGAGATGAAGAGGGCGAGAGAGCCAGAAAGAGAGAGAGAAAGAGAAATGGAGAAGGGGGTGCAGAAGGGAAAAAAGAGACACAGAAAGTGCTACAAACTGTCCTGCTTCAGAGAGAACATGTTAAGGAAGAAGAGAAGTGCTCCCCCCATTTTTTTTTTTAAATAAATAAAAAGACGGAATGCCGCTAACGGAATATTCCAGACTTTGATTAAAGAGGGATCAGAGAGGACTCCCCCACCATTCCTCCCTCGCTCTCTACTCACCCTACCCCAGTTAGAGTTTCCAGACAGGTAAGGGTGAGAGGGTGCCAGAACCCTTTAGAGATGAAAGAGGAAGGCTTTCATGACACGGCATTAGAGCAAAAGAACGTGTGACACGGCGATTGATGTGTCTTAGCAACGGCGTGGTAAAACAAGGTTAGGAGCAGGCACTAGGTAGAGCAGGAGAGGCAGAAAGAGAGGAAGGAGGAGGGGAGGGCGGGTAATAAACTAACTTTCTTTCAATGTGCTTGTTGTTCCTTTTCCTTTCCGAATGAGGCCTTTCAGAGATATTTTTGGAAAAGTAGCTTTGAAAAGAGAGAAAAGAAGAAAAAAAGGGATGTGCATCAGAAGCATGGTAGCGTCAGCAGTAGTTGTGCCACAGCCTCCCTGACTCATTGTAGCTGTGCTTCACACACACACACACACACACACACACACACACACACACACACACACACACACACACACACACACACACACACACACACACACACACACACACACACACACACACACACACACACACAGCTCCATATGCCAAAAGAAGACCATCAGTGTCTTGAAGATCAAAAGGAAACAATTAAGCGGGATGAGAGGGAGAGTGATGTAGTGTGGACTCCCCGCTGTTCCTCCTCGGACCTTCCCCCTTAACGGCCTCCTAAAGAGAGACAGATCAAGCCTCAGAGCTTTTGAGACGTTCCCTGCTCCCCCCTCTGACGGCACAGATGAAGAGGAGCTGTAACAAACCGCCCCATTGTCTATGCAAGATAGTTCCTTAACTTAGAGACACCCAGTTAGGCTAGTGTGCTACTGCAACTACGAATGAATGATGGAGGGCCTTGTGTTAAATCATATGCAGATTGGGGGGTAGAGTTGTTAAAATTGGACCTTTCTTACTCATCTGTCCATCAAATTTTTCTGTCAGTCTCTTCTCTCTGTCAATCGCTCTCTATATCTGCCTCTTTGGCATACTGGTTATTGTTTGGAATTTCGGATGACTGACGTGCCCAAAGTAAACTGCCTGATACTCAGGCCCAGAAGCTAGGATATGCATATAATTGGTAGCATTGGATCGAAAACAATCTGAAGTTTCTAAAACTGTTAAAATAACCAGAGGAAAATCCATCCAGAAATTTTGTTTATGGAGGTCACAGGCCATTTCAATGCTAGCCTATGGGATATACAAAATAATTCCTCCCAGATTGCCGTTCCTATGGCTTCCACTAGATGTCAACAGTCTTTAGAAAGGGTTTAAGGCTTGTTTTTTGAAAAATTAGCAAGTAGTTGTAGTTTTTCCAAGGTGTCTCTCATTAGAAAAGTAGTCTTGTTGGCGCATGAATGAGGTGCACGCTCTTCATTATGTATCTTCCCTATTGAACATACTGTTCGCTGTCATAAATTGTATCGTTTATTTAGATATTAGAGTACCTGACGATTAATTAGAAACATCTGACTTGTTTGGACGAACTTTACCGGTAACTTTTTGCATTCGTTTGTATGCATGTTGAACAAGTGTATTACTGAGATCATTGGCGCCAACTAAACTGACTTTTTTGGATATAAAGGACTTTATCGAACAAAACAACCATTCATTATGTAGCTGGGACCCTTGGGATTGCACACAGAGGAAGATCTTCAAAGGTAAGTGATTTATTTAATCACTATTTGTGATTTTGTGATGCCTGTGCTGGTTGAAAAAGTATTTTGATGTGGGGCGCTGTCCTCAGATAATCGCATAGTATCCTTTCGCCGTAAAGCCTTTTTGAAATCTGACAACACGGTTGGATTAACAAGAAGTTAAGCTTTTAAATGATGTATGACACTTGTATTTTCATGAATGTTTAATATTACGATTTTTCTATTTTGAATTTCGCGCTCTGCAATTTCACCGGATGTTGTCGTAGGATAAGAAGGGAGGGAACAAGAAGACTAGGATGTCTATGGTCTAGTCTCTTCATATGACATTGCCACTGCTGTTATACATGGACATCTTAAAGGGAGTTCAGGATTTTGGCAATGAAGCCCTTTATCTTCTTCCCAGTCAGATGAACTCATGCTAGCTGTTCCTGTAGGCTTCCAGTCATTGCGCTAACGCTAGTTAGAATTGGCTCGCAAAACAACCTTTCTTCATACTGGACGCAGATACATAATGGTATCCACAAGTTAATTTGACTCTCAGAGCTGTTCCAAAGTTTCAACGATTCTCTGACTCACATACCCCCATCTCTCACTCCCTCTATCTGCTCAAGGTTGCGTGTATGTGTGTGTGTGTGTTGTACAGTAAATAGCTCACATTATCAGCTGTTGGGCTGGCATAGTGTTTGCTCATGAGAATGTTTGTCAAAGGACAAGCAAGCACACACAATAACACACGCAAATGCTAAAATGGACAAATACTGACATTTCTTCAGCTCTACATCGCGACGATCTCTGGCATATTGCACCCACAATATTGTTATAGCCAGTATTGTGCTCTAACCAATTGAGCCATATGGACAACACAAGGCCAAAACATAAGGCAACCATATCTCTTGTACTCACACACACACCGACTTAGACACTCCAGTGTTTATGGCCCCTGCTAGGATAATCACCCTCATGTCCAGATATACCACTCCTAAGGATTAGCCACACAAAGCAGAGAGCTCTTTTATCCTGCAAGGCTCTGCCCTGCCCTGTACAGGCAAACACACACCACTGTAGCTGGAAGCTATTAGGTGCGTATTTCTCTCCAGTGGGACACACACACACACACACTCTGCCCACATACGTGTAGACACACACGCACCTGCTAGGCAGCCATGGTTGTGTGTGATCACTAACTGCAACCGCCCATCCCCCTAAAGCTGCTCTCCTCCTCCCTTCTTTCCCTCCCTCCTGGCATTCCTATCTCAGAAGGGGACATCTTGGGCCACTGGGCTGGGACTGGATAAACAGCATCTCACACACACACCTCACTGTCTCAACATTGCAACATAATACAAATAAATTACATTTCTGTTGCGCTTTTAGTAAGAATCTCAAAGCTCTTCATATTCAAAAAACAAACAAGCAATACATCATGAGTAGCGTAGCTTTAGATGGCTAGGTCAACCAATAGAGGCCACAGTCTGAGTGCATGTGTAACGGCTTTCTTCCTGGGATGAAGGAGAGGACCAAAATGCAGCGCAGTTAGTGTTCAACATGTTTAATTAAACAATAAACGATGAACATTAACAAATAACAAAATAAACAAACGTGAAAGCCGAGACAGTCCTATCTGGTGCAGAACACAAACACAGAGACAGGAAACAACCACCCACAATCCCCAACACAAAACAAGCCACCTATATATGATTCTCAATCAGGGACAACGATAGACAGCTGTCTCTGATTGAGAACCATATTAGGCTGAACACAGAAACAGACGAACTAGACACACAACATAGAATACCCACCCCAACTCACGCCCTGACCAACTAAACACATACAAAACAACAGAAAACAGGTCAGGAACGTGACAGCATGTATCATCCAAAGACGGAGAAGGACAGTTCATAGCTTGATCAGAGGAAGGTGGTCAGGGAAATGGTTGATGAAGATGGAGTCTGGTGAAAATCTTGTAGAGGACTACTATGAGAACCAGCCTGAGTTGTGTAGCCACTGGATTTTCCTCTTCTACTCCGTGAACCACCCACTTGGGTGATGCCTCTGCAGCTCTGGGTGCCAGAAAGCTCACCACTCACAGTTCAGAGTAGTAGCCAGTCATGGCATGCCATGTATATATAGAAGTGTGCTTGAGTCTCGCAAGCTTCATCTATGAAAAATGGCATAGTGTGTATACATATGTGGTTGCATGTACAGTACCAGTCAAAGGTTTGGACACACCTACTCATTGCAGGGTTCTTCTTTATTTTGACAATTTTCTACATTGTAGAATAATAGTGAAGACATCAAAACTATGAAATAACACATCTGGAATCATGTAGTAACCAAAAAAGTTTTAAACAAATCCAAATATATTTTATATTTGAAATTCCTCAAAGTAGCCACCATTTGCCTTGATGACAGCTTTGCACCCTCGTGGCATTCTCTCAACCAGCCTCATTTCAATGATGCATTTCCATTAAAAGGTGTGACTTGTTAAAAGTTAATTTGTGGAATTTCTTTCCTTCTTAATGCGTTTGAGACAATCAGTTGTGTTGTGACAAGGTAGGGGTGGAATACAGAAGATAGCCCTATTAGGTAAAAGACCAAGTCCATATTATGGCAAGAACAGCTCAAATAAGCAAAGTGAAACGACAGTCCATCATTATTTTAAGACATGAAGGTAAATCAATAATGAACATTTCTATAACTTTGAAAGTTTCTTCAAGTGCAGTTGCAAAAAACATCAAGCGCTATGATGAAACTGTCTCTCATGAGGACCACCACAGGGAAGGAAGACCCATAGTTACCTCTGCTGCAGAGGACAAGTTCATTAGAGTTAACTGCTCCTCAGATTGCAGCCCAAATAAACGCTTCAGAGTTCAACTAACAGACACATCTCAAACATCAACTATTCAGAGGAGACTGCGTGAATCAGGCCTTCATGGTCAAATTGCTGCAAAGAAACCACAACTAAAGGACACCAATAAGAAGAAAAGACTTGCTTGGGCCAAGAAATATGAGGAATGGACATTAGACCGGTGGAAATCTGTCTTTTGGTCTGATGATTCCAAATTAGAGATTTTTGCTTCCAACTGCCGTTTCTTTGTGAGACGCAGAGTAGGTGAACGGATGATCTCCACCCCCAAGCCAAAAGAATGCTGAACAATTAATCAAATGGCCACCAGACTAGTACATTGACCCCCACCCCCTCCCCCTCCATTTGTTTTGTACACTGCTGCTACACACTGTTTATTATCTATGCATCACCCCTACCTACATGTACAAATGACCTCTAACCTGTACCCCCACACACTGACTCGGTACCAGTACCCCCTGTTTATAGCCTCGTTATTGTTATGTTATTGTGTTACTTTAGTTTATTTGGTAAATATTTTCTTAACTCTTCTTGAACTGCACTGTTGGTTAAGGGCTTGTAAGTAAGCATTTCACAGTAAGGTCTACACTTGTTGTATTCGGCGCATGTGACAAATAAAGTTTGATTTGATTTGTGTGCTTCCCACCATGAAGCATGGAGGAGGAGGTGTGATGGTGTGGGGGTGCTTTGCTGGTGACACTGTCAGTGATTTATTTAGGATTCAAAGCACACTTAACCAGCATGGCTACCACAGCATTCTGCAGTGATACACTATCCCATCTGGTTTGCGCTTAATGGCACTATTATTTGTTTTCAACTGGACAATGACCCAAAACACACCTCCAGGCTGTGTAAGGGCTATTTGACCAAGGAGAATGATGGAGTGCTGCATCAGATGACCTGGCCTCCACAATCACCCGACCTCAACCCAATTGAGATGGTTTGGGATGAGTTTGGACCGCAGAGGGAAGGAAAAGCAGCCAACCAGTGCTCAGCATATGTGGGAACTCCTTCAAGACTGTTGGAAAAGCATTCCTCATGAAGCTGGTTGAGAGAATGCCAAGAGTGTGCAAAGCTGTCAAAGGCAAAGGATGTCTACTTTGAAGAATCTAAAATATTAAATATATTTAACTCTTTTTTGGTTACTACATGATTCCATATGTGTTATTTCATAGTTTTGATGTCTTTACTATTATTCTTCAATGTAGAAAATAGTTTAAAAAAAGAAAGAAAAACCCTTGAATGAGTAGGTGTGTCCAAACCTTTGACTGCGAATGTAGAGAGAGAGAGAAGGTGTGGGGAAAGTGGGGAGAGGGCTAATTCTACCTTTTGGCTTCTTTCCAGGTCAGCTCTGCTCACTACAGTTGATGGGTGGTGAGAGCAGTGAGGGCTGGAGTTGTGGTTGAGCTCTCTTGAACCACAGAGATGCTCTCTAGTCAATCATTAGTCACCGGGCTGATGTTCTCCAGTCTAGTCAATCATTAAGCTTAGAACCAGTGTTCTTCATCACAGAACAACAATCCAATCTCTCCAAAGAGACCAGTCATCCACAACTTCCCCTCCATCCTTCTTTTCCCATCACGCCATCTCTCTCTCTCCCTCTGCTTACGCCTTGATCACACAGACAGCGTCATTGAGCAAACTGTTACGCAGCATCATCTGAATATGTGTGCAACACAAGTTCAACATTGCTCTTCTGCTACCATTTCTGGCAAGTCGTCTATGCATACAGTTCAACGCATACGTTAGATAAATCCGACGTATGCACCTCACAGAACGCACTGCAACTGCCTCTGCAACGCAATGCTGCAAGACAAACGCAGTGTTCCATTGGAAATGAATGTAAACAGTATGCCTTGTCTCAAACATCCCAAACCAGTGTCTGCTGCCAACCAAGAGAAGCAAGACACACAGCAATGCTAACGAGTCACTATTATTTCAGCAAAGCACCCAATCCTCTCTGTTTTCCCCCTTTTAGTTGATCATAGCCCAATGAACCCTTAAAAGGAGAAAGTACTTATGCGGGCGAGACCCTTTACCGACTGTCTTTCAGCTTCAAATTATTTCGCTAGACTTTTTGGAGTGTTGGCAGCAACTGGATGATGGTTACGCAGCACCTCACCAAAACAACTTGGGTGCAACACTGCTTTTGAAAGTCTTAACACAGCGACAACAGAAACTTGTGAAGTTTAACCCTGGCCCTGGGCATTGGTGATGACAGAGGTGTGCCCCCACTCTCCCCTCCTCCTGCTTTCCTCCCCCTGCCTGTCATCCCCTTTTAATGATGAAGGAATGGGAACAGGTGGTGCAGTGGCTCCAGACACACAGACATGGGTGTAATTGTTACTGGGCCCGGCCTAGCCATGATGACTGTCGCTGAAACACGATAGCCCCGATGACTCATACTGACTGGACACATACACCAGACACTGGTCTGAAGACACACTGGACACACACCAGACACTGGTCTGAAGACACACTGGACACACAGACCAGACACTGGTGTGAAACCATGCACCAGACACTGGTGTGAAAACACACACCAGACACTGGTCTGAAGTCCATCATTTTCTGAATCTCCGTGGTTTATTGTGATGTCCATATGAGAAGGTTTGCCTGCTTGCCATGAACATGTAGCACAGTATTTCTGAAGGATGTTGCTGACAGGTTCCTCGATGTAGTAATTTCTCAACTTAAGTGCTAGTTTTAAGTGGTCAACCAAGAATGAAGGACCATAGCTTGTCAGTACCTGTTTCAAACCCTTGATGTAGTACATATACATCAGGGAAAATGCTTCACAACCAGATATCTGCAGGAAAGAGTTATCGCCAGGACTCTATCCCATATCCCCAGGTATGGGTTATGTAATTTGCCTGACCTGTATCACCCATCTAGTGTAGAGCTCTGTGGGTCTGTAAGCACTGCTAACTGAGCTGCCAGAGATCCTGAGTAATCTGGTTTGCAGCTAAAGCCCAGCTTTCCCTCTCCTAATCCACTCCTAATAGCCCTGCCAGATAACCACCATCTCTGTCTATTAGCCTAACCTTTTCCTCACTTACGCCATCTTTTTTCCTTCCTTCCCTCTGTGTCACTTCTGTTCTAACACCTTTTGCCATCCCTCCCGACCTCTCAATCTTGGTATCTCTTGTCCTGTCTCTCAGCTGTTATCACACTTCTACCTTGCCCTCCTCTTTGTGTTCATCTCTCCTCTGCCTTTCACTTCGCCTCTCATTCTCTGTGTGCCTATCTCTCTTTCATCTATGCACACCATTTTTCCTGCTGTGGATGTTTTTTCTTTTTACTCTAGTCTCTCTCACTCTCACACTGGACAGACAATTGTTAAACCAGAGCCCAACTCCGGTCCCGGTCAGCCATAAATCTGCCTTCTTTACAAAGAATGCCAGTGTCCTCTGGTCAAGTGGAATTCACCTGTGAGGTGAATGTGCCAGGTTAGAGGATGTTTATTGGTTGGGTACACCGATTTGCAGATGTTATCGCAGGTGCAGTGAAACTGTTGAGTTTCTAGCTCCAACAGCGCAGTAATAATACAAACAATTTGCACATAATACAAAAGTAAAAAGAAAGAAATTAAGACATTTTAGAATGAGCAATGTCAGAGTCTGGAATGTACAGTAAGGGAAACTGTTTAGCATGAAAAACCCAGCAACGTTGCAGATCTTTACACACTCAAACTGATGCGACTGACACCGACTACCATAAACCGTTCAAAGGCACTTAAATCTGGTCTTGCTCATTCACCCTCTGAATGGCACATATACACAATCCATGTCTCAATTGTCTCAAGGCTTCAAAATCCTTCTTTAACCCGTCTCCTCCCTTTCATCTACACCGGGTTCCACTCTTATCAGCTAAATACAAGAAGAAGTGGCTCCCAGTGGCCACGCGATCACCAACACTGGACAATTGAGGAGTGGAAAAACATTGCCTGGTCTGACGAATCCCGGTTCCGGTTGCATCATGCTGATGGCAGAGTCAGGAATTGGCGTAGGCAGCATGAGTCCATGGCCCCATCCTGCCTGGAGGACAGGCTGGTGGCGGTGGTGTAATGGTGGGGAGAATGTTTTCCTGGCACACGTTAGGTCCTTTGACACCAATTGAGCAACACAATGTAGAATCTGTGCCCCGAATAATTCAGGCTGTTCTGGAGGCAAAGGGGGTCCGACCCGGTACTATATGGGTGTACCTAATAAACTGGCAATTGAGTGTATACAACGGTGTGAATAGACGTTATGGAAAGTATATGAATAGGGTTAGGCACAGAGATAGCGATAGATAGAGACTGAACTGCATAACCTTCCAACCATTGATTCAGGACCATTTATTTGATACATTTCACATATATTACATTGGGAATTAGAGAAAGATATAAAGAGAGAGAATGCATGAGTAATGGAGAGAGAAAAGAAAGAGATAAAGAAAGACCGAAAGAAGGTTATAGGGGTCACTGCTGGAGCACCTACAATCTTCTACCGTGGGGTGGAGGGGAAGTGTATTTGTATGTGTTGTGTGGGGGGGTTGCAATCGATAGGCCTGCCAGATAGTGTTAGTCCCTGTGGCTCAGAGCGCCTGTCTCTGGACACAAGAGCACAGGGACTAACTCTGATCTTATTTACAGGCACACAAAGGGCAGCACAAGGGGTCCTTCAGCTGGGGCTGTTCAAACAGAAGGCCATTGCAGAATGCCCTTTGAGGGGGCTGGGCTGCATTGACTCTGGGGAAGAGAGAAGCGCTGACAGGTCAGTCTTAAATCCCCAAAAAAGTGGGGCCAGGCTCAGAGGGAACTGAGAGAGGGGGTCTAAACACCCCCTGGGCCCGCCCTCTCACTCTCTCCCCAGGGAGTAGCGTTTTGTCGAGACAATGACCCACTGCTGTTGACTTGAGGGAGGATTGGAGTGAGAGCTGGCTAGGAGGAAGTTGAGCGAGAGAAGTGAAGAAAAGGGGTGGGCTGATATAGTGAAAGGAACCCGTTCCCCGTACCCTCTCCCAGCTGTCACAGAGCATAGCAGAAGCGTGTATCTCTCTTCCACCCCTTGCCCCCATCCCCAGTGGTGGAGGAAAAGGTGCTAAATCAGGGAATTATACAGCCCTGTTCTGAGCTCGGGGGTCAGGGGGGATGATGCGGGATCAAAGCCCTCCGGCGGGGAACACAACAGTTCCATCCAGCTGGATGCTTCCCTCCTGTTAGCTCTTAGAAGGGGTGGGGGGGGGGGGTACGAGGTATAGGCCATGGCTGCTTTGGCAGAGTATGGCAGAGTAGAGGGTAAAGTCAGATGTGACGCCGGTTGAGCCAAAGAGCAGATCTGTCACGCCCGTCACGGTTGCTTAGAGATGAGGCGGACAGAGAGGAGCGGATGAGCTGAGAAAGAAGAAAAAGACCGAGAAGACTAGCTACAAAGAGAGCTGAGGAAGGAGACAGAAGAGGACTGGAAGAGAAACGAAATGAAGGGGTAGAAGGGTAGAGAGAGGAGTGAGTGTGTGTGCCATTGTATGTGTGTGTTGCGTGCACATCCGTGTTTTCAGACCCTGTGCAGACTGACCATCAGACTTCAAACACCATTAGAACAGCAGAAAAAAAGATTCTCGTTCATTATGGCCGGCTTGACCCCGCCGTGGCCTTACACTCCATGTCCACTGACCTGGATGTTATGTCCATTTGGGGCGGCCATTTCCTGACTATAAAGCAGGCAGCGGAACTGAGGCAGACTAAGGCGGTGTGTCGGGGTAGGAGATGGCCGGGCAGAATCATCGGCTACCAGCACAATGACCACAACTGTGTCCAAGTACAGCTCAAACCTTCACAGAGGTCAAACTCTGTGAGCCCTACAACCCCCAAACAGATTTTTTTATTCTACCTTTATTTTACCAGGTTAGTCTCATTTAGATTAACAATATTTTACAAGAGACACCTAGCCAAAATATCAGCACACAAATTTGCAGACACAAAGCACTAGAGTTTAAAAAACATCAACTTCCACATTGAACGGCAACTTCATTTTCCATCATAGTGTTTAACCTAACTTGAAATACATTTAAAGGGATGAGCGCCTGTAATTTCAGGACCTTTGAAACGTGTTCCAAGTGGAAGGGGAAGAGAACTGGAAAGCTTTTTTTCCCTAGCTCTGTACAGGCCTCAGGCACAATCAACAAAACACAGGCATGTGAGCGCAGGCGATAGTTTTCATTTGTCTGCTGGACAATGTAGTTACACAAGTAAAATGGGCGCAGTCTCAATATGGCCTTGTAAATAAAAACGTACCGATGATTTAATCGCAGAAGAGCTAAAGAAGGCCAGCCCACTCTCATATAGAGGGTACAGTGATGAATGAGGGCTTTAGAGGTAGTAACAAACCTCAGCGCCCAATTGTACACTGTGTCCAGCATACGTAATGATGCCACCGGGGCATACATGCACAAGATATCCCCGTACATCAATTACAGGCACAAAAGTAGTGGGAACAAGCCTTTCTCGCGTCAAAAGAAAAACAATTAAAAAAATTAAAAAATAATAATAATTAAAAAAAGCTTTTTCACAAGACCTTGGATGTGGGCTTTTAAGGTGACACTCATCTATCGAGGAAACAAGTACTTGTAAGTTTCTACTCTATCTATTTAGTGACTACATAGAAGAGTCAGTTATACATGTTATATTTTGTGAAAAACATCAATTTTGTATTTTCAACATTAAAAAGCAACTTCGGCTGACTGAGCCGAGTATGGACAATAGTAAATGCAGACTGCAATTCTTCAAAGGCCTTATTCAGTGTTGCTGCACGACAATAAATCACTATCATCAGCATAAAAATGTAAACTAGCCTGACACATTTCTACAAACATTATTAATATTGACAGTAAACAACAGTGGTCCAAGAACAGAGCCCTGTGGCACCCCATTCTGGACAGTTTAACATATCAGATGACTTGCCATCAGTTCTATCTGACAGGTAGCTTTTGAACCATGAGACCACTTGATCAGCCAATCCTATGATGACAAGTCTTGATCAACGGTGTCAAATGCCCTTGACAGATCGATGAAATGGGAGACAGTGCTGTTTCTTGTCCATGGTATCAATTATATTTACAAATTTGTTGCTGCAAAAAAAGTGCCATGCCATTTTCTGAAACCTGATTGAAACTTAGATAAAATGTAATTGACACATAAAAACTCCTTCAATTGATTTGATTTAAGGGTCTCAAAGATTTTAGCTAGAACCAGTAGCTTAGAAATAGGCCTGTAGTTATTCAGGTTAGAGGTTTTTCCTGCCTTTAACAGGGACAGAACTGTATGCCGACTTCCAAACACTAGGGGTGACATTTAGCTCAAGGGTGAGATTAAAGAGGTACTGTAGTTTAGGGGCTCAGCAATAAAGTCAGCTGCAAGTTTCAATAGATTTGGATCCAGATTGTCAGATCCAGTTGCTTTTTTTGAGTCAATACCTTCTAGATCGTTATGTACCTCAGAAACAGAAAAGGGGGAAAAACTAAACTCCAGTAATTTCTCACTTACACATTAACAAATGTATGATTATCTGTGTTTGATACGGTCTTAAAAAGAAAACCAGAAGAAACAAAAGTATCATTAAAACAGTTCAACATTTCAGCTATGTCAGATACTAATTAACTTCTTATGGCTGGGGGCAGTATTGAGTAGCTTGGATGAATAAGGTGCCCAGAGTAAACGGCCTGCTACTCAGTCCCATTTGCTAATATATGCATATAATCAGTATATTTGGATAGAAAGCACTCTGAAGTTTCTAAAACTGTTTTAATGATGTCTGTGAGTATAACAGAACTCATATGGCAGGTAAAAACCTGAGAAAAAATCCAGCCAGGAAGTGGGAAATCTGAGGTTGGTCGTTTTTCAACTCATTCCCTATTGAAGATACAGTGGGATATGGGTCATGTTGCACTTCCTAAGGCTAGATGTCAACAGTCTATAGAACCCTGTCTGATGCTTCTACTGTGAAGTGGGGCCGAATGAGAGGGGAATGAGTCAGAGGTCTGGCAGAATGCTTTGAGCTCATGACGCTCGTTCATGTGAGAGCGAGCTCTGTTCCATTTGCTTTTCTGAAGACAAAGGAATTCTCCAGTTGGAACATTATTGAAGATTTATGTTAAAAACATCCTAAAGATGGATTCTATACATCGTTTGACATGTTTCTGCGGACTGTAACGGAACTTTTTGACATTTTGTCTGCTCCTAGTGAACGCGCTTCGTGACTTTGGATTTCTTTACAAAACGCGCTAACAAAAGTAGCTATTTGGACATAAATGATAGACATTATCGAACAAAACAAACATTTATTGTGGAACTGGGGTTCCTGGGAGTGCATTCTGATGAAGATCATCAAAGGTAAGTGAATGTTTATAATGTTATTTCTGACTTCTGTTCACTGCACAATATGGCGGATATCTTTTTGTCTTGATTGGGCTCTGAGCGCCGTACTCAGATTATTGCATGGTTTGCTTTTTCCGCAAGGTTATTTTTTTTTTAAATCTGACAGAGCGGTTGCATTAAGGAGAAGTGGATCTAAAATTCCATGTTAACACTTGTATCTTTGATCAACGTTTATTATGAGTATTTCTGGAAATTGATGTGGCTCTCTGCAAAATCACCGGATGTTTTTGTAACTACTGAACATAATGCTCCAATGTATACTGAGATTTTTTTATATAAATATGAACTTTACCGAAAAAAACATACATGTATTGTGTAACATGAAGTCCTATGAGTGTCATCTGATGAAGATCATCAAAGGTTAGTGATTCATTTTTATCTCTATTTCTGCTTTTTGTGACTCCTGTCTTTGGCTGGGAAAATGGCTGTGTTTTTCTGTGACTTGGCGGTGACCTAACATAATCGTTTGTGGTGCTTTCGCTGTAAAGCCTTTTTGAAATCGGACACTGTGGTGGGATTAACAACAAGCTTACCTTTAAAATGGTATAAGATACTTGTATGTTTGAGGAATTTTAATTATGAGATTTCTGTTGTTTGAATTTGGCGCCCTGCACTTTCACTGGCTGTTGTCATATCGATCCGCAGCCATAAGAAGTTGTAACGGTACAGCGTACAATGAAGTTCTTGACGATTCTGTACTTCCAACTTTTATGCAGCAGTTTGGGGGAGGCCCTTTCCTGTTTCAGCTTGACAATGCCCCCGTGCACAAAGCGAGGTCCATACTGAAATGCTTTGTTGAGATCGTTGTGGAAGAACTTGACTGGCCTGCACAGAGCCCTGACTTCAACCCCATCAAACTCCTTTGGGATGAATTGGAACGCCGACTGCGAGACAGTTCTAATCCCCCAACATGAGCGTCCACCTCACGAATGTTCTTGAGGCTGAATGGAAGCAAGTCTTCGCAGCAATGTTCCAACATCGAGTGGAAAGCCTTCCCAGAAGAGTGGAGGCTGTTATAGCAGCAAATTGGGACCAACTCCATGATTTTGGAATGAGATGTTTGATGAGCAGGTGCCCACACACACACACACACACACACACACACACACACACACACACACACACACACACACACACACACACACACGGCCCTCTGATCCAGATTATCACATTGCCATCCTTACTTTCCCACTCCTGGCCTCTTAATCTTTTATCGCCCCCCCCCCCCCTTCACACACACTTGTTATGTTCTTCTATCCTCGTGGGGACCAAAAATTTATTTCTATTCAAAATCCTGTTTTTCCCTAACCCTAAACCTAACCTTAACATTACCATAACCTTAACCCATAACCCTAAACCTAACCCCTAAACTTAAAATAGCCTGTCCCCATGAGGGAGAATGTTCCTTGTTTTACTATGTGTGCGTGTGTGTGCATGCATGGGGGAGGTTAGGTTCTTCTATCCTTGTGGGGACCTAAAATGTCCCCACAAGCATATAAGAACCAACCCCCCCACGCACATAGACACACACACCCTCCCACAGCTGATGCTGGCATCACTGGCCGTTCATACCCCTAAGGGGGGTATAAGGTAGACAGTCCACTGCCTGACTGTTGACAGGGCCTGATATATTTGGATTTATGGTTGGCACGGTGCCCCCCCCCCCTCTCACCCGGATGGCTTTGATTTATGAGCTATGCAGCCTTAGAAATGCACTTACTAGTAAGGGTATTCACATTGTAGGCATTGTTCAACACCACAGTGTATGGCCTGTAAAATGGAAATATAATTCATTTCTCTAAACTGGTTGCTCTCTCTCTCTCTCAAATGATTTTGAGCATGGTAAGACCTGGCTAGTATGACAATTATTGGAAGCTGATGTCAATGCTCTTCCTCCTCCTGTGGGGGTTTTGGGTGACAGCTATTCTTAGCCCGGTAGGTCAATTCTGTCCCCCCCATCACACTTTTTATTGTCAGAGGGGGATGGTCTTCAACCCTTCACTCTGTGGCATTCCTGGACCAACTGCTCTGGGAGGGGACGCAGGGACACAAAGATAAATAGTGTCTGGTTATGCGGTGGAGATAACTGGAATGCAAACAAAACTCTCCTCTTACCCTTGAACTTAAGCTGACCTTCAACTATGTCTGTGTGTGTGTGTGGTGCGTGTGTGTCGATGTTGCCACTGACCCCTGCAGCTCACCACGAGGACAAGTCTCATTTCCAGAATGCTAGCTCCTTGCACAGACAACTATTTTCTGTTCAGCTGGGTTGCATTTGTTTCTAAGAGCCATTTTGGATAGTACATCCAGTTTAGATATATCTACAGCTCACCACCCTTATTTACTTCCGAGTACCTATGAACGTGTGTGTGTGCGTGTGTGTGTGTGTGTGACTCCTGTCAAAGGAGCCTCTTGTAATGGTCTAGGCGATTTCGCTTTGATGACTGCGGTTTGTCATGAGTGAATGTCGCCATTCACATGCCTGCAGTTGTCACTGTTCATGCCACACAAACACAGACACACACCCTCTTATTGTTTAACCATGTGCCGTTGTCTGATAACTCCTGACCCTTTAGGGCACCAATCACAGCGAAGGAGCCACAGGCATGTGATTGTCGTCTAAGGAGACACGATTGGCGAAACGTTAGGACCTTATTCCCAGGTAGAAAAACATTGCACTGCATATCTTTCTCGTGTAGGGAATCATGTCAGCTCTATGCATTACATTTCTATCGTCAACTTTCTCTGTGAAGCACCTCATTCAACAAGACCCAGAGCTAAGTCAATGAGACCTGGCCTCGTGCTTCTGATCAGCCAGAAGACACACAGACCCAGCACAGAGACACCATTCACTACAGGGAGAGACAGGCCCTAAACAGCAGTTCGCTGTCATTCACAAATACAGCATACTCAAAACATACACATTTCCTGTTCCGGTCGGTGCCTTTTCTGGCTGAGTCGTGATTGGAACTCTACTGGCCATATAAAAAAAGTCAAACTGAAGTCAGTTATTCAAATCCATTCTTTTTGACTCCGTCTCTGAATAACTGCGTGTTCAGGTTGATATAAAGATATTATACTAGTCCCAACAACACATCACACACACTGTAGTCGATTGGACTTTTATCCTAAAGTTTTAGCAGTGGTTTGGGGGGGTGTAGTGAGATATTCGGTTTGCTCTGTTTATGCCGTTACCGCACAGATGCCTCCTCCTCAGTGAGAGAGAAACACGTGTGAAAGGCAGCTAGAGAGAAGGAAAAAGAGGGAAATAGAGAACATCAAATGAAAGAATGCTAAATATAAGCCTCTCATACATATGTCACGTGCCATGTCTGCTCCTCTTTCCCTCTACTAAAGTGTGTCCACTCACACACACTTACACTTGGATCTAAAAGACTTGAGTCTCAATTATGGAACCAAGTCCCAGTCTCTCTTAGGCCGCAGCGGGGAACAGGGGGACATCCAAACCAATTAATGAACCCATGTTCTGCAGGACAGACAAGTCTCTAGAGGCGAGAGGAGAAGAAAAGGAGAGGAACAGAAGGAGCCAGACAATCAGTAGCAATTGTGTTTTCCTGTGTGAATCTAATCACTCGTTCACTGGTCTCTGTCTTTGTACTCACTCACCCACTCACTCACTCGCCCACTTTCTCTCTCCAGTGAAGGCCACACTCTCACACCCAGTGAAGTAGTCCTGTAATTCACCGCGTACACACACAGTTCCATTAGTAAATCACACTGTTGCCCTTTGTTTAAAGGGATCCCTCAGGATTTTGGAAGTGAGTTTATCTATTTCCCCAGAGTCAGATGAACTCGTGGATACCATTTTTATGTCTGCTGAGGGGAGAATGGCTCTTAACAATGGCACGATGAAGAAACTAGTAGAGTTTAGCCTACGTATTGGGTCAGAAAACATCACTTGAAGGAGTAGAAGTAGTTTCCTCTCTGTGGTTACATGTTTTTCCATATCGTATCAGATTTTACCCAGGACCCTTTTTGTTTTTGAACAGGCACAGCTGTTTTTCAGCCCTGTCTGTCTACAGCTCATCTGAGGGTACAGCTCATCTGAGGGTTTTTTTTTCTTCTTGACTGTGTGTTTGTTGCCATCTTGTCAGTCTATCTGTGGGAATGTTTGTTGTCCAGTGTCAAATATGCTGAATGCAATCACATGGAAACCCACCACTGAATGAGGCCTATATCCCACGGTCTTGATTTTCGCAAGAAAACTGGGAATCCAAAAGGCTAAACAAAACATTATGAAATTTCCACAGTGGCATTTCTGTGAACTTTGGGCCTGGATGGCTATCTGCTGAAATCTGGGCATTGTCCTGCTTCTGTGAGCTATCTGGGTACCTGAATCATCCTACGCTCTTCCTATGGAGTAGGCACCAGTCTACACAGTGCCAGGAGCTGTTCCTGTTTCGGCTCCATCTCCATCTACCAGTGGACTACCAAGCGGGGATAAAAACCCTCTCCAAACCCCTACCCCTTCTAGGCACCAGTGCCCATCATAACACCCCATAGTCTGCGTGGAATGTCTTCCTCCCCGCACTCAAGCGGCCTCTGTTCGTCTGCCTGCCCTCTCACAGTGCTCGATAGTTGCCTACCTTGCAACCCAATACACACGAAAGGTGACTGGGAATATGACCGAATACAAACAGTGTAGTTCTTCCGTCCGCAGGGCAATCAAACAAGCAAAATGTCAGTACCACCGGCTCAGACACGAGACGTATGTGGCAGGTTCTATAGACAATCACGGACTACAAAAAGAAAATATGTCAATTCACAGACACCAACGTCTTGCTTCCAGACAAACTAAACACCTTCTTTGCCCGCTTTGAGGATAATACAGTGCCACCGACGCGGCCTGCTACCAAGGACTGTGGTCTCTCCTTCTCCGTGGCCGATGTGAGTAAACGTGTTAACCTGATGAGGATAGAGGGCGCTATTTACACTTTGGGGGAAAAACGTGCCCAATTTAAACGGCCTCGTACTCTATTCTTGCTCGTACAATATGCATATTATTATTACTATTGGATAGAAAACACTCTAGTTTCTAAAACCGTTTGAATTTTGTCTGTGAGTAAAACAGAACTCATTTGGCAGCGCATATATGAAATAGCATCATAAAATGTTTCTTACTTTTGCTGATCTTCCATCAGAATGTTGGACAAGGTGTCCTTTGTCCAGAACAATCGTTGTTTGGATTTAGAACGGCAACTTTCCCTCTTCAATTAGCAAGCACACTAGCCAGGTGGCACGACGCTCTCCATGTCAACAAACGGAAGAGAACGGAACACGGCAAAACTCCCGAAAAATGTTCAATAATCTGATGAAACTATATTGAAAAAACATACTTTACGATGATATGGTCACATGTATCAAATAAAATCAAAGCCGGAGATATTAGTCGACTATAACGGCAGCTAAACAGAAGGCAAACCCATGTCCCCCTGCGCGCTCTCTAGAAAACCGGAAATGAGGGACACGTCATACAAAGAGGATTTATTCCACTTCAGACCAAGATAAACACGAAATTTCTTCTCTCACCGCCTCTTGACATCCAGGGGAAGGTGTATGAAGTGCACGTATACTCTTACGTATCATGCCCATGTATAGGCAGGAAGTAGAACAGAGCATCGATTTCAGACTTTCCACTTCCTGGTCAGGAAGTTTGTGCCAAATGAGTTCTGTTTGACTCACAGATATAATTCAAACGGTTTTAGAAACTAGAGAGTGTTTTCTATCCAATAGTAATAATAATATGCATATTGTACGAGCAAGAATTGAGTACGAGGCCGTTTGAAATGGGCACCTTTAATCAGAGCTACTCAATACTGCCCCTGCAGCCATAAAAAGTTAAGGCCCTGGGTCTCAACACCGCCCTGTGCAATTGGGTGCTGGACTTCCTGACGGACCGCCCCCAGGTGGTGAGGGTAGGTAACAACATCTACACTTCGCTGATCCTTAACACTGGGGCCCCACAAGGGTGCATTCTCAGCCCTCTCCTGTACTCCCTGTTCACCAATGACTGCGTGGCCATGCACGCCTCCAACTCAATCATCAGGTTTGCAGACTACGCAACAGTAGTAGGCTTATTCACCAACAACGATGAGACAGCCTATAGGGAGGAGGTGAGTGCCTCACAAGTCCTCAACTGGCAGCTTCATTAAATAGTACCTGCAAAACACCAGTCTCATCGTCAACAGTGAAGAGGCGACTCCAGGATGCTGGCCTTCTAGGCAGAGTTCCTCTGTCAAGTGTCTGTGTTCTTTTGCCCATCTTAATCGCTTCTTTTTATGGGCCAGTCTGAGATATGGCTTTTTCTTTGCAACACTGCCTAGAAGGTCAGCATCCCGGAGTCACCTCTTCACTGTTGACGTTGAGACTGGTGTTTTGCGGGTACTATTTAATGAAGCTGCCAGTTGAGGACTTGTGAGGCGTCTGTTTTTCAAACTAGACACTCTAATGTACTTGTCCTCTTGCACAGTTGTGCACCGAGGCCTTTCTATTCTGGTTAGAGCCAGTTTGTGCTGTTCTGTGAATGGAGTAGTACACAGCGTTGTACGAGATCTTCAGTTTCTTGGCATTTTCTCACATGGAATAGCCTTCATTTCTCAGAACAAGAATAGACTGACAAGTTTCAGAAGAAAGTCTTTGTTTCTGGCCATTTTGAGCCTGTAATCGAAGCCACAAATGCTGATACTCCAGATACTCAACTAGTCTAAAGAAGGCCAGTTTTATTGCTTCTTTAATCAGAACAACAATTTTCAGCTGTGCTAACATAATTGCAAAAGGGTTTTCTAATGATCAATTAGCCTTTTAAAATTATAAACTCGGATTAGCTGACACAACGTACCATTGGAACACAGGAGTGATGATTGCTGATAATGGGCCTCTGTACATCTATGTAGATATTCCATTAAAAGTCAGCCGTAGCCAGCTACAATAGTCATTTACAACATTAACAATGTCTACACTGTATTTCTGATCCATTTGATGTTATTTTAATGGACCAAAAATGTGCTTTTCTTTCAAAAACAAGGACATTTCTAAGTGACCCCAACTTCTGTTTATATTCGTATTCCTTCCCTTTACTTAGATTTGTGTCTATTAGGTAGGTGGTGAATTGTTAGATTACCTGTTAGATATTGCTGCACTGTCAGAACTAGAAGCACAAGCATTTCGCTACACTTGCCAATAACATCTGCTCACCATGTGAAAGTGACCAAAAAAATATGATTTGATTTGATCCGAGCTGTGCCGTCAGTAGTTGGCTATACTGCCAAATGTTCTTGTGGTTTTATCCAGTCCACTTGATCCACGATGGTCAAAATGGAATGGCTACTGGTGATATACTGTCTACTCACCTTCTGTGGCAAGTAGAGTAAACCCTGTGCGATCACCGCGGATAATCTCCCCGATTACCACCACATACACAATGTTTCACTATGGCCAAATCCCTTCTCTCCTGTCTAAGCACTCGGTTAGCCTACAACATCTTCACGGCTTGTTGTTGCTGAATGATTTACTTTGTTGTATCGGAGGATACTTTCTGACTTTTTCAACCGACTAAATGCTTAGAAGGTGACCAATGTGTAAAGATTCTAAACTGAGATTTTTGGTTATTTTATTGTTGTTGATATCTGGGAATATTCAACCAAACCCTGGTCCTGGCACGTGTCTACAGTGTTTGCAAACGCAGTCTGATTTTAAAAGTAGGACTGGTCTGGGTATATTTTAATGTTCAAAGCTTGTTTGGGGTTGAGACTACTAATGCAGATAACATTTGTAATATCTGAAACTTGGCTGAGTAAATCTGTCCCTGCTAAAGATATGCTATAAGTCAAGTTCCACACCAGTGTGCTGCTCTCAAAATCTGTGTGCAAACAATTTGAAATGATTGCACTCAATGTTGATGTGTTGAAAGACTGCCACCTTACTATGGTAGGATGTTATAGACCTCTGTCAGCCCTGAGCGAGACGCTAGTAAGTAATTATCGTTGGGGATCTAGACTGGGATTGGTTAAAGCCTGCCTCTGAAAATGTCAAGGATTACTTTGTTACTATAAATTCAGCTCATTTGATAAATGCCCTGACACGTCCTAATCTGTAGTGTCCTGAGAAATCAACCCTTATTGAGCTCTTCCTGACTAATGTCTCTCACAAATATGTTGCTACTGGTGTATTTTCTAATGATGTGAGTGACCACTATGTTATTGCTGCTGTAAGAAACACTGAGGTCCCTAAGACCCCGTTTTCTCCAGAAACAAAGTTTGAAACACTTCTCTGAACAAGGGTTTTTACTTTATAT
Source organism: Salvelinus namaycush (assembly GCF_016432855.1). NCBI lineage: Eukaryota > Metazoa > Chordata > Actinopteri > Salmoniformes > Salmonidae > Salvelinus > Salvelinus namaycush. The sequence continues at coordinate 31,139,663 of NC_052336.1, read as the reverse complement.
GTATTATTATGATTGGAACAAGATGGCTTCTATTCCTGATGGTGAAATGGCTCTGAGTTTTTTTGTGTGACAATTTCCTGGAAATAACCAATAAACATGCCCCTTTAAGGAGCTATAAAGTTAAAAGGAAGGGACCACCAACCCACGGTACTCTAAGGAGCTGGCTAAGCTCATACATGAGATGAACCAAGTATGGGCCACTGCTAGGAGAACAAATTCTGAGCCTGATTGGTCCAGGTTTAGGTTCTTAAGAAACACATGTACAGCTCTTATCAAGAAGTGAAAAGCTTTTTGGAAAGTAATTAAATTGTTAAATGTGAACTGTAACTATGATTTGCCACCATGTAAAACTAAGGACTCAAATCATGTTTTTACCTTTTATTTAAGATTTCCCTTCACTGAAACTAAGGGGCCTTGCCCGAACCATGAAAAACAGCCCCGCACCATTATTCATCCTCCACCAAACTTTAGTTGGCACTAAGCATTGGGGCAGGTAGCGTTCTCCAAACCCAGATTCCGCCAAACCCAGATTTGTCCGTCAAGACTGCCAGATTATGTTTACTTAAGAACATCACTGCCCGACAAACAGTTATTGTGTTGACGCTGCTTCCAGAGGCAGTTTGGAACTTGGTAGTGAGCGTTGCAACCGAGGACAGACGATTTTCATGCACTTCAGCACTCGGCGGTCCCGTTCTGTGAACTTGTGTGGCCTACCATTTTGTGGCTGATACATTGTTGCTCCTAGACGTTTCCACTTCACAATAACAGTTTCTTACAGTTGAAGCAAGCTCTAGCATGGCAGAAATTTGACAACCTGACTTGTTGGAAAAGTGGCATCCTATGACAGTGCCACATTGAAAGTCACTGAGCTCTCCAGGGAGGGTATTCTTCTGCCAATCTTTGTCTATGGGGATTTCCTGGCTGTGTGCTCAATTTTATATACCTGTCAGCAATGGGTGTGGCTGGCACGCATAAGTCCACTAATATGAAGGCGTGTCCACATACTTTTGTATATATATATAGTGTATCTGAGTAGAGGACTATGGGTGCCAGCAGAGCCTTTATTCTACCCGCCGCTATGGCTACCCAGAAACTGGACTGAGCTCTGCCACTTGTCACACACACACACACCCAAGGAAATAAACACTGGCACGTACACACACACACACAAATCAACACAAACACATACACACCGGCAGGAATATAAAGAATGTAAACTTTGACATGGGAATAAGCAGCCACCGGGTCAGGACTTTATTGTCATGGTGAAAGTAGGTGACAGAGAACTTTTATTCTACGATAGCCCCATTCTGACCATGACCTTTTCCTGGGCTCAGTGAAACCTAGCATATATGTAGCAGTTGAGATATACCAGACACCACTAGGAAGATCTGAGGACGACCTGAGATATGGCCTGGGTCATGTTCAGTAGGCTCAAACCAAGAGGAAAAAGGTACCACCTAAACTTCAATAAAGAGTCAAATCTCCATTGAAGCTTTCCCTTTCAAATGATTCCCATTGAACGCAAACTGATTTGCTCAGGGAGGGACGACCTTCAAGAGCAGACCAGCAAAGCAGCAACTCACAGTTTAAATATTACCCGATCCATTACACTGACCCTGAATGCTATCCTAAACAGAGCCGTAACAGAAACGCTTTAATATGGAGTAGGAGGGAGGTTGCACCAAGGAGGTAGCTAAAAGAAAAGGTGCAATGTGCCATTTGTGTCCCCTCTGCAACACTTATGAGACTGGGCCCACAAAGCATCCCTATTAAATTAGCAATTTCAGAACCAGGCATGTTTTATGGTCACAACTCGAAACCAGGGTTTCCCAAACTTGTTCCTGGGGCACCACCTGAGTGCACCTTCAGTTTTTTGCCCTAGCACCACACAGCTGATTCAAATAATCAACTCATCATCAAGCTTTGATTATTTTTAATCATATGTGTAGCGCTAGGGTACTGCTCTAGAGAAGTGTTTCCTAACTCCAGTCTTCCAGTACCCCCAACAAGTACACATGTTTATTGTAGCTCTGATTTACCTTTCAAGCCCTCAATGGGCTACAACAAAAAATGTGTGCTGTTGAAGGTACTGGAGGACTGGAGTTGGGAACCAATGATCTAGTGCTTGTCTCAACCTCCTGCCTGCCAAGGTTAGAGTAATCAATCTGAACTCTAGCAGACAGAAAGAGTGGGACCACTGATTGACATTGTCAGGGGTGAGAGAGAGAGAGAGAGCAAGTGATCAAGCAAGTGTGAGTGTACATATGTACATGAGTGCATCAGAAAGAGAAAGTGAGATAGTATGCGTTTGGTTTAATTTAAGGGCATGTGTGCACACATGCCAAAGCCTTCGACACACGCCAAAGCCTTCAACAGTCACCGAAGTCACCTTACCTCACCTCCAATGCTACGACTCAAATGAGTCACAGTTCCAATAGGGAACCACCTCTGTGCATCCCATCCAGCTATTACAGATGCAGTCCGGGATTCTTAAGCACTTACAAAGACGTAACGTGTTAAAAATTCAAATTCGTACAATATCATTCAAATTACTTAAAATTATACAATTGCTCTGGAGCATCACTTTAACTACCAACTAACCCAGTGTTTTTCTGAATCACAACACCCACACATCTCCACCCCCTTTATCAGCCTAATGAAAGCTGGAGATAAGAGCCAGGGGTAATTATAAAAAAGAGTTGAGAGGGCCATTTCTCCACACTGTAAAAAAAATCTAATGATCTTATTTTTTTATCCCCTGCCTGCCTGACGTCCCCTTCCTCTCTGTGCTAGATAAATGTAGGTACAGAGAACCGCTGTTCTGCATCACCTGGCTGATCAGTATGCCAGTCCGTCTCTACCCAGGGCTGTGCTAAATATGCCACTACTACCCCACTGCAGCGCTGCAAGTTCAAGAGGGAGAGAAAGGGAGAGAAAGAGAGAGAGTATTTGCCGATATGATTCAGGGCTCTCTGAGGTTATAAGAGGAATGTATTGGCAGTGGCAAGGAGTGGAAAAAGGAAATAGAGAAGGAGCAGATGGATGGAGAGTGGCAGAGAGTGAGACAGGCGCTTGCTATAGCCTCCCTATTCTTCGTGCCCACCTCCTCACACCCCTATCTTTCATCTTTCACTCCTCACGCCCCTATCCACATTCTTATCGGCAGACTAAACAGCCTTGGTTTGTCAAATGACTGCCTCGCCTGGTTCACCAACTACTTCTCTGATAGAGTTCAGCGTGTCAAATCAGAGGGCCTGTTGTCAGCTCCAGGCTTTGATCAGTCCTGGATCTGATTTGCCCCAAATGTCCTCTCCCTCCTGGGCTAACACCTGTATGTGATCTCCAACCAGCACTAGCCTCCAGGGCCTGGAAAACAACATCCCAGACAGCCCTAGTCTACTGGGAGCAACAACCTTCACGCATTCAACACTTAATCTGATACAAGGTAAAATAAGAAAACGTGTCCATAATCCGGCAGCAACTCAAAAAAAGGAGGAAGGATGGGTGCTTTAATCTCTCATGGAATTCATCTAATGTTTGTAACTGACTTGGAAAATGCATTAAATGCCAAATGTATAGCCTAATAGATTTCACAATATAGCGAGTCCATTAGCAGGAAGGCCATTAGCTTCAGAAACCCCCTTAGCCTATTGACTGTCATGCACTCGCTATTGAGCTCAAGAGGCCGTCTACTCTATGGCTTCCAAGAAAACAATTAGCCCCACATGAGCATGTGGCGGCCCCGTTGTGTGTGACTGTGACAGTAAGCAGACACATGCGGCCAAGGCCTCCCAGTTAAACACATTAATTCACATTACTCACAGAGCAGAGGAAAGTAGCCTCCCAGAGAAACCATGCTAGCTCATTACAGAGAATTTGAATGGGCTCTCTAGACTAAAGGAAAAGACAATTAAGCTAGTATATTCAAGTGGGCTTCACTAAAATAGAAAAAATATGAAAATAGACTTTTGAGAGTGCTACATGTGTACAAAGACTATGAGGGCACCGTAGCCTTAATTTAGTGGACATCGAGATAAACCAAAAATACCAAAATAATCTTACATGATCATCATCGTCAGCACACTGCAACAACAACTACATCCCCATGCTGCAAAAATAAGAGCGTTGCAGGTCACTGCGACCTGATTACATCTCTCGCGCTCTGTGTCCTCTCCAGGTTTGGGCTGTGTACCAAAATGGAACCCTATTCCCTATATAGTCAGAGATCTGTATATAATGACGAGATATCCTCCGCCCTAACAATGGGAGTCCTTGTTCCAAAGGCGGGAAAGCAGGTGGTCTAGTTGGACTGCTTATTAAGCCCAGGAAACGCATTGAATAACACTGTATTCCTGTGTGGACAGATTTTTGACAAGAGTACTTGTATTTATTATAGATCCCCATTAGCTGCTGCCTTGGCAGCCGCTACACTTCCTGGGGTCCAGCAAAATTAAGGCAGTTATACAATTTTAAAAACATTACAATTAGGAATGCATGATATATCAGTGAACATATCAGAATCGGCCAATATTAGCTAAAAATGCCAACATCGGTATCAGCCGACGTCTAGTTTAACGCGCCGATGTGCAAAACCGATGTCAAAGCTGACGTGCACACCTACAGTTGAAGTCGGAAGTTTACATACACCTTAGGCAAATTCATTTAAACTCGGTTTTTCACAATTCCTGACATTTAATCCTAGTAAAAATTCCCTGTTTTAGGTCAGTTAGGATCAACACCTTATTTTAAAAATGTGAAATGTCAGAATAATAGTTGAGAGATGATTTTATTTCAGTTTTATTTATTTTTATTCACATTCCCAGTGGGTCAGAAGTTTACAGACACTCAATTAGAATTTGGTAGCATTGCATTTAAATTGTTTAACTTGGGTCAATCATTTCGGGTAGCCTTGAACAAGTTTCCAAAATAAGTTGGGTGAATTTTGGTGTAACTGAGCTGGTGTAACTGAGTCAGGTTTGTAGGCCTCCTTGCTCGCACACGCTTTTTCAGTTCTGCCCACAAATGTTCTATAGGATTGAGGTCAGGGCTTTGTGATGGCCACTCCAATACCTTGACATTGTTGTCCTTAAGCTATTTTGCCACAACTTTGGAAGTATGCTTGGGGTCATTGTCCACTTGGAAGACCCATTTGCAACCAAGCTTTAACTTCCTGACTGTTGTCTTGAGATGTTGCTTCAATATATCCACATAATTTTCCTACCTCATGATGCCATCTATTTTGTGAAGTGCACCAGTCCCTCCTGCAGCAATGTACCCCCACAACATGATGCTGCCACCCCCATGCTTCACAGTTGGGATGTTGTTCTTCGGCTTGCAAGAGTCCCACTCTTTCCTCCAAACATAACGATGGTCATTATGGCCAAACAGTTCTATTTTTGTTACATCAGACCAGAGGACATTTCTCCAAAAAGTAAAATTTTTGTCCCCATGTTGAGTTGCAAAGCATAATCTGGCTTTTTGTATGGCGGTTTTGGAGCAGTGGCTTCTTCCTTGCTGAGCGGCCTTTCAGGTTATGTCGATATAGGACTCGTTTTACTGTGGATATCGATACTTTTGTACCTGTTTCCTCCAGCATCTTCACAAGGTCCTTTGCTGCTGTTCTGGGATTGATTTGCACTTTTCACACCAAAGTACGTTCATCTCTAGGAGACAGAATGCCTCTCCTTCCTGAGTGGTATGACGGCTGCGTGGTCCCATGGTGTTTATATTTGCGTACTATTGTTTGTACAGATGAACGTGGCACCCTCAGGCGTTTGGAAATTGCTCCCAAGGATGAACCAGGCTTATGGAGGTGTACAATTTTTTTCTGAGGTCTTGGCTGATTTCTTTTGATTTTCCCATGATGTCAAGCAAAGAAGCACTGAGTTGGAAGGTAGGCCTTGAAATACATCCACAGATACACCTCCAATTGACTCAAATTATGTCAATTAGCCTATCAGAAGCCATTACATCATTTTCTGGAATTTTCCAAGCTGTTGAAAGGCACAATCAACTTAGTGCATGTAAACTTCTGACCCACTGAAATTGTGATACAGTGAATTATAAGTGAAATAATCTGGCTGTAAACAATTGTTGGAAAAATTACTTGTGTCATGCACAAAGTAGATGTCCTTACCGACTTGCCAAAACTATAGTTTGTTAACCAGAAATGTGTGGAGTGGTTGAAAAATGAGTTTTAATGACTCCAACCTACCAACCTAAGTGTATGTAAACTTACATACACTTAGGTTGGTCATTAAAACTCATTAAAGTCATTAAAACTCGTTTTTCAACCACTCCACAAAGGATTGGTTTTCGCCGACTGGTCGAGCACCGGTACACACTACCAAGTGCGCTATTTTTCAAATGTTGCCCTACCGGAGTTACACAGTAATAGCTTCACGACATACATACTATGGAACGCCGTTTGGGTCTTTGCGTGTCAAAAAAGATACAGTAGCACTGTCAAAGCTGTACAAAAAGTCTGTAAACAAGCAAACACCGGCCACAAACGATGTGTTTACAATACCACGTTGGTAATAAAGCATAACTTGTTCAGCCGCATCTTCTGGGGTAGCTAGCGTTAGCTTGGTACCTAGCTAGCACCAATACAACCAGCCTGAAAACAATGACCAGTAGAACCTGCAGTCATGTTCAAATATTCTTAGCAATGAATTAGGAATCCTTGTGAGTAAGTAAGTAAGGTTGCCACTTGTTGTTCGCCTATTGAAACTGAACTTCAGTTCATGAAAATAAATAGCTAGCCAGCTACTTAACCCCGTTGCCGAAAGCTAATGTTATAAGCAGCTAGTGAGGTATAACCGCACCGGGTTATGTGTTGTGAAGATAGCCTCTATAAGGATTAGGCACAATAGTGGAATTTGCGGCTTGCCTTCAAAATAAAAGTATGTCATTGACAGTAATGCAAGTGAATCCAAATAGTATAATTATGCCATACTAACTGCAAAGTCTAATGTTGTGGCTAATCCTTAATGTGGCTAGCTTCACATAGATGGGTCCGACCACCATTAACCTATTTAATCCCATCGGTCACAATAGTGACCGTAAAAAACGTTTTCAGTTATAAGGCTCTAAAAATGTTACTGAATGATCTATCAATGTATTTCCAGCAAATATTGAAATAATAAAGGGTCTCAATGAAAGATGTGCAGTGTCACATGTTTAGTGTGAATTGTCACATGACCAGAGCTGTTTACTTCCTGGTTGCACCATGAGAAGAGGATGACTGCATCAAAGCTCCCAAACAAAAGGTTAGTAAAGTATGTTAACATAAAGTTAGGACAAAGATTTTTGGTACACATCATCTTTAAGGTGTCTAGTATTGATACATTCATTTGCAATTACTCAACTTTGTTCAGTGTGGTCATAGAATGTGTAAACATGTTGACGGCAACAATAGTGACCGGCGGGATAACACAGTGCATCTAGGTATACACATAGTTATATACATTTACATTTACATTTAAGTCATTTAGCAGACGCTCTTATCCAGAGCGACTTACAAATTGGTGCATTCACCTTATGATATCCAGTGGAACAGCCACTTTACAATAGTGCATCTAAATCTTTTAGGGGGGGGGGGGTGGTTAGAAGGATTACTTTATACACACACATAGTTCTGGTTTTACGTAACTTTCTACTCTGTTCTTTCTTTTAGTTTCACTTTGAGTCAAGATCTGGACATGTTTGATCTAGGTGACTGCCCAGACAAGGCATGCAACATTGCAGTTATCCCTCAAAATGAGAAAGATGCTGTCCTGAGTGATTGTGATAGCGATGGGTCAGATATGGACTATGGACAGGCCATTTGCCAGCCAGGCTGTTGAATGCATATGCTGAACCTATGCAAACAGATCATGACAGGAACAACGTTATCAGTGATGATGACCTACCCCTCACCCCCCCCATCCACAACCTCCCCCACCCCCCTCCATTGTTGATAATGAAGAGCCAAGGGCCTCTACCCGCCAGAGGGTCCAGTCAGAAGAGCCAAGGGCCTCTACAAGCCATAGGGGTCAGCCAGAAGAGCCAAGGGAAAAGCTGCAGGTGGTCAAAAATAAAGATTGAGTGTTCAAACAATCGAAGAGGCCTGCCACTGATGTGATTCCAAAACACATAGTATACAGCCCAAATATGCAAAAGTTTGGCACGAAACCACTGAGCCACGGAAGGAGATCTTTACTGGCTGCTACTGTTGAAGATCAGGCAAGATATGACAAAACTTCTCACTGGCCAATCAAGACGATGCACCGGTTCCAGAGAAGTCGTCATTGTGACAAACGTACTACCTATGCATGTGAGAAATGCAAAGCACCACTGCACATTGAGTGCTTCAAGATATACCATGGACAGTAGAAAAGGAGATAAGATCGAATGAAAAAGGGCTGAAAAAGACAATAAAAGAAAAATTGAAAAGTCGATAAAGGGTGAGGAGAAGCAGTACAACGGACTCTAGGAAGAAAAGAAAAGTCGACGAAAAAGACAATCAAAATGACTGAAATGTTTTTGGAAAAGGTCAATTGATTCAAGACATACTGTATGACAGTAGGACTGACTGATCACAGTTCAAAATAGTGATGCACAAACTAATTTTGCTCTTGGTTCTGAAGCCTAACTCTATGATATACTGTATATATATATAAGCACTCATTGTGCAGTGGTGCTTTTTAAATATATATATATATACATATAATTGTATTTTGTTCAGTGTAGGCCTCTACTTGAATGCATATTCTACAGGCTACCTCTATCCTAAATGTTACCTTTATGTTCAGTGGGAATGAATCACACGACTGCTATACATTTGTTAGTGAATGTTGCTCTAAAATGTCACAATGACAATGTTACAATGAATATTGCACTAAAGTACAAGTTCAAATGTTACAATAAAGTTACAATATTAATGTTTCAATACACGTTGCACTAAAGTAACAATGTTACAATAAAGTAACAATGTTGAAATACATTGATGGTTGTTTTTTTGTCTTTGCTCTCAGTATTCATATCGATGTAGTGTAATGGTTTTTGATGTGTAAAATAGTCACACTAGAATGTGACGGGGCATTCTAGTGGCAATGCTGGGGACTGCTAGTGACAGAGTTTTAAATGTGTTAATAACTGGGTTGGGATATATAAGAACTTTGATAACTGCATAGGAGAAATATGTTAATTCAGTATACGTAACATTATCCCACCGGCCACAATTGTGACCGACCATAAAACACACTTTTTCACCTACTTTTCCATTAAAATTTCAAAAAATAATGATTGATTACTTCAAAGGGTTACTAATGGCACTTGATTTGGATATTTTCATGTCTGGGAAAAATTTGGGATTAAATGGGTTAATCAAATAAGAACTGTCTTATAAATTAGGGTTATTTTAGATGATGACTATAGCTACTGAAACAGATTATGTCGTTTTGCTGTTTTGGAGGAAGAACATTGTTTGCATCCATGAACTAGCTAGCTTTTCTTTATGACCAGCACTGTAGGTGCGCAAGACAACTTTACCAGCATAATAGCATACGTATCGATGAATCGTTGTGACATATGAAATACGAGTGATAGTGTAATCAATGTGTAATAACTACGTAAAAAATATGAACCCGTTAAATTATTATTTGACGTTCAGTCATAGGTCCTGATTTGTCAACAAGCTTATTTGAGACGTCAAATAGTGTTAAATAGTATATTTTGTTGACACGCAAAGACACAAACGGCGTTCCATAGCAAAGACCAAACGACATTCCATAGAAATCATGGTTGAGAATAAAACGACTGAACAAATGAACAACGAAACAGCAAAGCAAGTAAGTGAATAAAATAGGTTTCGATTATGTTTTACTGGTAATGGGGACATATGTAAATGCCAACAAAATAACTTTTTGGTCAGTGTGGTGTATGTGTGTGTGTGTGTAACCTTTATTTAACTAGACAAGTCAGTTAAGAACAAATTGTGCTCCGCCCTATGGGACTCCCAATCATGGCCGGATGTGATACAGCCTGGATTTGAAACAGGGACTGTAGTGACACCTCTTGCACTGAGAAACAGTGCCTTAGACCGCTGCGTCCATGTGTGTGTGTTAACTATTTAACTGTGCTAGAATTCTTAAAAAGGCAGCTAAAATTATTAATATTGGTTATCGATATCGGGTTTTTTGGCAAGGAAAATAACGGATATCGGCCAGAAATGTCATATCGGTGCTTCACTAATTACAATACAACAGTTTTCACAACAAACTAAGTGTGTGCCCTCAGGCTCCTACTCTACCACCACATATCCACAACACAAAATCAATGTGTAAGTGTGTGTATAGTATGTTATCATGTGTGTGTATGCATGTGTCTGTGCCTATGTTTGTGTTGCTTCACAGTCCCCGCTGTAGGAGGAATACTGGTATGGGGCTGTTTTTCATGGTTCGGTAAGCCCCTTAGTTCCAGTGATGGGGAATCATAATGCTATAGCATACAATGACATTCTCGACGATTCTGTGCTTCCAACTTTGTGGCAACAGTTTGGGGAAGGCCCTTTGCTGTTTCATGACAATGCCCCCGTGCACAAAGCGAGGTCCATATAGAAATGGTGTGTTGACTGGCCTGCACAGAGCCCTGACCTGATCTCCATCTAACACCTTTAGGATGAATTGGAATGCCGACTGCGAGCCGGGCCTAATCGCCCAACATCAGTGCCCGACCTCACTAATGCTCTTGTGGCTGAATGGAAGCAAGTCCACGCAGCAATGTTCCAACATCTAGTGGAAAGGCTTCCCAGAAGAGTGGAGGCTATTATAGCAGCAACTCCATATTAATGCCCATGATTTAGAAATGAGATGTTCAACGAGCACACGTCTACATAATGTGTCTTGAGTATAATATATAAATAAATGCTGAGACAAGAAGAAGGGGAGGGGCGTGTGGCAAAGATATACAGTGCCTTCAAAAAGTATTCATACCCCTTGATTTATTCCAAATGTTCTTGTGTTACAGCCTGAATTCTAAAATGTATTAAAAATTGTATTTTTTTCCCTCACCCATCCACACACAATACCCCATAACGGCAAAGTGAAAACGTGCTTTTAGAAATATTTCCAAATTTATTGAGCATGAAATACAGAAATACATTATATATTTTACATACGTATTCACACCCCTGAGTCAATACTTTGTAGAAGCACCTTTGGCAGTGATTACAGGCGTGAGTATTTCCACACTTGGATTTTTTGCTGTATTACTTTACTGCCTTTTTACAAACAGGATGAATGTTTTGGAATATTTTTCACCCTGTTAATAATTAGGTTAGTATTGTGGAGTAACTACAATGTTGTTGATCTACCGGAAACACCTCAATGTAACGTATTTTAAATGCAGGCTGTAACACAACAACATGTTGAAAAAGACAAGGAGTGTGAATACTTTCTGAAGGCACTGTATATTAGCTAGCTAGCTACTGTATGTCTTACCATTTCAGCAGAATAAATGCAAACTCTGGGGCCAGTTTCAACTCACTTAGTTCTTTCCAATGTGTGAACGGAAATCCACGGTTTAGTCTCATATCGCTTTCCCTTTTTGTCTGTCTGTTCTGAAAATTTTATTTTGTGTTTCTTTGGCTTTAGATGGAGTAGTTGCTGCTGGGTCAGGTTGTTTGCCCCTCATGTCTGGCATGTCTGTAAGCTAGATTTCTACACGAGCCAAGTACTGGACATGGGGCTCAGCTAGCTAGCTATCACGCCGCCTCCTCACTGACGGAAAATACGTCACTCATTGCAAGCCCCAAAAATCTGTCAGGAAAATCCGACCCGACAGGGATAATGACAACCAACGAATACAGTTGTTCTCAGGTAGGCTAGAGGTGCAATATTGTTACTGTTGAATGCCCACTAGCAACTTATTGGAGCTTTTGAACATAAGAAAATACAAAAAGTTGCATACAGTATTGCAACTTTAATGCATGTATTAATTCACCGTTCTCATTCTCTGAGTGTAAGTGTTGTTTGCAGAGTTCTCAACCTGCCACACTACATTTCATAACCATATTTTACGAGATTTTTTTTTTTTTTTTTTTTTTGAGTGCTCCATGTGAGTCTGGAGTCTGGTTTCTCTGTCATGTTGAGGGAGTGTGCAGGCCTGAGTAAGCATAGAAGTACCTGGCCTGCCGCGCAGAAATGTAGGAAAATGTTTTTTTAACATCCATTGCGAATGTTAATATATTAAAACTATAGTTCCTCACAGTAAGTTATTTGAAAAATCTTTCCATCAAATTTCCTCATCGATAAATCACTAATCCTCATGTGAAAGAGCAATGGAAATTATAGGCCTTATGCTGCATTGGTCTATAGGCTATGAATTCCATGAGCTCATTTCCTTAACCACCGATGGATCACGGTGTATCAATGTGTCCATGTGGCAGAGGCTGGTCATCTCACATTAGTTGACTTTTAATTCTGATTTCATGATTAACCACGTGACAATGATTTTGAGAAATGAAAAGTTGATTATTGAAATTAGACTGTTCAACAAAAATGTGCATATGAAAATCATAACTGGCACGCAGAATGGTAGAAATTGTAGGCTAAATTGTAAGCTCTCCCAAACTTGAAACTCATGTACCACCTATGAAGTCTTTGTAAAATAATTGCCTCCACATGTCGGATTTTGTGTATAGGCTACTTTGAAGCAGGGTAACACATGCCTCAAAATATGAAATAAAACATTCAGGTTACAAACAATTAAGTATGTTTTCAAAATGAATACTGCCTCCAGCTCACATTGTAAAGTGGTGGGTGACGCACCGATAGCCTGTTGTCTGCACTTGAATGGTGAATTGGATGCGAGCATCAAATACAACACTATAGTTGAGATATAAAAACATCAGGTCTTTTTCAAATTCTGCACCACAACTGTTTTTAACAAGCGATTACATTTAAAACTGTTGCGTAATGAATGGGCTTACGAAAGCACATGTTTTACTCCAGCAGCAACCAGCTGAGGAGCTGCAGGAGAAATCTGTCTCAAAATATGTATGATAGTTGTGTTGGATAAATAAGATACATGACTAATAAAAATACACACAGGCCAATTTAATTCTGTTAAATTATGCAAATGAACCTAGAGACCGATAAGCATGACGGTCAAATGCATTTACATCAACTGAAATTTCCATCAATAAATAAAAAGCATTATTTTGCAATGGAATTTGTTTTTCTCCCAGTAATTTTGGCCGGCAACAGTTTAGTTTATCATCTGCTTTTCATTCTTTTTTTGAGGGGGGGCAAAAGCCGGCAATTGGTGGCTAACGGAAACACTGCTACCTAGCGCTCTTTACTTCTATATTGTCCTCTATATCCATATTTTTCTTTCTTCTTCATCTTTCTCTCTTTCTCTGGCTTTTCTCCTCCTTGTTTATAGGCCAGAGATGTCACCATTGTAGCCTCTAGTCTACTGATTTTAGCAGTGCTGACACACACAGACCTGTGGCCATTTGTCACCATGGTGAAATGAAAGAGTGAGAGATGAGAGGGAACATATTTAGCATTTCTGCTCGCCAGTGTAGAGAGATGACAGAGCAACAAAAGAGAATGCAGAGAGAGAGACAGAGATGGCAAGAAAGGATAAAGACAAAACTGTTACATTGGCTTGCATTTGTTCACAAACCATGTGTTTAAAAAAGGTGAAAACAGTAACATGATCAGCACTTGCAAAGATTACTACAGCAGCACGCAGAGAGTAGAAACAGTAGCATAACATTTCACCCCATTTCCAATCACACCATCATAGACAGACGTGACTAAGTAACGTTATCTGCTAGTGGATTCCGTTTGCATTGTTATTAAACAATCCGGCGAACGAGTGATGTAGTATTGTAGTGTCCGGTCCAGGCAAACTCTTTAATCAGTCAGTGTAATTGCCGGGACGGACTTTGAGATGTAGAAATATGTTTCTTTGCTCTTCATCCAGCGTTGAACAAAAGCGGGGCGAGTCGGTCTGGGGGCGGGCTGCCCTTGCCCTCTGAGCAGCCATGTAGAGAGGAGTCCCTGGTGGCAGACTGAGTGCTGTGAGTACACCGAATGGGGCTCTCCTCTGATTACTAAGACCCTCTCGTAAGCACAACAACCACTACAGAGACATTCCTAAACCAGTTCCTTTGAGACCCCTTAACATATGGGGCTTCAACCACATGCCCAAGAGTGCCTCTAATTGGCAGTAGTGGCGTTGCCATGATTGGGGGAGTAGAGGAGGCCAGAGAGGGGGGAAGGAGAGGGAAAGAAAGGAAAGAGGAGGGAGGGTGCTTCATTTCATTTGAGAATCCCATTGTTTTAATAAGTACATTCCGGCCACCCCCCCTCTTTTCTCCTCCTGGAGTCCCCTTTAGAAAGCCCACACTCCGCCAAGTCAAAAGGCTGTGTTTTGCCCCTTAGAGCAGCGAGGGGCTGGGGTTGTTTTGATACTTTGTCCTCCCCATCTACTGTGAAAGGCCCGTCTGGATGGGCCACTCCAGTTCATTAGGGAGTGCATGCCTTTAAGCCTTGTCCCCACTCCAAACCCAGGCCTCAATGGGGCCTCCAGGCAGAGCCCCCTCATTGTTTGTTTAATAGAGCTTGTTGCTCAGGGCCCCTCAATCGCTCATCCAGAGTAATGCTGGTTAATTTTGTGTTCACGGGGAGAGGGTCCAATGATTGCGGATGCGGAAGGAAAGAGGTGGGGGGAGTGACATGGGTGATCCTCCTTGCGAATTCAAAGATAGAGTTGGAAGAGACCACCAAGATTGTAAAGAGGAAATTGGAACATCCCGAACACTCAACACAAACGAGGTTCCAAGATACAGTGGGGAGAAGTATTTGACACACTGCCGATTTTGCAGGTTTTCCTACTTACAAAGCATGTAGAGGTCTGTAATTTTTTATCATAGGTACACTTATCATAGGTACAACTGTACAATCATCACATTGTATGATTTTTAAGTAATTCATTTGCATTTTATTGCATGACATAAGTATTTGATACATCAGAAAAGCAGAACTTAATATTTGGTACAGAAACCTTTGTTTGCAATTACAGAGATCATACGTTTCCTGTAGTTCTTGACCAGGTTTGCACACACTGCAGCATGGATTTTGGCCCACTCCTCCATACAGACCTTCTCCAGATCCTTCAGGTTTCGGGGCTGTCGCTGGGCAATACGGACTTTCAGCTCCCTCCAAAGATTTTCTATTGGGTTCAGGTCTGGAGACTGGCTAGGCCACTCCAGAACCTTGAGATGCTTCTTACGGAGCCACTCCTTAGTTGCCCTGGCTGTGTGTTTCGGGTCGTTGTCATGCTGGAAGACCCAGCCACGACCCATCTTCAATGCTCTTACTGAGGGAAGGAGGTTGTTGGCCAAGATCTCGCGATACATGGCTCCATCCATCCTCCCCTCAATACGGTGCAGTCGTCCTGTCCCCTTTGCAGAAAAGCATCCCCAAAGAATGATGTTTCCACCTCCATGCTTCACGTTTGGGATGGTGTTCTTGGGGTTGTACTCATCCTTCTTCTTCCTCCAAACACGGCGAGTGGAGTTTAGACCAAAAAGCTCTATTTTTGTCTCATCAGACCACATGACCTTCTCCCATTCCTCCTCTGGATCATCCAGATGGTCATTGGCAAACTTCAGATGGGCCTGGACATGCGCTGGCTTGAGCAGGGGGACCTTAATTTTTAATTCAGCCGTGTAGTGGATTATAAGTGAAATAATCTGTCTGTAAACAATTGTTGGAAAAATTAATTGTGTCATGCACAAAGTAGATGTCCTAACCGACTTGCTAAAACTATAGTTTGTTAACAAGAAATGTGTGGAGTGGTTGAAAAATGACTTTTAATGACTCCAACCTAAGTGTATGTAAACTTCCGACTTGCACTGGACACAACTGAAGATGGCAGTTCTAGTCAGCTGTGAAAACCTCCTCTAATACACAAAAAGGAAAAACTGTGTCTGGTTTGATGACAATGATTTGGCAATCAACAATCGACAAGAAGCGGAAAGCATTCATATCCTGGACACAACACACAAAAAAAGGCCAAATCAAAAGCACATACCAAAATCCGGGAACTGAAGAATAACAAATACAAAATCTTGCAGACACCAATAACTCGCATGCATTTTTCAAGGCTACCAAAGCCCACTATTGCCCATAAAAACATGGCCTTGCACAACTCCTGTCAAAGGACGGGACCATTAATCTTAAAAAACCAAGAATGCAATCAACTCCCACTGACAAGGACACCATGACAATGTGGTAGATGATTCTCTTTTCAGTGACGTCCCCGAACACCCTACCGCTGAAGAACCAACCAAGCTTGAAGTGGCCAAAGCTGTCAAGCAGATGAAAGAGAACAAGGCCAGCGGGCCAGATCAGATACCTGCTACAGACACGGAGGAGAACGTCTACTGGAACACCTGCACTCCTTTACGGTCAGGATCTGGAATTAAGACCTTCCCAACGAACTGAAAGGTGCCATCAGTTACCATCTTCAAGAAAGGGGACAAGAATGTGGCAACTACAGGGGAATCTCCCGTCATTTCCACCGCAGGCAAAATACTTGCGAGAATCATTCTACACAAACTCCAACCCCTTGCCAAAACACTCCTCCCTGAATCCCAGTAGACCTGGCCTGTGCACCAGCCAGACAGTTGTGTTTGGCCAGCTGAGTTTCTATAGCGCACGTGATGGAGTTTTCAAAACAAGTGGCCATTGATGCAAATAATAATGAGAATAATTGTGAATCTGCCATGTAGGCTACTTTGCATGTACATTTTAATTGCCTTACCATCAACAAGAAAATGGTAAGTCAATCATTAGCATTGCTAATAGCTACAAAGTGGTAGACATAGTCCTAGGCCCTACGTGCACCGCACACAGCAGGACTTGATAATACTTATTTTCCACCATAATTTGCAAATAAATTCATTAAAAATCCTACAATGTGATTTTCTGGATCTTTTTTCTCATTTTGTCTGTCATAGTTGAAGTGTACCTATGATGAAAATTACAGGCCTCTCTCATCTTTTTAAGTGGGAGAACTTGCACAATTGGTGGCTGACTAAATACTTTTTTGCCCCACTGTATTAATACTGGACCTAACTTTTCCACATAACACACTTTCTCTAACCAATACTTTCTATCATCCATGCACACACACAGGCCTCTGGAAAAACCTCTAGGCTTAGGGTCAGTCCTACATACCCAATGTTGTGTACCTCCTCTCCGTTTTCACCCCTGTGTACATACTACCTAAATTGGCCCGACCAACCAGTGCTACCGCACATTGGCTAACCGGGCTATCTGCATTGTGTCCCACCCACCAACCTCCAACCCGTCTTTTTACGCTTCTGCTACTCTCTGTTCATTATATATGCATAGTCACTTTAACGATACCTACATGCACATACTACTTCAATAAGCCTGACTAACAGGTGTCTGTATATATAGCCTTGCTACTCTTTTTTCAAATGTCTTTTTACTGTTGTTTTATTTCTTTACTTACCTACCTACCCACACACACACACACCTTTTTTTTCTTACTTTTTTTCGCACCATTGGTTAGAGCCTGTAAGTAAGCATTTCACTGTAAGGTATTCGGCGCACGTGACAAATGCACTTTGATTTGATTTGATAGAAAAACTGCGCATTTACCTGATTTATTTGATACTTATCATTAGCAATTAATACTGAAACAGAACAGAAATGTCTTCCTATTTGTTAATTCTGTGTTTCTGTAAAGAGATGGGTTCCACTCCAGCTTCCTGCAGTTTGTCTGGGCAAATGGTCAAGGAAAATGGGCTTTGCTAGAGATAGCTTGAGCTGCCAATGACTTGGTGATAAAAACCTAAAAGCTGGCATTCCATAGACAAGATGCGGTGTGTGTGACCCGAGATAGAGGTAGCCTGGAGGAGTTTAGAACAATCTCTCATTGTCTCATCTTCCTGGCATCTGGGAAACTAAGCCGGGTTGGGGGTAAAATAACATCCTGTGCAGATAACCAGGAGATGGACCAAGGTGGCTTATCTGAGGGGTGGAACCAGCCTGACTAAGCATTTGTAGGTCCTATATAATATATGTTTGTTAATATTCAGTTAGGCTACTCGGCCCAGCAGTCAAGACTGTTGGGCTGACTGGTTTCATTACTGCAATAATTCATCGATATTGAAAAAAATATGCTTTTTAAAGAAATGACAAAGTCTCTCTCACTTGATTAGAATATTCGACCACAATATTTGGCAACCCAGATGGGACACCAAAGTCCATCTGCTGACGTCTCCTGAGGACCTGGGTTTAACCGTGCACTGTGGCCGTACCAACTGGCTCAAGGGAAACCCGCGCTCCACTGAAGGAGAAGCCAGGGACCTGCCTAAGATCTGAAGGAGGGTGTCAGATGGTTGGTTATGTTGTTCCGAACAGAGACAGATAAATAGGATGAGACTGACATTTATTGGAAACAATTACAATTGTTTTACAATGGAGTTCAGAGGGAGCTGCCATCGGTGTGAACTGGATGAATCCAAAATTTGTGTGAACTGGATGAAAGTAGAATCTGTGTGAACTAGTTTAAGATTTCAAAGCAAAAACCTTGTGTGGGTTAAAAACCCTGTGTGGGTTAGAGACCTGTGTGGACTCAAAAGTGCTGTAGAAATATTAGAGAATGCATTATAATGACATAGTATAATATAGTAAGGTGCACCTGTAATTGTTTAAGACCAAACCCCATTTTAGAAATAAATCCTGAAGTTACTGCCGTTTTGAGGTTATGAGATGCGGTACCATGGGTTAGTATTGTAAGACGTAAATGTATGAGTTGCGTTCTCAGGATCCTAACCCCGAGATAGAAATTAGAAAAATTTCTGCAGGCTATAAAAATATTGTAGAATTGATTAAGTATGTTTTGGGAACAATACTGTGTGAATGTGAATGAGAGTTGTGCGAGTGTGGAAATAAGGGTTAATCTAAGGTTTGGATAATAAGATATAGAAATGTAAGCTGATATGATGATTTAAATTTGGAAAATAAGTTTCGATATGTCATGTTATCTTGGGGTTACGTTCAACACTGCCCATCATAGAATATCACGGGGTGGTATTAAGTGCTAGATGTTATTTTAAGAAAGTAGCTGTAAATCTATAATTCTGGAAGTCTAGGGAACCGTTGAGGATACGTGTGGAGCATTATTCCCATTGGGCAGCGTCTGGGTTCCGCTTGGAGTGTATGGATGGAGAGTCGTTGGAAACACACATAAAGTGGTTCATTAACTTCTTGCGACTACAGGGGGTGCTGTTCCGAATTAGCATTTTGTCGTCTCCAAATTAAACTGCCTAGTACTCAATTCTTGCTCGTACAATATGCATATTATTAATTCTATTGGATAGAAAACACTTTCTAGTTTCATACAAAGTTGGAATGATGTCTGTGGGTGACCCAGAACTCTTTCTACAGCGAAATCCATGACAGACAGTGAAAGGTCTGAGAGCGAAGCTCTGGTTTCAGATCAGTTTTTAAGGTCTCTGTCTATCCTATGGAACGACACGAACTGCACCCGCCTTCCCCTGGATGTCAGTAACCAATGAGAAGTGGAATGGGCCTTCTCCGTAGCTCTCAGAGGTTATAAAAGACCAAGGAGTGAGAGTAGCCCCCCTTTCGACGCTCGCCCTTACGCAGGAAGGGACCTCCGGATGCCATTTTCACAGGCTCGGTTATCAACTTGAAATGTATCCGTCTGTAATTTAATTCGATATAGGACTTAGAAACATCATAAGGTAGTTAATTTAAACCGTTTTATAGCAATTTATATCCGTTTAGTGCGATTTTGATGCATTTCTATGTGAAGCACCGGGCACATTTCGGGGTCCCGGTCGAACGTTAGCGGGCATTTAGACGGACAAAGGACATCTTTCGACCAAAAGAAGATTAAACCCAAGAAAGAATACATTGCCCAAGAATCTGATGGAAGAACAGCTCAAAGTAAGCAATATTTAATATGATAAATCGTTGTTCTGTCGAAATATTTTAAACGCATATTTCGCCATTTTGTTTGGTATAGCTTCACTTGGCGAACCCTGTATTGAAAAGTAAGGATAATTTTAAAAATGTAAGTCAGCGGTTGCATTAAGAACTAATTTGTCTTTCGATTCCTGTCAACTCTGTATTTTTTAGTCAAGTATATGATTAGCTTTCGATTAAACTAGATCACTCTGAAAGCTGACGTCCCTCATTTTGATGCTTGAGTTGTGACTATTTCCATTGTATAACCACGGTTTTGTATGGCTAAATATGCACCTTTTCGAACAAACTGTATATGTATGTTGTAAAATGATGTTACAGGAGTGTCATCGGAAGAATTCTGAGAAGGTTAGTGAAAAAATTAATATATTTTGGCGATGATAACGTTATAGCTCCCTTTGCCTTGAATTCATGCTCTACTAACGTTTGCACATGTGGTATGCTAACTTATCGATTTATTGTGTTTTCGCTGAAAAACGCTTAGAAAATCTGAAATATGGTCTGAAATCACAAGAACTGTGTCTTTCCATTGCTATGCTTTGTCTATTTTTATGAAATGTTTTATGATGAGTAAATTGGTCATACACGTTGCTCTATCTAGTAATTCTAGTCGATTTGTGATGGTCGGTGCAATTGTAAACTGTGATTTCTACCTGAAATATGCACTTTTTTCTAACAACACCTATCCTATACCATAAATATGTTATCAGACTGTCATCTGATGAGTTTTTTTCTTGGTTTGTTGCTATCAATATCTTAGTTTAGCCGAATTGGTGATAGCTAGTGGTGGAGAGAGAAAATGGTGGACAAAGAAAGATGGTGTATTTTGCTAACGTGGTTAGCTAATAGATTTACATATTGTGTCTTCCCTGTAAAACATTTTAAAAAACAGAAATGATGGGTTTATTCACAAGATCTGTATCTTTCATCTGGTGTCTTGGACTTGTGATTTAATGATATTTAGATGCTACTATTTACTTGTGAAGCTATGCTAGCGATGCTAATCAGTGTGGGGGGGGTGGGGGGTGATCCCGGATACGGGGTTGATACTCGTGAAAGGTTAATGTGAGTACCTAAGATTTCCTACGTTATATATTGATTCTTTGAAGATATGTGACCCGATTCAGGAAAATAGGCGTATGTTGCAAGTCATGACTTCACAGGAGAGCAGTTTAAAAGTAACATTTTCTTTTATCAAACTGCATTTTTTTGCAGAAATGAATTCTTGAACATGTGAACTTTCATGTGCCTTAACCTCACTAGGGTAGGGGGCACTATTTTTCCACCTCCGGATGAAAAGCGTGCCCAAAGTAAACTGCCTGTTACTCAGGCCCAGAAGCTAGGATATGCATATAATTGGTATATTTAGTAGATTTGGATAGAAAACACTCTAAAGTTTCCAAAACTGTTAAAATAATGTCTGTGAGTATAACAGAACTGATATGGCAGGTGAAAACCTGAGAAAAATGCATCCAGGAAGTGTGATTTTTTTTATCTTTGTAGTTTTCCATTGACTGCCTTTACAGTATCCAATGACTTAGAACTCAGATTGCACTTCCTATGGCTTCCACTAGATGTCAACAGTCTTTAGAAATTGTTTCAGGCTTGTATTCTGAAAAATGAGAGAGCAGTCTGAATGAGTGGACCCTGCAGTGTCCCAGAGCTGTTTACTGCGAGCGACCGAGAGCGCACCTTTCTTGTTTTTCTTTTATATTTACGAAGCTATTGTCCGGTTGAAATATTATTGATTATTATGACTAAAAACAAACTGAGGATTGATGATAAACATCGTTTGACATGTTTCTACGAACTTTACCTGTTGTGACCGCCTTGGAGCCATTGGATTACTGAACAAAAGGCGCCAACAAAACAGAGGTTTTTGGATATAAAGAGGGAATTTATCGAACAAAACAAACATTTATTGGGTAACTGGGAGTCTTGTGAGTGCAACCATATGAAGATCATCAAAGGTAAGTGATTAATTTCATCGCTATTTGTTACTCCTCTACTTGGCTGGTAACTGTTTGTAATGTTTTGTGTACTGGGTGCTGTCCTCAGATAATCCATGGTATGCTTTCGCAGTAAAGCCTTTTTGAAATCTGACACAACGGTTGGATTGCTCTGCAATTTCACCGGATGTTGGCCAGGTGGGACAGTAGCATCCCAACACCCCCTAGAGAGGTTAATAACAAACTTGTATGCCATCTATAAATACAATTGTTCAATTACGAGCGTTGCTGGTTAAGCCTCAGAAAAAACAACCTTCCCACTAGCCATGATTGGCTGAGATAATGAATGCCGAAAGAGGAGTTCGGATTGGTTTGCCATAGAAGCTTGTCAGTCTGCGTTGATAATCCTGTCAAACGCGGCTTTTATTTATTTTTTATTGTGTAGTGGAGCTGTATAAGTGTGGCTCTCCACTTTCTGGGGGATCAAGTTTTGAAACCAGTGGAATTAGAGTATGATAGCTAAAGAGATGCAGAAAACACCTGTCTCCGGATTACATCTTCAAACTAAGGGAAACCGTGGCATGGCATTCTTGACAGGGAGACGCATCCATGCACAATTATGTTTACAGGTAAGATAGCTAGCTTCAGATATTAAACATTTTCTAATTTTGACAGAAAGTGGTGTGACATGTGTGAACTTACACGAGATGTGATTATGGTCCATTGTTTAGCTAACAAGCTACATGTCTTAACAAAAAGACTCTACTATGCAATTATCCATTTCAATGGAATGGCACTGCAACTGTTGATAGATGTACTAGCTGATAAATTCCCTCTGGCTATCTACTCGGATTTCAGACCACGGGTAAGATAGTCTAGCTAGCTATATTTTACGAAATTACGCGTTTGTAATTTTGACAAAGTATTTTAATTTCAAGTTAAAATGTACTGTTAGCTAGCTAACGTTAGCTGGCTGGCTCGCTAACTAATGTTACGTCATGCGTTGGGATTCATTGTTTACCTAGCTAGCTATCAAGCTACATTTCTTATCAAAAGACTCTTGTCTTAGTGTGCCAGAGAGCAGAATAACTGATTAATTTTTGAACGCTCAACACCCGTTGAATATGTCCGGAATTAGTAAACATCGGCAACAACTGTAGCCAGCAGCAAAGTTTGTATATGTAGTTATCATGAATCCCCATTAGCTGCTGCCAAAACAGCAGCTACTCTTCCTGGGGTCTAGCAAAATTAAGGCAGTTTATACAATTTTAAAAACATTACAATACATTCCAAGATTTCACAACACACTGTCTGCGCACAGGCCCCTACTCCACCACTACCACATATCTACAGTACTAAATCCATGTGTATGTATAGTGCATATGTTATCGTGTGTGTGTGTGTATGCATGTGTCTGTTCTAATGTTTGTGTTGCTTCACAGTCCCCGCTGTTCCATAAGGTGTTTTTTATCTGCTTTTTAAATCTAATTTACTGCTTGCGTCAGTTACTTAACTTCTAGTTCCTCCCAAACCCGGATCCGGGAGCACCCCCACCAGTAAAAAAGCTGACTAGCATAGCCTAGCATAGCGTCACAAGTAAATACTAGCATCTAAATATCATTAAATCACAAGTCCAAGACACCAGATGAAAGATACACATCTTGTGAATCCAGCCATCATTTCTGATTTTTAAAATGTTTTACAGGGAAGACACAATATGTAAATCTATTAGCTAACCACGTTAGCAAAAGACACCACTTTTTTTACTCCACCATTTTTTCACTCCATCAGTAGCTATCACCAATTCGACCAAATAAAGATATAAATAGCCACTAACCAAGAAAAAACTTCATCAGATGACAGTCTGATAACATATTTATTGTATAGCATATG
The DNA here is from genome assembly GCF_016432855.1 of Salvelinus namaycush. Lineage (NCBI taxonomy): Eukaryota > Metazoa > Chordata > Actinopteri > Salmoniformes > Salmonidae > Salvelinus > Salvelinus namaycush. Next base: position 31,115,770 of record NC_052336.1, on the reverse strand, counting down.
TTTTGTTAGAAAAATGTGCATATGATGACAGCTGTTGATGTTGAATGGGGCCGTCTCTCAGGCAGCCTCACGGTCTGGTGAGGGCTGGGAGCTCCGAGGACCTGAACCCGAGGTAGAAGCCACCGGAGGCACTAATAGAAGAGCACAAGCATTCTACCAATTCGGCTCATTATTGAAAAAATCCAGTGATGGATAAAATTCAGCAGCATTTCCCTGCTGATAGGAAAATTCCAATCTAATAGAGAATTCAGGGATGCAATTGTGATTTGGCCCAATGACATAAAGAAGAATCATTAGCTCAATAAACCAGGGCATTGATGTTAGCGTTCTACCAGCGTAATCGCACTAACCATACTATTTGTGAAGTAATTTGAGTATGTAGTATGCTTATTGGTCTTTGAGATATACATTCTTTGTTTAAACCTGTTTGGGCTGCAGGGGCAGTATTGAGTAGCCAGATAAAAGGTGCCCATTTCAAACGGCCTCGTACTCAATTCTTGCTCGTACAATATGCATATTATTATTACTATTGGATAGAAAACACTCTCTAGTTTCTAAAACCGTTTGAATTATATCTGTGAGTCAAACAGAACTCATTTGGCACAAACTTCCTGACCAGGAAGTGGAAAGTCTGAAATCGAGGCTCTGTTCTACTTCCTGCCTATAAATGGGCATGATACGTATTAGTATACATGCACTTCATAGACCTTCCCCTGGATGTCAAGAAGCGGTGAGAGAAGAAATGTAGTGTTTATCTTGGTCTGAAGTGGAATACAAGCTCTTTGTATGACGTGTCCCCCATTTCCGGTTTTCTGGAGAGCGCGAGGAGGTACCTGGATTTGCCTTCTGTTTAGCTGCCGTTATAGGCGACTACTATCTCCGGCTTTGATTTTATTTGATACATGTGACCATATCATCGTAAAGTATGTTTTTTCAATATAGTTTAATCAGATTATTGAAATTTTTTCGGGAGTTTTGCCGTGTTCCGTTCTCTGACTTTGTTGACGATGGAGAGATTCGCGCCACTTGGCTAGTGCGCTTGCTAATTCAAGAGGGAAAATGGACGTTCTAAATCCAAACAACGATTGTTCTTGACAAAGGACCCCTTGTCCAACATTCTGATGAAAGATCAGCAAAAGTAAGAAACATTTTATGATGCTATTTCATATATCTGTCGTGCATGTGAACTAGTCGTCGGCGCCCAACTTTTGGGTACTCTAGCTATACCGAAGCTGGATGTCGTAATGAAGTTATTTTTTAGAATTCTAACACTGCGATTTCATTAAGAACTAATGGATCTATCATTTCCTATACAACATGTATTTTTTAGTTATGTTTATGAATAGCTATTTGGTCAGAATATGTGTGTCAGAAAAAGTGTCAGAAAAATATCCGAACGTTGTGGGAAATAGTAGCTACGTTAGCAGAATGTATAACCACTGATTTCAGCTCTAAATATGCACATTTTCGAACAAAACATAAGTGTATGTATAACCTGATGTTATAGGACTGTCATCTGATGAAGACTATCAAGGTTAGTCAAAAATTATATATCTTTTACTGGTTTGTTACGATCGCTAACCTTTTGCTACTGGGAAATGGCATGTGTTTCTGGCTATTGTGGTAAGCTAATATAACGCTATATTGTGTTTTCGCTGTAAAACACTTAATAAATCGGAAATATTGGCTGGAATCACAAGATGCCTGTCTTTCATTTGCTGTACACTATGTATTTTTCAGAAATGTTTTATGATGAGTAATTAGGTATTTGACGTTGGTGTCTGTAATTATTATGGCTGCTTTCGGTGCAATTTCTGATTGTAGCTGCAATGTAAACTATGATTTATACCTGAAATATGCACATTTTTCGAACAAAACATAGATTTATTGTATAACATGTTATAAGACTGTCATCTGATGAAGTTGTTTCTTGGTTAGTTTGGTTGGTTCTTGGTTAGTTAGGTTGGCTTTGTGCATGCTACCTGTGCTGTGAAAAATGTCTGTCCTTTTTTGTATTTGGTGGTGAGCTAACATAAATATACGTGCTGTTTTCGCTGTAAAACATTTTAAAAATCGGACATGTTGGCTGGATTCACAAGATGTGTACCTTTCATTTGCTGTATTGGACTTGTTAATGTGTGAAAGTAAAAAAATATATATTTTGAATTTCGCGCCCTGCACTTGAAGTGGCTGTTGTCATATTGTGGGCGACCTCGGGCTGCAGCCATAAGAAGTTAACTAATTATGACAAATGTGTTAATTGCGCTATCCTTATGAACCGCATAGCATATCATTGTATCGAACTTGCTAGTATATTAACTATTCACGTCATTCTTAGCTTAGCTAAATTGTATAGTTGTTATATGTTCTCAATGGATATTGTTAAATAGGGTACCTGGTAAATTCGCTCAGGCTATTGTTCGGATTTCAGAGCATGTCTGAATGTACTAGAACCCAGAATAACTGATGAATTTACGAATGATCAACGCCCGTTGAATATGGCCGGTGTAAAATTGGCAGTATATATAGGCGAGAGCACGAATGATGTCTACAAATACTCAAACTTGGTATTTCGCCGCATTTAAACATTCACTAAAGGGTGTAGATTTGAGGGTTCTGTGATACAATATGTAGTAAATTTGTTATTGCTGTAAAAAGACGAAGAAACTCATATGCCAAACATCACCACATTAGTAAACTATGTGGTAGAGCAGGGTCACAAGGCATCATATGGGAAAGTACAACCAGCAAAACAAGAGAGGACTGTCTTGCTCACCTGGACTCCATCACCTCCTTGATTATCAGCCCTATTAATGTCACTCACTCGGGCATGTTGACTCCTTGCTGTCCCCAGTCCACCTGGCCTTGCTGCTATTCCAGTTTCAACTGTTCTGCCTGCGGTTATGGAACCGCCACCTCTCCCAGACCTGCTGTTTTCAACTCTTAATGATCGGCTATGAAAAGCCAACTGAAAATTATTCATGATTATTATTTGACCATGCTTGTCACTTATGAACATTTTGAACATCTTGGCATAGTTCTGTTATAATCTCCACCCGGCACAGCCAGAAGAGGACTGGCCACCCCTCATAGCCTGGTTCCTCTCTAGGTTTCTTCCTAGGTTTTGGCCTTTCTAGGGAGTTTTTCCTAGCCACCGTGCTTCTACACCTGCATTGCTTGCTGTTTGGGGTTTTAGGCTGGGTTTCTGTACAGCACTTCGAGATATTAGCTGATGTACGAAGGGCTAAATAAAATAAACTTGATTGATTGACTCCCTTTGGTTCCTTCCCCAGACGTTATTGTTTCTGTATCTGTTTCATGGATATGCGCAGTTCGTGTTTCTTGTATTGTTCATGTTAGTTTAATATATTAAATGTATTCACTCCCTGAACTTGCTTCCCGACTCTCAGCGTACATCGTTACAGAATAACTCCTCACTAAAGGGAAGCGTCAGAGAGTGTTTTTTGTTTATGTGTTGGAGGTGTCGTCGGCTCTTTTGGCTTCCATGCCTCAGCCGGTACGACGTTTCAAGACTCGGTTGGCGGGTCAAGCGTCTGTTACCGAGTCTACCGAGGATGCCTCAGCTAGCTCGTCAGGCTTCCATGCCTTGGCTAGCTCGTTAGCTTTTCAAGACTCTGTAGGCTCGGCAGGCTCCCATGCCACAGCTGGCTCGCCAGGCTCCGGCGTTTCAGGCTGCTCGTAAGATTCCTGTGCCTCTAAGTAGGCGACCGGTCCGCTCCTGATCCCCGGGAACGTCCCTCTGGTTGGCGTTCTGCGTCTGGAGCCGCGCGTCAAAGTGGGGGGTGCTGTTTCGTCTGCTCCTTCTTCGGTGCTCTAGGTCGCCGGCTCCCGCGCCCCAGCCGGCTTGACAGGTTCTCGCGCTTCGGCAGAGGTGGCCGCTCCGCTCCTGATCCCCGGGATCGTCCCTGTTGTCGGTGTCCTGCAGCTGGAGCCGCCCGTCAGGGAGCAGTCACAAGACTGCTGATTATTACGCACACCTGTCACCATCGTCACACACTCCAACGCTTATTCACACTCACATGGACTCCTTCACCTCCTTGATTACCTGCCCTATTTATGTCACTCCCTTTGGTTCCTTCCCCAGGTGTTATTGTTTCTGTATCTGTTTCATGTCGGTGCGCTGTTTGCGTTTCTTGTTTTGTTCATGTTCGTTTATTTATTAAATGTATTCACTCCCTGAACTTGCTTCTCGACTCTCAACGTACATCGTTACAATAACATATTTGCGGGTTTCGAGAATAATGCGACTCAGGATAACCCTAGGGGTTTTAATCTCGTGAGACTTTATTTCATTTTATTCTAAAATAGATTTATGGAATTTACGAAAGTGGTCACGAGTAATTAAAGTGGCCTCCCTGTGAACAGAAGTTATTTGAAAAAAATGTGTTCACCTTGTATAGTAACGTTAGACGGAAAGACAGAGGTAGCAGAAAGACAGAGGTAGAGTATGGTTGAGATTGTAGAGAGCTTTCTGAGTTTAAGGAAACAGAGATGTAGACTAGTGAAGGTAACAAAGTTAATTGGAAAGCAATAATTTCAAATTTGAATTGTTTAGACTGCTTAAGAGTTAGCAAACTAGACACTAACGAAATGTTATTTCATTTGGTTTTATTGGGTTTTTCTGAACTAAACTGTTGTTCTGATCTGTCCTTTCTCCAGATTATGGAGACGACTACAGTTGGTATCTAAATGCATGGAAGGGATAATTTGACCAAACGGTGTGGACCTCAAAACCCCTTCTAACCGGCTGAAGAGATGGCGATCAATACGGCTCTGTCCCGCACCACTTCTATCGAGAGACCTGTCCGAGCCAGCAACCAGTGTACAGCATCCAGTTGAAGTTATTGACTGCCTTTTCTCTCATGTCTTTTCTCTCAGGAGTGCAACAGAAAGTCCACGTGGACTGAGTATGGAGAGATCCGTTCCAAAACGTCTTATGTTGGTGGTATACTGGTGGGCAAATGGACAAGACATAATAGGTGTTGTGGTGGGGTTCAGGTGAGAAATTGAAATTGAGACATTGTCATGGGCCATCCATATTGAACTATGAAGCTATCTGAGGAAGACAAATGAAGAAATGCCAGAAGATTGAGTGCCGGGAAAGGGAGGGGATTGGTCAACTGTGCCCGTGATTGATTTTGACTGATTTAGACTGATTTAACCAAAGGGAGTGACATAAATAGGGCAGGTAATCAAGGAGGTGAAGGAGTCCATGTGAGTGTGAATAAGCGTTGGAGTGTGTGACGATGGTGACAGGTGTGCGTAATAATCAGCAGTCTTGTGACTGCTCCCTGACGGGCGGCTCCAGCTGCAGGACACCGACAACAGGGACGATCCCGGGGATCAGGAGCGGAGCGGCCACCTCTGCCCTCTTCTGTCTCTGCTGCTAAAGCCACTTTCTACCACTCTAAATTCCAAGCATCTGCCTCTAACCCTAGGAAGCTCTTTGCCACCTTCTCCTCCCTCCTGAATCCTCCTCCCCCTCCCCCCCCTCCTCCCTCTCTGCGGATGACTTCGTCAACCATTTTGAAAAGAAGGTCGACGACATCCGATCCTCGTTTGCTAAGTCAAACGACACCGCTGGTTCTGCTCACACTGCCCTACCCTGTGCTTTGACCTCTTTCTCCCCTCTCTCTCCAGATGAAATCTCGCGTCTTGTGACGGCCGGCCGCCCAACAACCTGCCCGCTTGACCCTATCCCCTCCTCTCTTCTCCAGACCATTTCCGGAGACCTTCTCCCTTACCTCACCTCGCTCATCAACTCATCCTTGACCGCTGGCTACGTCCCTTCCGTCTTCAAGAGAGCGAGAGTTGCACCCCTTCTGAAAAAACCTACACTCGATCCCTCCGATGTCAACAACTACAGACCAGTATCCCTTCTTTCTTTTCTCTCCAAAACTCTTGAACGTGCCGCCCTTGGCCAGCTCTCCTGCTATCTCTCTCAGAATGACCTTCTTGATCCAAATCAGTCAGGTTTCAAGACTAGTCATTCAACTGAGACTGCTCTTCTCTGTGTCACGGAGGCGCTCCGCACTGCTAAAGCTAACTCTCTCTCCTCTGCTCTCATCCTTCTAGACATATCGGCTGCCTTTGATACTGTGAACCATCAGATCCTCCTCTCCACCCTCTCCGAGTTGGGCATCTCCGGCGCGGCCCACGCTTGGATTGCGTCCTACCTGACAGGTCGCTCCTACCAGGTGGCGTGGCGAGAATCTGTCTCCGCACCACGTGCTCTCACCACTGGTGTCCCCCAGGGCTCTGTTCTAGGCCCTCTCCTATTCTCGCTATACACCAAGTCACTTGGCTCTGTCATATCCTCACATGGTCTCTCCTATCATTGCTATGCAGACGACACACAATTAATCTTCTCCTTTCCCCCTTCTGATAACCAGGTGGCGAATCGCATCTCTGCATGTCTGGCAGACATATCAGTGTGGATGACGGATCACCACCTCAAGCTGAACCCCGGCAAGACGGAGCTGCTCTTCCTCCCGGGGAAGGACTGCCCGTTCCATGATCTCGCCATCACGGTTGACAACTCCATTGTGTCCTCCTCCCAGAGTGCTAAGAACCTTGGCGTGATCCTGGACAACACCCTGTCATTCTCAACTAACATCAAGGCGGTGTCCCGTTCCTGTAGGTTCATGCTCTACAACATTCGCAGAGTACGACCCTGCCTCACACAGGAAGCGGCGCAGGTCCTAATCCAGGCACTTGTCATCTCCCGTCTGGATTACTGCAACTCGCTGTTGGCTGGGCTCCCTGCCTGTGCCATTAAACCCCTACAACTCATCCAGAACGCCGCAGCCCGTCTGGTGTTCAACCTTCCCAAGTTCTCTCACGTCACCCCGCTCCTCCGCTCTCTCCACTGGCTTCCAGTTGAAGCTCGCATCCGCTACAAGACCATGGTGCTTGCCTACGGAGCTGTGAGGGGAACGGCACCGCCGTACCTTCAGGCTCTGATCAGGCCCTACACCCAAACAAGGGCACTGCGTTCATCCACCTCTGGCCTGCTCGCCTCCCTACCTCTGAGGAAGTACAGTTCCCGCTCAGCCCAGTCAAAACTGTTCGCTGCTCTGGCACCCCAATGGTGGAACAAACTCCCTCACGACGCCAGGTCAGCGGAGTCAATCACCACCTTCCGGAGACACCTGAAACCCCACCTCTTTAAGGAATACCTAGGATAGGATAAAGTAATCCTTCTAACCCCCCCCCTTAAAAGATTTAGATGCACTATTGTAAAGTGGTTGTTCCACTGGATATCATAAGGTGAATGCACCAATTTGTAAGTCGCTCTGGATAAGAGCGTCTGCTAAATGACTTAAATGTAAATGTTAAATGATTTAGAATGCATTGATATACTGATCTGTAATTATAATCATGATGGGAAAGTTAATACTAGAATTATAAGGTGAATATATTGTAGTTTAATATAAATGTACATTCTGCCAGTGTTGATGTGTGTTAAGTTGAGGGTTTTCATTTTGAGTGATAGAACCAATGTGATTCATTGCGGAGACTCCTTTTACCGCAACAATATGCCAATGTCCCCATCGTTTCACACAGATGTCTTCATCCGACACGCACAATGGATGGAAAATAATTACATTTTCTGTGCCATACCGCCGTGGGAGAGAGACAACACTGAAGAGAAAAAGAAAGGAAAGAAGTGCGTCATCCAACTCTCATGCATTCCCTCTAAATCAGAGACAGAGAAATGAAGATCCTCCAGAATTCAGTTACCTCGCATGTGTGTGTCTCCCTCTCTCTCAGTCTCTGGCCACCCAAGTGAACTCGGAGGTTCCGGTCTGTTTTCAGACAGAGAGTCTCCTCAGCTCTCCTCTCCTACCCAAGCCTCTCTTCTCCTTGTCTCTTCTACACTCTCATCCACTCTGTCTATCCATGCATCTCATTCACCCACACAGGCCAGGCCAAAACTACAATATGGGGCAGTGCTTGATATCCACTGTTGGAGTTAGCTGTTAAGCTAAAAAAGACAATATTCCAATAGCTCATTTGTAGTGACCAGGGCTAGCCTGTATTTCTGTCTGAGAGTGTTGTGTCTGGCTGTTTGCTTGCGTCCTCCAATAGGGGGACATATGTGAGACGTGTTTCTAGACTGCCCTTGCAAGGGGTAGTAATTGAAATACGCCCAGGGGCAGGTGTTGTGCAGTGGTGTGTACCGAAACCAGACACCACAGAAGAAGAGACTCTCAGCCACACAGAGAGGGAGCACGGCATCACAGGAAACCCAGGTGATTTATGGGAAGGTGGGGGTGTAGTCTGGGGGTGTAATCTACACCCCCCCTCCCCACCCTTGCCCTCAACCTCAAAATCAGGAGAAGGAACATAGCCACTGGGGCAGGAGGGAAGCAAAGGGAAGGGGGTGTGCTGTATAGCTCTCCGAATTGTGTAATCATAGGCCACCTCTCTACTACCTCTGGGGTGCAATTCCATCCCCTTAGTAGAGAAAAAGCAGAAAGCACACTGGGGGTATCATATACCCCATTCTACTTTCCCATAGTGAAAGCTAAACCCAGGACTGCACCAACCTAACCAGCTAGATCAGCAGGGAGTGTGCACACACAAACACCATACCTGGGTGCAAATACATAGTATTTGTTGTTTAAATAGTTATTTCTGTGTATTTTACTATTTTCAAATAATATGGCCAAATCAACTACTTCTATTTGAAATATTTGAAAGTATTTTCAAATAACTTCCAAATAGCCTAAACTATTTTCAAATACTTGTATCCAAATACATAATGTCAAACATTATGGCTCAAACAGGACCAAACAGACCTGGGTTCAAATGCATGAGAATTTAAATGTTTTTCCAAATACATTCCAATATTTAACTACTTGTATTTTCTGAGAAAAACATCTCAAAAGACTTACTTCGAAATGTAATTTAATGCATCCTAAATAGTATTTCAACCCAGGTCTGACACAGACACACACACACACACACACACACACACACACACACACACACACACACACACACACACACACACACACACACACACACACACACACACACACACACACACACACACACACACACACACACACACACACAGAGAGAGAGAGAATATCAGACACACTCATGTGACTCTGAAAACCCGGAATTAAGATCAATTATTAAAACCCTTTCCAACCGTGTCTGTGGGAAAGCCAACAGGAGTAGTTTTGACAGCTAAACAAAAGCGACACAAAGTGGGAAGGCAACATGCATGCAAACTGCTGTGGACACGGCCTCAATCACTGCACAAAGAGAAACACATCCCCACCGTTTTGTGTGTGCAAATAAAACCACAAGATATAAAGAAAACATAGTTTACAGCTGAAAGAATAAGAAATACAGGTATCAAAATGCGTAATTTTATTATTCAGTTTTCTTTCTTATCATAATAGTAGTAGCTTTCCTTTCCGGGGCACATTTTCCTGATAGTGATGGACACACCCTGATCAGTTTCAACTGTCCTCGTTATTGTCTCCACCCCCTCCAGGTGTCGCTTGTTTCCCCCAGTGTATTTATCCCTGTGTTTCCTGTCTCTCTGTGCCAGTTCGTCTTGTATGTTAGTCTAGTCAACCAGCGTGTTTTTCCCTTTTGCTATTCTCTTTTTGCTAGTCTTCCCGGTTTTGACCCCTGCCTGACTCTGGACTTCTTTCCTGCCTGCCTGATCATCCTGTCTGGCCTGACCTTGATTCTGCCTGCCTTTCGGTACCTTTTGAACTCTGAACTGGTTTGACCCTTTAGCCTGTCCACGACCATTCTCTTGCATTCCCCTATTGGATTAGTAAATATTGTAATACTCCATCCATCTGCCTACTGTGTCTGCATTTGGGTCTCGCCTTGATACTTACAAGTGATTCAACGATGCATCTTACAGCCAATGGCACGCGGAGAGAATGCTCGCTAAGCGCATCATTGAGGCATGTGTCAATACTGATTGGATCGAAAGGCAGCACTGCTCTCGGATTAGCGTTCTCATTTCAAATCTTACCTTAACATTAGAATTATTCGGTGCCCCCGCACAGACTCTGTACCGGTACCGCACCTGTATATAGTCTCGCTATTGTTATTTTACTGCTGCTCTTTTATTACTTATTATTTTTTATTTCTTATCCATATCCATATCCTTATCCATATTTTTTACTGCATTTTTGGTTCCAACAATTGTTTACAGACAGATTATTTCACTTAAAATTCACTGTATCACAATTCCAGTGGGTCAGAAGTTTACATACACTAGGTAAGCATTTTACTTTAAGGTCTACATCTGTTTTATTGTATGGCTGCAAATATTGAGAAGGCTTATTCTATGCTTACCCTATAATAATGCACTAAATCAAGATTTGGCACATCATAGCGCACATGTTAGGCTACACCATGAAAAATATTGAGACAAATTATAGACAGTAGCCACAAAACTCAATTGAATGATCATGAAAATGATTTCAATATAATTGAAATATATAGGCCAATACTGTAGGTAGGCTACTTACACTACCGTTCAAAAGTTTGTGGTCTCTTAGAAATGTCTTTGTATTTGTAAGAAAAGCTAATTATTTTGTTCATTAAAATAACATCAAATTGATCAGAAATACAGTGTAGACATTGTTAATGTTGTAAATGACTACTGTAGCTGGAAACGGACAATTACATTTTATGGAATATCTACATAGGCCCATTATCAGCAACCATCACTCCTGTGTTCCAATGACACGTTGTGTTAGCTAATCCAAGTTTATAACATTAAAATGCTAATTGATCATTAGAAAACCCTTTTGCAATTATGTTAGCACAGCTTAAAAATGTTGTTCTAATTAAAGAAGCAATAAAACTGGTCTTCTTTAGATTAGTTGAGTATCTGAAGCATCAGCATTTATGGGTTTGATTACAGGCTCAAAATGGCCAGAAACATTTCAGTCTATTCTTGCTCTGAGAAATTAAGGCTATTCCATGCAAAAAATTGAAGATCTCGTACAAAGCTGTGTACTACTCCCTTCACAGAACAGCGCAAACTGGCTCGTACCAGAATAGAAAGAGTGGGAGGCCCCAGTGCACAACTGATCAAGAGGACAAGTACAGTTGAAGTCGGAAGGTTACATACACTTAAGATGGAGTCATTAAAACTTTTGTTAACAAACTATAGTTTTGGCAAGTCGGTTAGGACTTGCATGACACAAGTAATTTTTCCAACAATTGTTTACAGACAGATTATTTCACTTATAATTCACTGTATCACAATTCCAGTGGATCAGAAGTTTACATACACTAACTTGAATGTGCCTTTGAAAATGTCATGGCTTTAGAAGCTTCTGATAGGCTAACTAACATCATATGAGTAAATTTGAGGCATACCTGTGGATGTATTTCAAAGCCTACGTTCAAACTCAGTGCCTATTTGCTTGACATCATGGGAAAATCAAAAGAAATCAGCCAAGACCTCAGAAAAAAATGTAGACCTCCACAAGTTTGGTTCATCCTTGGGAGCAATTTCCAAACGCCTGAAGGTACCACGTTCATCTGTACAAAAAATAGTACGCAATTATAAACACCATGGGACCACGCAGCCATCATACCGCTCAGGAAGAAGACACAGCTTGCTTGGAGTTTGCCAAAATGCACCTAAAAGACTCTCAGACCATAATAAACCAAGTTTATCTGGTCTGATGAAACCAAGATTCAACTCCTTGGCCTGAATGCCAAGCGTCACGTCTGAAGGAAACCTGGCACCATCCCTACGGTGAAGCATTGGTGGTGGCAGCATCATACTGTGGAGATGTTTTTCATCGACAGGGAATGGGAGACTAGGATCGAGGGAAAGATGTACAGAGAGATCCTTGATGAAAACCTGCTCCAGAGGGCTCAGGACCCCAGACTGGGGTGAGGGTTCACCTTCAAACAGGACAACAACCTTAACCTGTCTAGGACTGGGGTTCTCGCCAACAGCCAATGAAATTGCAGGGCGCCAAATTCAATCAACAGAAATCTCATAATTCAAATCTCAAACATACAAGTATTAGACACCATTTTAAAGATAAAATTCTCGTTAATCCAACCACAGTGTCTGATTTCAAAAAAGCTTTTCGGCGAAAGCAGAACATATCATTATGTTAGGTCAGCAACTAGTCACAGAAAGCATACAGCGATTTTCCAACCAAAGAGAGGAGTCACAAAAAGCAGAAATATTGATCAAATGAATCACTAACCTTTGACATTCTTCATCAGATGATACTCCCGGGACAACATGTTACACAATACATGTATGTTTTGTTCGATCAAGTTCATATTTATATCCAAAAACCTCAGTTTACATTTGGCTTTGCCTCCAAAACATCCCGTGAATTTGCACAGAGCCACATCAATTTACAGAAATACTCATAATAAACATTGATAAAAGATACAAGTGTTATTCAAAGATTTAAAGATATACTTCTCCTTAATGCAACCGCTGTGTCAGATTTTAAAAAAACTTCACGGAAAAAGCAAACCATGCAATAATCTGAGTACGGCGCTCAGAGACCAACACAACACCAAAAGATATCTGCCATGTTGGAGTCAACATAAGTCAGAAATAGCATTATAAATATTCACTTACCTTTGATGATCTTCATCAGAATGCACTCCCAGGAATCCCAGTTCCACAATAAATGTTTGATTTTTTTTTATGTCCAAATTACTCCTTTTGGTTTGCACGTTCAGTACACAATCTAAACTCACGACGCACGGGCAGATCCAGGCAAAAGTTCAGACGAAAAGTCATATTACAGTTCGTAGAAACATGTCAAACGAAGTATAGAATCAATCTTTAGGATGTTTTTAACATAAATCTTCAATAATGGTCCAACCGGAGAATTCCTTTGTCTTCAGAAAAGCAACGGAACAGAGCTCGCTCTCACGGGAACAAGCGTCACGAGCTCAAAGCATTCTGCCAGACCTCTGACTCATTCCCCTCTCATTCAGCCCCACTTCACAGTAGAAGCATCAAACAAGGTTCTAAAGACTGACATCTAGTGGAAGCGTTAGGAAGTGCAAAATGACCCCATAGACACTGTGTATTCGATAGGCCAAGAGTTGAAAACCTATTTCCCACTTCCTGGTTGGATTTTTCTCAGGTTTTCACCTGCCATATGAGTTATGTTATACTCACAGAGATCCTTTAAGCAGTTTTAGAAACGTCAGTGTTTTCTATCCAAATCTACTAATACTATGCATATATTAGCAACTGGGACTGAGTAGCAGGCAGTTTACTCTGGGCACGCTTTTCATCCAAACGTGAACATGCTGCCCCTTATCCATAACAAGTTAAGCACACAGTCAAGACAACGGCTTCGGGACAAGTCTCTGAATGTCCTTGAGTGGCCCAGCCAGAGCACGGACTTGAAGAGAGAGACCAGAAAATAGCTGTGCAGCGACGCTCCCCATCCAAGAGAAGAAATGGGAGAAACTCCCAATACAGGTGTGCCAAGCTTGTAGTGTCATACCCAAAAAGACTTGACGCTGTAATCACTGCCAAAGGTGCTTCAACAAAGTACTGAGTAAACGGTCTGAATGATTATGCGAATGTGATAATTCATTTTTTTATTTGTCATACATTTGCAAAAAAATTGTTAAAACCTGTTTTTGCTTTGTCATTATGGGGTATTGTGTGTAGATTGATAAGGAACAATTTAATCAATTTTAGAATAAGGCTGTAACCTAACAAAAATGTAAAAGTCAAGGGGTCTGAATACTTTCCGACCGCACTGTGTATTTATACTCCCAATTCGGACTTTGCTTATCTTAATATTTCTATATTACTTAATTCCATTCTTTTACTTTTTAGATTTGTGTGTACTGTAGATATTACTGCACTGCTGGAGCTAGGAACACAATCATATCACTACACCTGCTATAACATCTTCTAAATATGTGTATGCGACCAATACAATTTGATTAGATTTGCCAAGACATCTACCCAGGACAATGTTGGTTAGAGAACTGAACTTAGTTCAATTTGTTATCCATAATACAGTGCTTATGTAACGGTTGTCCTCCTCTTCGTCCGAAGAGGAGGAGTAGGGATTGGACCAAAGCGCAGCGTTGTTATATGACATAATGACTTTATTAAAGTAAAGACGAAAACACGAAAATACTTCAACAAACTACAAAAATAAATAAACGATGTAGACAGACCTGAACTATAGAACTTACATAAACACGAAGAACGCATGAACAGGTACAGACTACACAAACGAACGAACAAACGAAACAGTCCCGTGTGGTGCACAGACACAAACACGGAAGACAACCACCCACAAACAAACAGTGTGAACAACCTACCTTAATATGGTTCTCAATCAGAGGAAACGTAAAACACCTGTCCCTGATTGAGAACCATATCAGGCTAAATGACAATGAACCTAAACATAGAAACACATAACATAGAATGCCCACCCCAACTCACGCCCTGACCAACTAAACACATACAAAAACAAGAGAAAACAGGTCAGGAACGTGAAAGCTTAGCATGACGGATCTGTGTGATTCATCAGAATCGTCACTTCATCATCACTGTGATTCACAGGGGGAATGAAGTGCAATCTGAAGTGCAAAGAAACCCTCCCGAGTGACGCAGCAGTGCTTGAGGCATCACTACAGCCCACAGTTCGATCCTAGGATATGTCACAGCTGCCCGTGAACAGGAGACCCACGAGGCAGCGCACAATTGGCCCAGCGCCGTTCGGGTTAGGGGAGGGTTTGGCTGGCCAGGATTTCCTTGTCCCATCACGCTCTAGTGACACCTTGTGGCGGGCCGGGCGCCTGCTAGCTAACTTCGGTCGCCAGCTGTACGGTGTTTCCTCCGACACATTGGTGCGGCTGGCTTCCCGGGTTCAGCGAGCAGTGTGTCAAGAAGCAGTGCTTGGCTGGACACATGGCTCTCGACCGTCGCCTCTCCGAGTCCGTATGGGAGTTGCAGTGATGGGACAAGACTGTAACTACCAATTGGGTATCACAGAATTGGTTAGAAAAAAGGGGTAAAAAGTACAAATAACACTAATACAAAAATGCTAAGAAACATTGTTTTTTAAATGTGCACTCACTAGGCCTACTTATAGCCATGGAAATGTCAACAACAATAGACGTGTTTATCATACACACATGGATACAACAGATACAATGTCTGTAAATGAGTTACAAGATATGGGGCTTATAGTTTTCATCGTTTTTTGATAGAGTCAATAATCAAGCAAAGCATGACCTGAGACCTCCCTACCCAAAGATACCAGAATAGACCACAGTTGACGTTGACAACTTCACTCTGAAAGAACAGCAGACTTCAATATAAATAGGAGCAGGCTCATCCGAGGGGCCTTTGTTTACAGAGAGATATCGAATCTTATCTGGTTGGCATTTGGGAGTCAGTCTACCGCTGACATTTAGAATTCTGTCACAATTACTGCCAGGTCGCACAACATGAGCAACAGTTGTAGAGGCACATTTTTTGCCATTTTGTCAGATTAATCGATTCATGTCAGCAGAAGGATACACTGTAGGCAACTGCTTGTGTGTGTGTGTGTGTGTGTGTGTGTGTGTGTGTCTGTGTGTGTGTGTGTGTGTGTGTGTGTGCGAGAAAGAGAGAGACAGGGAGAGCGAGAGACAAGGAGAGAGAGTGACAAGGAGACAGAGAGATGCCTGCCATAGCCTAGTGTTTCTTTAAAACGGTGTTCCCGGCGTGTCGGTGAGGTCCTCACACATTCCAGCACGTGAGGCGGCTGTTCTGACATGTTGTAAACTAAGGTGTTAGTGGAAACTTGGAGAAGGAAAAAAAGCCTGGGACAAACCTATTACTGGTGGTCTGACAGGGGGTGGGGGTGTAGCCTAAAAATGCTAACAATCACAGCAAGGCACTTAATTGTTAACCAGAAACAAAAAAGCAACCCAGAAAAGGACTAAAAATAGCCAACAATAACATAAGTGGACGGAGAAACAAGGCTCCTGAAATGTATAACTTGTTCAGATTACATTCATATACTGGAAATCTGTGAAATTAACATAGATAATTAATTTAATGATACAGTGGTAGCAATATATGGTTATAAAATCTACAGGAGAGACAGGAATGTCAATGGAGGAGGTGATATATAAACTCAGCAAAAAAAGAAACACCCCTTTTTCAGGACCCTGTCTTTCAAAGATAATTCATAAAAATCGAAATAACTTCACAGATCGTCATTGTAAAGGGTTTAAACACTGTTTCCCATGCTTGTTCAATGAACCATAAACAATTAATGAATATGCACCTGTGGAACGGTCGTTAAGACACTAACAGCTTACAGACAGGTAGGCAATCAAGGTCACAGTTATGAAAACTTAGGACACTAAAGATGCCTTTCTACTGACTCTGAAAAACACCAAAAGAAAGATGCCCAGCGTCCCTGCTCATCTGCGTGAACATGCCTTAGGCATGCTGCAAGGAGGCATGAGGACTGCAGATGTGGCCAGGGAAATACATGTCAATGTCCGTACTGTGAGAGGCCTAAGACAGCGCTACAGGGAGACAGGACGCCTCGCAGTGGCAGACCACGTGTAACAACACCTGCACAGGATCGGTACATCCGAACATCACACCTGCGGGACAGGTACAGGATGGCCACAACAACTGCCCGAGTTACACCAGGAACGCACAATTCCTCCATCAGTGCTCAGACTGTCCGCAATAGGCTGAGAGGCTGGACCGAGAGCTTGTAGGCCTGTTGTAAGGCAGGTCCTCACCAGACATCACCGGAAATAATGTCGCCTATGGGCACAAACACACCATCGCTGGAAAAGACAGGACTGGCAAAAAGTGCTCTTCACTGACGAGTCGCGGTTTTGTCTCACCAGGGGTGATGGTCGGATTTGCGTTTATCGTCGAAGGAATGAGCGTTACAGAGGCCTGTACTCTGGAGCGGGATCAATTTGGAGGTGGAGGGTCCATCATGGTCTGGGGCGGTGTGTCACAGCATCATCGGACTGAGATGGTTGTCATTGCAGGCAATCTCAACGCTGTGCGTTACAGGGAAGACATCCTCCTCCCTCATGTGGTACCCTTCCTGGGTAATTAATTACTTAAAAATAATACAATGTGATTTTCTGGATTTTTGTTTTAGATTCCGTCTCTCACAGTTGAAGTGTACCTATGATAAAAATTACAGACCTCTACATTCTTTGTAAGTAGGAAAACCTGCAAAATAGGCAGTGTATCAAATACTTGTTCTCCCCACATATATATATATATATATATATATATATATATATATATATATATATATATAAATACAGTTGAAGTCGGAAGTTTACATACACTTAGGTTGGAGTCATTAAAACTCATTTTTCAACCACTCCACAAATTTATTGTTAACGAACTATGGTTCCAGAAAATGATGTCATGGCTTTAGAAGCTTCTGATAGGCTAATTGACATCATTTGAGTCAATTGGAGGTGTACCTGTGAATGTATTTCAAGGCCTACTTTCAAACTCAGTGGCTCTTTGCTTGACATCATGGAAAAAGCAAAAGAAATCAGCCAAGAAAAAAATTGTAGACCTCCACAAGTCTGGTTCATCCTTGGGAGCAATTTCCAAACGCCTGAAGGTAACACGTTCACCTGTACAAAAAATAGTACAAAAGTATAAACACCATGGGACCACACAGCCGTCATACCGTTCAGGAAGGAGACGCGTTCTGTCTCCTGGAGATGAACGTACTTGGGTGCGAAAAGTGCAAATCAATCAACATCAGTGCTCAACCTCACTAATTCTTGTAGCTGAATGAAAGCAAGTCCCCGCAGCAATGTTCCAACATCTAGTGAAAAGCCTTCCCAGAAGAGTGAAGGCTGTTGTAGCAGCAAAAGGGGGAGCAACTCCATATTAATGCCCATGATTTTGGAATGAGATGTTTGACAAGCAGGTGTCCACATAGTTTTGGATATACACTACATGACTAAAAGTAAAATAATTGTATTTGGGACAAAACATTCACTAAACCTAGGGCTGACCCCAGTCTGATTTGCACCTGTCTCAGTGGACTAATCCATTGAGGAGGCCGTGGGGATGCCATGGTCCAAGAAGATGGGGAGTGTGGCTAAGATGCACAAAGCATGTCTCTCTCCAGAATGCGCTCTCTCCCGCCATTTTGTGCACATTCATTGTTTCATCACTTAATTGTTTGATTGTTACTGTCTATCAGTTCCCCATGCCATATTCTGTATCACCACTACATTACCGTTAATTCCCATAATTTCTCATCTACAATGTTTCTTGGGTTACGGTAATTCCTGTTAATGCATTCAATACATTATTACAGTCATGTACCGTTGACATTGTCAGAGTGGAAACATTGTTTGCAGAGCTCACAACCTATGCTAAACTTGTGAGAAACAAGTTTTGGTTTATTTCATTCCATTTACGAGTTGTCAATTTATTCATTGCTTTTTGTTTGGAGCGCCCCTGCCAGTGTTGAGTAAGGATGTGCACTTGACTACGCATATAGAAGTAGACTTAGGCTATCTGGCCAGCGTGCAAATGTAGGTCTATAAATGTGCCCATTTGGGAATGTCTGATAGTATTTCACCCCGACTAATGAGCTATGGAACTTCTCAAAATATTTTTTCTTTACCTCAAAACAGCAAGTAACTAAGTTGTTTTTTTGAATCCATTGAGAATGACAATAGTTCCTCAATGTATTTGAAAAATATCTCTCCCTTTCGATAACCCCTCTGCATGAAAGGGAAAAATGTAATGCCCTGATCCAATGAAAACATCATAAAATACCTGATTACTTCTTATCCCTTGCAAAATAGCCTACAGCTGTGTCTGTCCCAAGCTCACTGGCGTGGGAAATTCTGAGGGCCCAGAACATTTCATACAACGTGGCAAGTTTGCTAGCGCGGTCGGGCCGGACACAGTTGATAGTTGATACAATGTTTCAAGTTCGTTGCAGACAGGCCATGCATAGCCAATGACATTTATAGGATGTATTCTTATCAGGATATTTTCTACCTGCAGGCTGCAATGTTTTTATTTGTTGGCTCTATGTAGGCTATTTTTATATAGTTGGCAATGGCAATAGATTTGTATCATTTTCATGTAGATTTAGATTAACCACATGATAATGATTTTGAAATACAAAGACTATAATCAATTAAACTGTTGCATGAAATGGTAAGATGATTTGGCACTCCAAATGGAAAAGGTTGCCGACCCCTGGTGCAGTCTATTACCGCACAGTAACGTCAGAATCTGACAATTCCAGCCGGGAACAGTTTTTTTTCTTCCGGTTAGGCCATCTTGATGTCTGGCTCCCTCGTGTCATTTGTATGTTTTAATTATTTAATCAAACAGCATGATTAAAGCATCAGACAATCTCAGCACATATCATTTATTTATTAAAACACATAGGGTGTGGCTATATGGAAAAACACATATTTGAACATTTTGACCAATCAATTGGTCGAAAGAAAAGACGACTCCCAGTCTACAAAGATGTTTTGTAGTCGGGGACAGCCCTACCTAAACCTCAACTAAATATTGTACTAGATAATGTGGCAATTGAGCAAGATGAGGAGACTAAACTGCTTGGTGTAACCCTACATTGTAAACTGACATGGTCAAAACATATTGGGAGGAGGTCTGTACGTGATAAAGCGCTGCTCTGATTTCTTGACATCACAATCAACAAAACAAGTCCTACAGGCCCTAATTTTATCAGACCTGGACTACTGCCCAGTCATATGGCCAAGTGCCACATAGAAAGGCAAACAGGCCCAGAACAGAGCAGCATGGCTGCCCCTTAAATGTACACAAAGAGCTAAAATCAATGACATGCATATAAATCTCTCCTGGCTCAAAGTAGAGGAGAGATTGACTGCATTACTACTTGTCTTTGTGAGAGGTATTGATGTATTGAAAGCACAGAACTGTCTGTTTAAACACCTAACACACAGTTCAGACACCCATACATAACCCACAAGACCATAACAGACTATGGGAAACACACACAACACGGACTGTGACACACACACACACACACACACTGTAATATTGGTGTATTGTAAACATTATATTGTACATTTGTACTAATAGAGTAATAACGTAAAACATGTATTGTATAATGTTTTTTTTGTTTAATGATTTAGGCCTAATTGTTTTAATCCAATTTGGACCCCCAGGAAGAGTAGCTGCCGCCATGGAAGCAGCTAATGGGGACCCTAATAAATGCAAATACATTATGTTCTGTAGAAGGTTAAATATGATACATCATAAACATGTCGCTCATCCAGACATCCACAGTCATATGATCGGTATGCGGCTGATTGCACGTGTAAGCTTCTGCAGTTTTAAATTGCGGCTGTCCGGAAGCGAAGGCGAGTTGTAGACGGACACAGTCGCGTTAAATTAAACCTGTGCCGAGGATGAGTAGATCCGTGCCAAGGATTTCATCTTTGCTCAAGTATAGCATAGTGGCAATGTGTAAACCGCCAACAAAAACATGGAGAGATTGTAAACAATGCGAGTGATGCAGAAGAAAAGTCTGCAATAGCCTATAATAGGCTATTTATTGGCAATTCAAAAACAAGCAGGAAATATCCCTATTCCACTAGTGGCCTAAAACATATGTATTTGCCTTAGGTATGTTTTGTGTAATTACAGTGTAGGCTTCACATTGTTAGGCTATAGAAGGCTACTGTGATGCCTGATTGACGGACCTATCAGTCTTTGTGCAATGAGATCCATTATTCAGATTGCATTTTGATAGGGATGCATCATGTCACATAAAAACGAGTTATTTCCAGTATTATTCTGTCTAAATCTATGCAAAACATTAACTTATGTTGTTATGAAACTCATAGCAATGGACTAGAATTGAGAGCTAAAAGAGGGAAAAAACGACACAGTTGTTTGGATATCATAACATTCAGTCTTCGAAACATCCTCCCGCAGAAGGAAATTAAACAGTGGGTCCAAGATTCGAAGACGTGTTTGACGCGATGACATGTTAAAATGCAACTTACCTTGACTGCGAAGAAAGAAAGTTATCATGCAACACAGCACCACAGAGACCTGCATCTTTGTTCCCTTTCTCGGTCTGTCTTTTTCTCTCTGATTTGCTGCAAATATTTCGTTATTATCGCAATATCAAAGAAGAACCTTCAAATCAACAAAGACTGGACTCATAACTATATCCATAGCATGGCTGTATTTTGGTCTTTAGTCCCCGCTGATACGACGAGCCAAAGTTAAAGTTTTGCTCTGTGACCAGGCACATACGGTCTTCAACATGTTGTGCTGTGCTCTAGATCCGATGCTGGAGTGACCAAAAAAAGCATTGGACGGTACCAAACGCAACAAAGGGGAGGTTCAGCTAGAAAGCGCACCGTTTCGACAGGAAACACGGACAAGCTTGTGCATTTCACTTTGATATAAGATACACTTTCACTTCAGCAACAGTATTTCGGGGTGTGTGAGTCCTCCTCAAGGCAACTTTGTTCCCTAAGCGAACACTATATTGTTGCAAATCAACCCAGTGATTTGGAGTTTGCATTGCCCTTGGTTTCTCCTCGTTGTGTCATTTCTAAAGTTACAATGTATTTTTAAAGGTTGGTGGTCAGCAAATCAAAGGGTCATTTCTAATACCTAGAAATGAACTGGACGAATGAGTAGCCTAACTATGCGCACCTTTTGCAGTGCATGTTTCTCTCGGTTGAAAATGCAGACTAAAACTTAAGGCTATGGGAAATCTGGTCAGCAACCTCAAAATGGTCAGGAACCGGTAGGCTCTAGGAAGTTTGGAAGTCATATGCAGCGTGTTGCAATACCACATACACAATGTTTAGCATGAATGGAATTTAGCAGTTCAGCCCGGAAGGCAAAAGCTGCATGAGTAGGATATAAACTCAACTCCATGGTGAAGAAAGTTAATGATTAACTCTATTGAATTGAGCAGTGACGAGAGTTTGTGGAATTCATATGGTGCCAGATAGCTGCCAAAAGATTGAGCGTACGTATCAGGTATCGTTAGGATCGTAAGAAAATCCATAGGTAAATTGTTATGATTATAAGAAAAGCCATGCGTGGAACATGAAACGTAACCGTTAAATTAGATCTGTAAACTATTACGATTATTCAATTCTTACATCTCCCTTTACTCAGTTACAGATATTTTTATATTTATTTATCCTATATTTAACAAGGCAAGTCAGTTAAGAACAAATTCGTATTTAAAATGATGGCCTACCCCGGTCAAACCCTCCCCTAACGCGTACAATTGTGCACTGCCCTAATGGATTCCCAATCTCAGCCAGTTGTAATACAGCCCGGGATCGAACCCGGGTCTGTAGTGATGCAATGCAGTACCTTAGACAGCGGCGCATCTCAGTCCCCGAACTACAGAGGCTGTGCAAGTATTCACCCCCTTGGCATTTTTCCCATTTTGTTACCTTACAACCTAGAATTAAAATAGATTTTTGGGAGGTTTGTATCATTTCATTTACACAACATGCCTACCACTTTGAAGACGCAAAATATTTATTTCTGTGAAACAAGCAAGAAAAAATGCAAAAAAACAAAACTTGCATAACTATTCAACCCCCCAAAGTCAATACTTTGTAGAGCCACCTTTTGCAGCAATTACAGCTGCAAGTCTCTTGGGGTATGTCTCTTTAAGCTTGGCACATCTAGCCACTGGGATTTTCGCCCATTCTTCAATGCAAACTGCTCCAGCTCCTTCAACTTTGATGTGTTCCGCTAGAGTACA
Source organism: Salvelinus namaycush (assembly GCF_016432855.1). Lineage (NCBI taxonomy): Eukaryota > Metazoa > Chordata > Actinopteri > Salmoniformes > Salmonidae > Salvelinus > Salvelinus namaycush. The sequence continues at coordinate 31,092,959 of NC_052336.1, read as the reverse complement.
GCAATCTTTAAGTCATACCACAGATTCTCAATTGGATTGAGGTCTGGGCTATGACTAGGCTATTTCAAGACATTTAAATGTTTCCCCATAAACCACTTTAGCAGTATGCTTAGGATCATTGTCCTGCTAGAAGGTGAACCTCCGTCACAGTCTCAAATCTCTGGAAGACTGAAACAGGTTTCCCTCAATATTTTCCCTGTATTTAGCACCATCCATCATTCCTTCAATTCTGACCAGTTTCCCAGTCCCTGCCGATGAAAAACATCCCCACAGCATGATGCTGTCACCACCATGCTTCACTCTGGGGATGGTGATCTTGGGATGATGAGAGGTGTTGGGTTTGCGCCAGACATAGCGTTCATCTTGATGGCCATAAAGCTCAAATTTAGTCTCATCTGACCAGAGTACCTTCTTCCATATGTTTGGGCAGTTTCCCACATGCCTCTTGGTGAACACTTTAAGCAATGGCTTTTTTCGGGCAACTCTTCTGTAAAGCCCAGCTCTGTGGAGTGTACGGCTTAAAGTGGTCCTATGGACAGATACTCCAATCTCTGCTGTGGAGCTTTGCAGCTCCTTCAGGGTTATTTTTGGTCTCTTTGTTGCCTCTCTGATTAATGCCCTCCTTGCCTGGTGTGTGAGTTTTGGTGGGCGGCCTCCTCTTGGCAGGTTTGTTGTGGTGAAATATTCTTTCTATTTTTTAATAATGGATTTAATGGTGCTCCGTGGGATGTTCAACGTTCTGGATATTTTTTTTATAACCCAACCCTGATCTGTACTTCTCCACAACTTTGTCCCTGACCTGTTTGGAAAGCTCCTTGGTCTTCATGGCTGCATGCCTCCAGAAGGGCATCTTCTGAGGGGTGCTTTACCGAAGGCGGGTGATGCTGCATGAAGATCACTAGCTCTTCAACTTCAACAGTGTAGCGATGGAGGTAATAGCCTATACAGAGACTACCTAAGACCACTGCAACAGAGTTATTGTAAAGCGTGGGAATAAGCTTATGCCAGATTTAGCCTACATTTAACCTTGCCCTTGTTCATTTCAAAGTCCATATGTTCATGACCCGATTCATATAAATCTAATTATTTTAAATTCATATTAACCCCTCCTACAGAATATGCTTTGGCTAGATTGAGTGATAAAATGAATTTCAAAATATTTCATAAAAAATATTTGGAGTGGCAAAGACTCCAGTGGTCATACATAATTCATAGATTCGCCAAGCATCGATTATTATCCTGTTTCATTATTGCTGGTATATACACAACTGGTTATGATTGCAGACAGAGCCCAGAGAATGGGATGGTGCAATATTGAATTAGTTATATTTTGATAAGGTGCATGCATGTGGATGTCCACGTCACCAAGAGATATGCCCAGGCTGTAGAGATGCACCTAATGGACTGAAACTTCACTGTCGTAGGCATAATACAGCTAGTGCTATCTAGACTTGCGCTGGCAAACAAATCCATTACATTAGCAACCTAAATGTGAAGTAAACTCAACAGGAGTAACAGAGAATGGAGACTTTTAATTTGAAAAAGGACAGGAAACCTCTTTTCGGTTTCCCTGACTTTTGTTTTTTTATACTGTGTTATGCTTGTTTGTGTAGCACTCTCTCATGATGTTGCCCTGTTGGGGAGGTTTATGACCCCCATAAATACCTTTCCCCCTTTCCTCTCTCTACTTTACAGATTTGACTCTTGGAAAGCCCTTTGTTAACAAAGAGAGAGTCTGGTAACATCAAAAGGGTGGGGAACGGAACCATATTTCGGTAATCCAACCAGTTGAAAATATCCGTTGGTACTTAAAGAATATGATGTCAGATCAGTCGTCATCTGAGACATTATTACTAATGATAGGATGACAAACTGTATCTTGGAAAATCTACATGGAATTCACATGGAATTGTTGTGCAATTTAAATGTTTAAATATGAAACTATTTGTGAAAAGATTACATGGAATTTTAGCTTCTAAATGAGAGAATTGTTTACATAAAAGTAAACTCTGCCCACTCAGTGGCCCCGCCCAAGTGAATAGACATTGCTTGTGAACTATGAAACACGCCCTTCTCTCCACCACTGCAAAAGCCCCTTGACGAAAGTCAACTTATGTTCCAAACAACGTGAGAACTGCTGTCCATACGTTAAAAGGGCTAATATCAACTACAGAACTAAGCCAACCTCAGCGTGAGCTCTGGTTGCGAAAGGTTGAACGACAACAACCTAACGAAATTAGCATTGCGTTCCTGGTAACGTGAGGACTGCTGTCCATACGTTAAAAAGGGCGAATTTCAACGTGGAGGTGACGATCGACACGCTGGAAGGATGAATTTCGACTATACCAGCCACAACATAGCATGAGCTTATAGTATGGCAACTTGGTATGAACTTTGAACTCTTATTCACTAAAGAAGTGATACATCCTAGACGTCGAGCTAGCAGCAGCAGCTGTAACCATGCGTGGCTAGGAAAGGACGGACAACCTCTTTAGAAAGATAGGGTACTACAACGTATCCATTCTACCACACAACGACGGTACTACTACGAATCCATTCTACCATCAGACATATTCTCTGCTGGGCAATCCAGCCTTCCATCTACGACCAGTCTATCGAAGCGCAGCTCAGAGAAAATATTTATTTTCATTTTCCTTTTCCAAATGGGCGGTAATTTAGAATGCATAAGATTCTGTATTTACAATAGCAAGCTTCATGAGGTCCGATAGAGACCCAATGCTTTTGTTCTTTAGTCTTCCCGCGCTTTCATTCAAACCCAACCCCCTTTCTTTGTGTAACCAGCCGTCATATCGGTTCCGTCCGCCAGGGACATTTTCTTGTATGACATAATTAGTAATCAATGTATGATCCATCCTGTGTATATGTAATTCTGTGAGATTATTTAGGTATTTAGTAAATAAATAATTAAACCAAATTTTGTATTGCTGATTCAACTTGTTAGCCAGGGTTTGTGAAGATTATTTTACGACGTTCAGATGAGACTGAATAAGGTGACAATTAATAATTGACTGCTAATAATATAAAAGATTACCAGGTCTTTAAGAGTTTATTCGGAAGACAACAGCGCTATAAACATTCTTCCGTGGTGCCCCGACTTTCTAGTTAATTACATTTACATGATTAGTTTAAAACCTGTTTGTGTGTAGGGGGCGCTATTTTCACTTTGGGAAACAATCGTGCCCAATTTAAACGGCCTCGTACTCTATTCTAGATCGTACAATATGCATATTATTATTACTATTGGATAGAAAACACTCTCAAGTTTCTAAAACTGTTTGAATTATATCTGTGAGTGAAACAGAACTCATTTGGCAGCAAACTTCCAGACAGGAAGTGAAAAATCTGAAAACGATGCTCTGTTCCAGGGCCTGCCTATTGAATTGCTTTATATTTATGGATTTGCATGCACTGCATACGCCATCCACTAGATGTCAACAGGCAGTGGAAGGTGGAATGGGGTGTCTAGCTTGATCTGAGGTCGAACAAGAGCTCTTGGAATGACGTGACCACAATTTCCTTTCTCTACCTAGGCGCGGGAAGGACCTTCCTATTGTCTTCTGAAAAGCGTTCGGTATACACGGCTAATATCTCCGGCTTTGTTTTTATTTGATACATATTAGAAAAATTTCAACCGAGTTTCATCAGTTTATTTAACGTTTAATGGGTCTTTTGGAGTTTTCCGTTCTATGCGTCGAGAGGAGATGGACATGTTCACGCCACATGGCAAGCTAAGGTTGCTAATTCGACAGGAGAGAAGGACATTCTAAAACCAAACAACGATTTATTCTGGACCTAGGACTCCTTGTAAAAGATTCTGATGGAAGCTCAGCAAAAGTAAGAACCATTTATGATGTTATTTCGTATTTCTGTGGAAAATGTGAGTCCTATTTTCCGCCCATTTTGCGGGCCCTGTCTCGCTATAACGTAAGCTGTTTGTTATGGTAAAGTTATTTTTAAAAATCTAACACGGCGGTTGCATTAAGAACTAGTGTATCTTTCATTTGCTGTCCAACATGTATTTTTTAGTAAAGTTTATGATGAGTTCTTTGGTCAGATTAGGTGAGTGTCCAAAATATCTCCGGAGATTCTGGTGAATCGATGCTACATATTCACAATGTATAACCACGGTTTGCAGCTCAAAATATGCACATTTTCGAACAAAACATAAGTGTATTGTATAACCTGATGTTATAGGACTGTCATCTGATGAAGTTGGTCAAGGTTAGTGATTAATTTTATTTCTTTTGCTGTTTTTTTGCGATCGCTACCTTTTGCTGCTGATAAATGCATTTGTGTGTTTGGCTATTGTGGTAAGCTAATATAATACTATATTGTGTTTTCGCTGTAAAACACTTAAAAAATCTGAAATATTGGCTGGATTCACAAGATGTTTATCTTTTATTTGCTGTACACCATGTATTTTTCATAAATGTTTTATGATGAGTATTTAGGTATTTCACGTTGCTCTCTGTAATTATTCTGGCTGCTTCGGTGCTATTTGTGATTGTAGCTGCAATGTAAAACTATGATTTATACCTCAAATATGCACATTTTTCAAACAAAACATAAATGTATTGTGTAACATGTTATAAGACTGTCATCTGATGAAGTTGTTTCTTGGTTAGTGACTAATTATATCTATATTTTGTCGGTTTTTTGAAAGCTACCTATGCGGTGGATAAATAGCGTTGTGTGTTTGGCTATTGTGGTGAGCTAACATAAATATATATTGTGTTTTCGCTGTAAAACATTTAAAAAATCGGACATGTTGGCTGGATTCACAAGATGTTTATCTTTCATTTGCTGTATTGGACTTGTTAATGTGTGGAAGTTAAATATTTCAAAAAAATATTTTTTGAATTTCGCGCTCTGCGAAGGCAGCGGAATGTTGTGGGTGTTCCGCTAGCGGAACCCCGGGGCGAGAAAGGTTAATCAGGTAATATCAATTAAAGATAAATTATTTTATAAAATATCACTTCATCCTTATCTGTCACGCCCTGGCCTTAGTTATCTTTGTTCTCTTTATTATTTTAGTTAGGTCAGGGTGTGACATGGGGAATGCAGGTGTTTTTGTTATTGTCTAGGGGTTTTTGTATGTCTATGGGTGTTTGCTAATCTAGGTGTGATGTATGTCTATGGTTGCCTAGATTGGTTCTCAATTAGAGCCAGCTGTCTATCGTTGTCTCTGATTTGGAACCATATTTAGGCAGCCATATTCATTGGGTAGTTGGTGGGTTATTGTCTATGTCTATGTGTAGTGTTTGAGACAGCACTATTTGTTTATAGCGTCACGTTCGTTCGTTTGTTGTTTTGTTAGTTTGTCAAGTGTTCTTCGTTTCATTAAAAGGAAGAATGTATTGTTATCACGCTGCGCCTTGGATCTCCTCTCTTCCACCATACGACGAACATGACATTATCACTTAACTCCTCACAGAACACTTGGTGTACTTTTTGTTGTTGTTGGTGAGATGAAACTGCCAAAACTCTGACAGGTATCAGAATTGCAACACAAGATTTGGTCAAGCCTAAAATGTTAGTCCGTAATTGTAACATAATAAGATGGCGCCGAAGAAGATGGCTGACGTTTTACATGCTACTGACCAATTGAGCTATTTTGTTAGTTTTTAGAATTGTTTGTAACTTATTTTTTACCTTATTTGTACATAATGTTGCTGCTACTGTCTCTTATGACCAAAAATAACTTCTAGACATGGAACAGCGATTACTCACCACGAACTGGAAGAAGATTTTTCCTGTAACGAGTCCGACGCGACGGATATACTGCTCTCCCAGGAACAGGGCCAAATCCCCGTCATTTGCGTGAAGAAAAGATGGAGGAAAAGAGGACGCAGATCGGGCTGCCTTCTGAGAATCCGTAGGCGAGCGAGTAATCTCCCACTGCCTTCCGTTCTACTTGCTAACATGCAATAATCATTGGAGAATAAAATTGATGACCTACGATTACGATTATCCTACCAACGGGAAATAAAGAACTGTTATATCTTATGTTTCACAGAATCGTGGCTGAACAACAACACGGATAATATAGAGCTGCACCGGCAGAACAGAGATCGCGCACAAGCTGTTATTGACAGAAAGAAACACTCTCCCACCCATTGTCTTACCAGACGTAGCAACAGCGATGTCTAATACTAAAGAAGTCTCAAGGTATTGCTCGCCTGAGGAAGAGTACCTTATGATAAGCTGTAGACCACACTATCTACCAAGAGAGTTCTCATCTATATTATTCGTAACCATCTATTTACCACCACAGACCGATGCTGGCACTAAGACCGCACTCAACCAACTCTATAAGGCCATAAGCAAACAACAAAATGCTTATCCAGAAGCGGCGCTCATAATGGCCAGGGACTTTAATTTAAAACTTAAATCAGTTTTACCACATTTTTACCAGCATGTCACATGTGCAACCAGAGGAGAAAAAAACTCGACCACCTTTACTCCACACAGAGACGTGTACAAAGCTCTCCCCCTCCCTCCATTTGCAAATCTGACAATAATTCTATCCTCCTGATTCCTGCTTACAAGCAAAAACTAAAGTAGGAAGTTCCAGTGAATCACTCAATACGGAAGTGTTTAGATGACGCGGATGCTACGCTACAGGACTGTTTTAAACAGGTCAAGACCTTTAAACATTCACAAAGCCACGGGGCCAGATGGATTACCAGGACGTGTACTCAAAGCAAGCGCGGACCAACTGGCAAGTGTCTTCACTGACATTTTCAACCTCTCCTTGACTGAACCTGTAATACCTACATGTTTCAAGCAGACCACCCTAGTCCCTGTGCCCAAGGAAGCGAAGGTAACCTGTCTAAATGATTCCCGCCTTGTAGCACTCACGTCGGTAGCCATGAAGTGCTTTGAAAGGCTGGTCATGGCTCACATCAACAGCATCCTCCCAGATACCCTAGACCCACTCCAATTCGCATACCGCCCCAACAGTTCCACTGATGACGCAATCTCAATCGCACTCCACACTGCCCTTTCCCACCTGGACAAAAGGAACAACTATGTGAGAATGCTGTTCTTTTACTACAGCTCATCGTTCAACACCATAGTGCCCACGTAGCTCATCACTCAGCTAAGGACCCTGAGACTAAACACCTCCCTCTGCAACTGGATCCTGGACAACTGGATCCCGCCCCCAGGTGGTAAGGGAAGGCAACAACACGTCTGCCACGCTGATCCTCAACACTGGGGCCCCTCAGGGGTGTGTACATAGTCCCCTCCTGTACTCCCTGTTCATCCACGACTGCATGGCCAAACATGACTCCAACACCATCATTAAGTTTGCTTTCGACACAACAGTGGTAGGCCTGATCACCGACAACGATGAGACAGCCTATAGGGAGGAGGTCAAAGACCTGGCAGTGTGGTGCCAGGAAAACAACCTCTCCCTCAATGTGAGCAAGACAAAGGAGTTGATCGTGGACTACAGGAAAAGGCTGGCCGAACAGGCCCCTATTTAACATCAACGGAACTATAGTGGAGCGGGTCGAGAGTTTCAAGTTCCTGTGTGTCCACATCACCAATGAACTATCATGGTTCAAACACACCAAGACAGTTATGAAGAGGTCACGACAAAACATTTTCCCCCTCGGGAGTCTGAAAAGATTTGGCATGGGTCCCCAGATCCTCAAAAAGTTCTACAGCTGCACCATCGAAAGCATCCTGACCGGTGGCATCAACGCCTGGTATTGCAACTGCTTGGCATCTGACCGTAAGGGCTACAGAGGGTAGTGCGTACGGCCCAGTACATCACCGGGGCCAAGCTTCCTGCCATCCAGGACCTATATAATAGGCGGTGTCAGAGGAAAGCCCATAAAATTGTCAAAGACTCCAGTCACCCAAGTCATAGACTGTTTTCTCTGCTACCGCATGGTAAGCAGTACCAGAGCACCAAGTCTGGGACCAAAAGGCTCCTTAACAGCTTCTACCCCCTAGGCCATAAGACTGCTGAACAATTAATCAAATGGCCACCGGACTATTACATTGACCCCCCATTTGTTTTGTACACTGCTGCTACTCGCTGTTTATTATCTATGCATAGTCACTTCACCCCTACCTACATGTACAAATTACCTCAACTAACCTGTACTCCCGCACACTGACTTGGTACTGGTTCCCCCTGGATATAGCCTCGTTATTGTTATGTTATTGTGTTACTTATTTTTTACTTCAGTTTACTTGGTAAATATTTCTTAACTCTTCTTGAACTGCACTGTTGGTTAAGGGCTTGTAAGTAAGCATTTCACTGTAAGTTCTACACTTGTTGTATTGGGCGCATGTGACAAATACAGTTTGATTTGATTTGCTTGGAAACTCTGCCAAAAATAGAAACGTCTCTTTTTAAGGACCCTGTCTTTCAAAGATAATTCGTAAAAATCTAAATAACTTCACAGATCTTCATTGTAAAGTGTTTAAACACTGTTTCCCATGCTTGTTCAATGAACCATAAACAATTAATGAATATGCACCTGTGGAACGGTCGTTAAGGCACTAACAGCTTACAGACGGTAGGCAATTAAGGTCACAGTTATGAAAATTTAGGACACTAAAGAGGCCTTTCTACTGACTCTGAAAAACACCAAAATAAATATACCCAGGGTCCCTGGTCATTTGTGTGAACATGCCTTAGGCATGCTGCAAGGGGGCATGAGGACTGCAGATGTGGCCAGGGCAATAAATTGCAATGTCCGTACTGTGAGACGCCTAAGACAGCGCTACAGGGAGACAGGACGGACAGCTGATTGTCCTCACAGTGGCAGACGACGTGTAACAACACCTGCACAGGATCGGACATCCGAACATCACACCTACGGGACAGGTACAGGATGGCAAAACAACTGCCCGAGTTACACCAGGAACGTACAATCCCTACATCAGTGCTCAGAATGTCCGCAATAGGTGGAGAGAGGCTGGACTGAGGGTTTGTAGGCCTGTTGTAAAGCAGGTCCTCACCAGACATCACCGGTAACAACGTCGCCTATGGGCACAAACCCACCGTCGCTGGAAAAGACAGGACTGGCAAAAAGTGCTCTTCACCGACGAGTCGCGGTTTTGTCTCACCGGGGGTGATGGTCAGATTTACGTTTATCGTCGAAGGAATGGGCGTTACACAGAGACCTGTACTCTGGAGCGGGATCAATTTGGAGGTGTAGAGTCTGTCATGGTCTGGGGCGGTGTGTCACAGCATCATCGGACTGAGATGGTTTTCATTGCAGGGAATCTCAACGCTGTGCGTTACAGGGAAGACATCCTCCTCCCTCATGTGGTACCCTTCCTGCAGGCTCATCCTGACATTACCCTCCAGCATGACAATGCCACCAGCCATACTGCTCGTTCTGTGCGTGATTTCCTGCAAGACAGTAATGTCAGTGTTCTGCTATGGCCAGCAAAGAGCCCGGATCTTAATCCAATTGAGCACGTCTGGGACCTGTTGGATCGGAAGGTGAGGTGTAGGGTCATTCCCCTCAGAAATGCAGCTGGTGGCCACACCAAATACTGACTGTTACTTTTGATTTTGACCCCCCCCCCCTTTGTTCAGGGACACATTATTCCATTTCTGTTAGTCACATGTCGGTGGAACTTGTTCAGTTTATGTCTCAGTTGTTGAATCTTATGGTCATACAAATATTTACACATGTTACGTTTGCTGAAACTAAACGCAGTTAACAGTGAGAGGATGTTTTTGTTGTTGTTGCTGAGTTCATGTTTCAAAGCCATTTTACAGCAAACAGAAATTGGTCAGAGGCGATAAGACGGCCATCCGCTGCTTTTAACTGTTCATTGGCACATTCTGTTTTGTCCTTAACTTTCACAGTCTGTCAGCGTACAGATGTAGGATCTTAATTTGATCACCCTATTGCAGGAAAACACTATATACACTATGAGAAGAGCAGCCTGCTGGTGTTAGTGGGTGGACAGGGACATTAACCTGATTAAGGAGGGATATAGCACATGTCACAAATTATTGTCTAGTCCAGTTTCTTCTGCATGCAGGTGCACTATACCTGCCCCCAGAAGGGAGTAGTTCAAAGTCAAGGTGCAGGGGGTAGCTTTGGTCTGAAATGGTTTTGTGAGCCTTGCTGAGGGCCTTAACCTTGAAGATTTCACCCAAGCCTGTCAGTTTGACTCCAATTACCTTGCTTGCTGTGGTGATAATCTTTCTCAGCATGTTTGGCATTACCAAACCAATGCAAAAGGTTAAAATACTCTCAATGAAAGATTTGTAAAACAGTGTAAATATAGTACAGTCAACATGGAATGAGATCTATGAAAAGAGACAGGTGCAAAGAGAGTTTGTTAATTATATCTGTATGACTTCGTCGTGTTTATAGGGCTGGTGTGTAATAGATATGACCTTTTCTACATCGACTTGCAAAAGTACATTCCTCCCTGGGGTCGACTATTAACACAGGAGCTTATTAATTTCCTGGTCCTGAGCAGAGAGTTAGCTAAAGTACATAAGACTGCACGCACGCACGCACACACGCACACACACACATTGGAATATCTGAAAGTTGATTAGCACTAAATTGTTTTCAATTCTCACAAGTCTTGCTACGTGTAATAACGCCTTTATTGAACGATAGTTGAGAACATGTTCTAATTTGCCATATACCTGATGAAAAAGGCACCACCAATCGGTGATCGACTCAGAGAGGTGCCGGTTTAGAATAGAGACAATCAACCCCAGTGTCCCCAGTTAGAGGGATAATCACATAACAGGAGACATACTCAAGTCACTAATTTATTGCCTTAAAGACACACAAAATAAAAAAAAATACAATTACACAATGTTAACAGTAAACATGAGATAAATACCAATAAATAGAGTATAAAGTGCAGTACACAGCTAATATCAAAAGCACACAATGCTGCAGTAATAATATTTAGCAGACACTTTTATCCAAAGCCACATAGATGTGTGCCTAAATTGGTGGTCCGGAGAATCAAACCCACTACCCTGGTGTTACAAGCGCCATTGTCTATAAAGGAACACCGTAAATAAGCACTATACAGTCATGGCCAAAAGTTTTGAGAATGACACAAATATAAATTTTCACAAAGTCTGCTGCCTCAGTTTGTATGATGGCAATTTGCATATACTCCAGAATGTTATGAAGAGTGATCAGATGTATTGCAATTAATTGCAACGTCCCTCTTTGCCATGCAAATGAACTGAATCCCCCAAAAACATTTCCACTGCATTTCAGCCCTGCCACAAAAGGACCAGCTGACATCATGTCAGTGATTCTCTCGTTAACACAGGTGTGAGTGTTGACGAGGACAAGGCTGGAGATAACTGTCATGCTGATTTGAGTTTCAATAACAGACTGGAAGCTTCAAAAGGAGGGTGGTGCTTGGAATCATTGTTCTTCCTCTGTCAACCACAGTTATCTGCAAGGAAACACATGCCATCATCGCTTTGCACAAAAAGGGCTTAACAGGCAAGGATATTGATGCCAGTAAGATTGCACCTAAATCAACCATTTATCGGATCATCAAGAACTTCAAGGAGAGCGGTTCAATTGTCTAACCCTATACAACATGTATTTTTTAGTTATGTTTATGAATAGTTATTTGGTCAGAATATGTGTGTCAGAAAAAGTGTCAGAAAAATATCCGGACGTTGTGGGAAAAAGATGCTACGTTAGCACAATGTATAACCACTGATTTCAGCTCTAAATATGCACATTTTCGAACAAAACATACGTGTATGTATAACCTGATGTTATAGGACTGTCATCTGATGAAGCTTATCAAGGTTAGTCAAAAATTATATATCTTTTGCTGGTTTGTTACGATCGCTAACTTTTGCTACTGGGGAATGGCTTGTGTTTCTGGCTATTGTGGTAAGCTAATATAACGCTATATTGTGTTTTCGCTGTAAAACACTTAAGAAATCGGAAATATTGGCTGGAATCACAAGATGCCTGTCTTTCATTTGCTGTACACTATGTATTTTTCAGAAATGTTTTATGATGAGTATTTAGGTATTTGACGTTGGTGTCTGTAATTATTATGGCTGCTTTCGGGGCAATTTCTGATTGTAGCTGCAATGTAAACTATGATTTATACCTGAAATATGCACATTTTTCGAACAAAACATAGATTTATTGAATAACATGTTATAAGACTGTCATCTGATGTTGTTTGTTGGTTAGTTTGGTTGGTTCTTGGTTAGTTAGGTTGGCTTTGTGCATGCTACCTGTGTTGTGAAAAATGTCTGTCCTTTTTTGTATTTGGTGGTGAGGTAACATAAATATACGTGCTGTTTTCGCTGTAAAACATTTTAAAAATCGGACATGTTGGCTGGATTCACAAGATGTGTACCTTTCATTTGCTGTATTGGACTTGTTAATGTGTGAAAGTTAAATATTTCTAAAAAATATATTTTGAATTTCGCGCCCTGCACTTGAAGTGGCTGTTGTCATATTGTGGCCGGCCTCGGGCTTGCAGCCAGAAGAAGTTAAAGGACAGGTAGACACAAAATGACCTGCAGTTCCGCAATACAGACAACTGGATGTTAAGTCTGAGTAAGCATTCGGCTGGAGACAGCCTAGCTCTGCCGAGTTGCATCGGCTCCGAAAAAGGCAAGTTGGCAGACCTCCTCTCCCTCCTATGTTCCCGTAGCCGCCCATCGATCCGGATGGTCAAGGCGATGAGGGAATCGAGATCCGTAGGCAGCTCCCAGGCTGCAAGCTCATCCTTAACCTCCTCCAATAATCCATGAAAGCATGTGTCGAAATGAGATTTGGGTTCACGGCAGCCAACCAGGTAGACCGCCACACTGAGTCTTGGTGAAGCTGGAGTAACTTCCGGGCAGCTTCTTTCCCAGACAATGGACCATTGAAAACCTTTTTCACCTCGGCCACTAACTCCTCCAGGCTGAAACACACAGCAGATTGTTGTTGCTACACCGCCGTTGCCCAGGCGAAAGCCCTCCCGGACATTAGCATTATGAGACACGCTATCTTCGAGTGGCCCGAGGAGAAGGAAGAGGGTTGCAGCTCGAAGATGAGGGAACACTGGAGAGAAAAGCCCGGCAGATTCCTGACCCTCCAGCGAAGCGTTCCCGGAGGAGGTAAGCGGGGTTCTCGGGAAGCCGGGGTGGCCTGGAGAGACGCACTGCTGACAGCGGTGTTCCAGGGGGGGCTGGAAGGCTACTGTTGTGGCCGGCTGCCCCACAGATAATCTGCAGAATTGCTCCAGAAATGTATTCAAGGCACGGTGTTCTGCCAAGGTCTGGAATACATCCAGAAGACCTCAAAGTAACTTCTCGTGTCTCCCAATGGTGGCTCTTTGGGAGGAGATAGCATTGCGGAGCTGGTCCGAGTCTGCTGGGTCAGTCATGGCCAGTTCGTACTATCAGACCTCAGAATAAGACCCAGATGCAGACAGTAACAAAAGTGTATTACAAAAACAGGGGGCAGGCAAATGACAAGTCAAGGGCAGGCAGAAGTCAGCAATCCAGAGCAGAGTCCGAAAGGTACAGAATGGCAGGCAGGCTCAGAGTCAGGGCAGGCAGAGGTCAGTAATCCAGGGCAGTGTCACAAGATACAGAATGGCAGGCAGGCTCATGTTCAGGGCAGACAGAATGATCAAAACTGGGAAAACAAGAAATAGAGAGAAAACAGGAGTACGGAAAAAAACGCTGGTAGGCTTGACGAGACAAGTCAAACTGGCAACAGACAAACAGAGAACACAGGTATAAATACACAGGGGATAATGGGGCAAATGGGCGACACCTGGAGGGGGCTGAGACGAGCACAAAGACAGTTTAAACAGATCAGGGTTTGACAATTAGACATCACGCACAAGCTGTTATTGACAAATAGACTCACACCCCCGCCTCTCATCTGTGGGATGACCAGACGTAGCTTCTCTATCCTGCTGACTTTCGTGATGCATCTGCTTCGTTGGAAAATGATTGGCGCGCACCGGTGAGGGCGCACACTTGGTTATTTATCTCCGCTATTGAATATACTATGTTCTGTCTTAAATTTTATAGTTTATTTACATATTAGGGTACCTGAGGGTTGATTAGGAACGTTGTTTGACATGTTTGGACCAAGTTTATTGGAAACGTTTGGGATTAATTTTGAATGCATTTTGAACAGGGGGAAACCGGTGGATTATTGAATGAAGCGCACCAAATAAAACTAACTTTTTTGGGATATAAAGAAGGACTTTATTGAACAAAAGGAACATTTGTTATGTAACAGGGACGCTTGTGATTGCAACCATATGAAGATCTTCAAAGGTAAGGGATTTATTTTATTGCTATTTCTGACTTTCGCGATGCATCTGCTTGGTTGGAAAATGTTTTTAATGCTTTGTATGCGGGACGCTGTCCTCCGATAATATCATGGTGTGCCTTCACCGTAAAGCCTTTTTGAAATCTGACAACGCGGCTGGATTAACAAGAAGTTTATCTTTTAAATGATGTATGACACTTGTATTGTCATTAAAGTTTAATATTACGATTTCTGTAATTTGAATTTGGCGCTCTGCAATTTCACCGGATGTTGTCGAGGTGGGTTGCTTGAGGCACAACTAGCCCAAAGTTAACAAGGAGTTGCAGTCAGTTTTGGAATGTGTGGCCAGTAATAAACTGGTCCTGAACATTTCTAAAACTAAGAGCATTGTATTTGGTAGAAATCATTCCCCTAAGCTCTAGACCTCAGTTGAATCTGGTAATGAATGTTGTGGCTGTTGAACCAGTTGAGGAGACTAAATTACTTGGTGTTACCTTAGATTGTAAACTCTCATGGTCAAAACATATAGATTCAATGGTTGTAAAGATGGGGAAAAGTCTGTCCGTAATAAAGAGATGTTCAGCTTTCTTGACACCACATAACGCAAAGCAAGTCCTGCATGCCCTAGCTTTGTCTTATCTTGATTATTGTCCAGTCATGTGGTCAACTGCTGCTAAGAAAGACCTAGTTAAGCTGCAGCTGGCCCAGAATAGAGTGGCACGTCTTGCTCTTCATTGTAATCAGATAGCTAATATAAATACTATGCATGCCAGTCTCTCTTGGCTAAGAGTTGAGGAGAGACTGACTGCATCACTTCTTCTTTTTATAAGAAACATGAATGTGTTAAATTCCAAATTGTTCGCACCGCTCTGACACACACACTCTTACCCCACCAGACATGCCACCAGGGGTCTTTTCACAGTCCCCAAATCCAGAACAAATTCAAGAAAGCTTACAGTATTATATAGAGCCATTATGCCATGGAACTCCCTCCCATCTCATATTGCTCAAATGAACAGCAAACCTGCTTTCATAAAACAGATAAAGCAACACCTCATAGCACAACGCCTCTCCCTATTTGACCTAGATATTTTGTGTGTATGTTATGATATGTAGGCTATGTGTGCGGTTTTTAAATGTATGTAGATCTGTCCTTGAGCAGTTCTTATCTATTAATGTTCTGTATTAGGTCATGTTTCATGTTCTGTGTGGATCCCAGGAAGAGTAGCTGTGGCTTTCGCACAGCTAATGGGGACCCCCACAACAAAAATGTTTTTGAGTGTGAGGTATTCTAGGGGAACAGAAAGTCCTAAAACCACCATCGTTTTAGGCCGTTTTTAACCACACCACGAGTCAGTGAGATTGATGAAAAACCCTGCAGGCTGTATCGTCGTATCAAGGCCCTCCCCCGTTAGCCAAATCTCAGTAAAGCAGATTGTTACAATCTCTCTGGTAGGAAATCCGTGCAACTATGCATTCGCATAGTTTATTGTCAAGAGGCTGTACATTAGCAAGTAATATACAAGGGAATGGAATGTGGTTTGCCCTTCTCCTTAGTCTGACTAGAACACCAGCTCTCCTACCCCTTGTTACGGTGGCATCTTTTTGGGAGGGTTCCCGTGATGAATGGAACCGCTTCTGATAATCCAGACAATGGATCCAGGACTGGAATGTCAAATTTGTGGGGAGTAATTGCGGATATGATGTCCAGAAGTGCTTGTCGGTCATAGGAAATAATACTATAAACTTTCTGAACAAATAAAGTAAAAAATAACACAAAAATTAACAAAAGACTGACAAGTTGTCAGCACCATCTTGTTGTCAGTCAAACTGTGAAAAAAATTCACGTGATTCATTCCAAGATTTAAGTTAAAGCATTATGGTTACATGTTGGCATTATTCTGACAGGTTAAGGTTTGTTTTAGGATTACAACTGAAAGCTACAAAATGAATGCCTTGCACTGGAGCCATAGCTAACGGTTTTAGCCCATGCTCAGCTCCGTCCACAACACCCTACCTCATCGCGAGCCTTCTAGGTGGTAACAGACCCTCGGTTGTCCCTGGTGGATGGTTGGAAATTGCTGTGGAATTAAAATGCAAAGTCATCCCGTAACTTCACCATTCTAATAACGTGTGGACAGCAGGTAATGCACTGGAGTTAGGGCTCATAAAAGTGTGCAAGTACACACAATCGTGCGCAAGTACACACACACCATGACACAAATCATTTCTCAGACTTTGCTATTCATAATGTTCCTAAGCTTGGCTGGCCAGAAAGTATCTCCCTGTGCATTAACATTTACCCACCTATCATCCTGAAACGCTCTAACACCATTAGTGAGCCCACCAATAAAAACACCCAAACACAGAAACCAGAAGCAAACTCAAATTGGAACAACCATCACAACTTTACCAGAGTGTTTAATGAGAGAGAGTGAGAGATGTTGCCATGCTCCATACGGGCTGCCTGTGAAAATAAACTACTGAGCTGACAAACGTGGACCACCGTAAACGTTGCAAAAGATCCAGCACATGTGCTAAACACACACACACACACACACACACACACACACACACACACACACACACACACACACACACACACACACACACACACACACACGGAGATTGTTATTTGCCTTGAGTACCAGAAAGGACCATCCCTGAGGGGTACACACTTCTCTGCTTTGATTGCTGCTGTAAATAGTCAATCTAATTTAATAGACTCCCTCTGTCTCTCTGGTCCTGAAGAACACAATGCCTACAATAGAGAATAACAGAGTGCCCAATGAAGACCGCCCAGCCATACAACACACAGTATTGATTTTAGGTTGGCAACAGTATCAGAGAATGTGTAACTGGGGTGGAGAGAGGGAGAGGGACAGAACAGAGGTGGAGTTGGTTTTAGCTAGCCCAGATAGGTTGCCAACCTCATAACCAGCTACCAAGAAGCCATTTCAGGCTATCAATAAAGTTACAGTAGCTAGCTTGTCCAAATATCTTAGCTGGAATACCTTCTGACAAGGTTGGTAGACTTTAGAAAAGCAAGCAATACCTAAACATACACAACAAGAATCACATTCCTTTGAATTTTTCACCCAGATTTTAGCAGAGATGCAGAGAAGCATATGTCGTTTCTTTATCAAAAGAAACACAAATCAGGAGGTGGTTACAGACAGCCCAAGAGATATGCAGAATAACATATACAGTTGAAGTCGGAAGTTTACATACACTTAGGTTGGAGTCATTAAAACTCGTTTTTCAACCATTCCACAAATATCTTGTTAACAAACTATAGTTTTGGCAAGTCGGTTAGGACATCTAATTTGTGCATGGCAAACAATTTTTCCAACAATTGTTTACAGACAGATTGTTTCACTTTTAATTCACTGTATCACAATTCCAGTGGGTCAGAAGTTTACATACACTAAGTTGACTGTGCTTTAAAACAGCTTGGAAAATTCCAGAAAAGTATGTAATGGCTTTAGAAGCTTCTGATAGGCTAATTGACATCATTTGAGTTAATTGGCGGTGTACCTGTGGACGTATTTCAAGGCCTACCTTCAAACTCAGTGACTCTTTCTTTGACATCATGGGAAAATCAAAAGAAATCAGCCAAGACCTCAGAAATAAAATTGTAGTCCAGGATCCAGTTGTAGAGGGAGGGGTTCAGTCCCAGGGTCCCTGGCTTGGTCATGTGTTTGGAGGGGACTGTGGTGTTGAATGCTGAGCCGTAGTCTATAAACAGCATTCTCACATAGTTATTTCCCCTCTTGTCGAGGTGGGAGAGGGCAGTGTGAAGTGCAATTGAGATGGCCACATCTGTGGATCTGTTGGGGCAGTATGCAAATTGGAGAGGATCTAGTGTGTCAGGGGTGGTGGTGTTGATGTGTGTCATTACAGATGTGACTGCTAAAGGGCAATAGTCATTTAGGCAGGTTACCTTGGAGCTCCTGGGAACAGGGACAATGGGGGTTCACTTGAAACATGTTGGGATTACAGACCGAAAAGGAATTTTTGATTCAACAGCATACTTACTAATTAGTAACCAACTGTCCTGAAGGCCTATAGCTTAACTTAGCCTCTCTCGCAGCTTGGATATAAAGTTTGTGATGCGTAAAACCAGTATATTAAATGTCAAATAATCCACCGTCAAAATAATAGCTTAATAGGGATTGTTTCATTATGCAGACAATGCAGTCTAGCCTATCTGTAGATATATACAGTAGTTAGCTGGTAGCCTCTTTACATTAGATATAGGAACTCGGACTCCGCACTGTCTGGGCTATCCCGTCTCATCACTAGTAGGCTTACCAGTGTTCACAGAAGGGGGGGGGGGGGGGTCGCTCTCATGAGCACCGCTGGGTCTCTGGCAGTCATCAGCTTGGTTTTCTGGGAGAGGAGGAGGAGGGCTGGCACTTTCACTCGAGGAACTATTACTATTCTCGAAAAGAGGAAGAAGAGGAGGAGCAAAGCCACTGTCATTGCCAGGCCTGGGCAGTGAGGTCTCTGTCGGGATTGGGAGGCTGCTAGTGCTAGCTGCCGCATAAGTAGGCCTCCTAGCTTTCACCTGCGATGGTGTTTGGTTAGTTAAGGACAAGGTGGTAGCTTTGCTGATGTGGCCACGAGCTTGATCAGATAAAGCTTTTTTTGTTACGTTTTTGTGCACCACTTTTGCCTTTTGTTTATCCATCTTGAAGAATGCAATCACTCTCCATCCAAGTCCGACCAGATTCACCTTGCTATTTTAAACTTGATAGCCAATTAGGTCAGGAGGCCGGGGCAGGCTGCCACCGGCGCCGCTATGAAATATGCTAATTAGAAAGATGAAAACTCTCTCTGACTCACCTAGTACCCAGGTAGATTGGACATTATAAACACTTCACTTGCTACATTTGTAAATTAAAAAGGAAGGTTACAATAAAAAAAATATATGTACAATAAATTCATTTTTTTTTTTTGGGTGCCACAAAGACCACTACACATCTGCAACAGATCAGAGTAGCCCTGTAGTCCTCCCAACAAGCCTCTGCCAACTCCTTACACACCTCTGCTGTCCTGTTTTGGGGCTTGCATGCTTCCTCAACTGAACCTCCAGCGTTCAAAACAAAACGGTTTCTCAGATGGCTAACTAGCTACCCAGTCTTGAAACACCATGGTAGTTTTAGACTATTATACAGTATTTCAAATCTTTGTTAATTCTCCTATCGAAAACAACTAAATATGATTTCTATTTACAAAATGTACAGGAGCAATTATGCTATGCGGCCTTCACGGCGCCATCGCACCCCAATTTTTTAAATATACACTGTATATACAAAAGTATGTGGACACCCCTTCAAATTAGTGGGTTTGGCCATTTCAGCCACACCGTTTCTGACAGGTGTATAAAATCTACCACACAGCCATGCAATCTCCATGGACAAACATTGGCAGTAGAATGGCCTTACTGAAGAGTTTAGTGACTTTCAACGTGGCACCGTCATAGGATGCCACCTTTCCAACAAGTTAGTTCGTCAAATTTCTACCCTGCCAGAGCTGCCCCGGTCAACCGTTAGTGCTGAATGGAAGCAAGTCCCCGCAGCAATGATTCAACATCTCATGGAAAGCCTTCACAGAAGAGTGGAGGCCGTTATAGCAGCAAAGGGGGGACCGTCAGTACAGCCCAGCAAATCACTGGGGCCGGGCTCCATATTAATGCCCATGATTTTAGAATGAGATGTTCGGTGAGCAGGTGTCCACATACTTTTGGCAATGTACTGTACATTATTAAAGCAAAGACATACTGTATGAGCTATGAATAATGATGACCATATGTGAGACAGGTGGTTTTGGAGGCTTGCATCTGGCTGGATCTGTCTCTGTTACACGTCCCTGTTATCTCTCCTTGCTCCACGTCCCACTGGGGGGAAGCATCCCGATTCTGTCAGGGTACCTGGCTGACAGTAGGATTCAAGCCGCCACGGGAGAGAGTTCAGAAGACAGAAACATGAGGGAGGGAGGGAGGGAAGGGAAGGGAAGGGAAGGAGAGAGAGAGAGAGGAAGTGGCATAGATAAAGGGAGATGGCGGGGGAGAGAAAGAAAAGGGGAGAATGGAGAGTGAGGCTAAGGAGGGGGGGGGGGGGTGCAGAAAGAAAGAAAGCAACAGAGGGAGACAAAGACAATAGGTAAAGACAATATTATAAACGGTGTTAAATGTAAAGTCATCTTCCAGTTAGTATTTTATATGTCCAAAATGACCAATGAAATAGGGTGTATTTAACAACATGTCTGGGTCCTGAATTGACAGATTTTCTCTGGAATAGTTACTGCATGCCTGATTCTGAAGATGCTGCTCCCAGTAAACACGTGTCAGAGAGGTATTCCAATCGCAAACAATTCGCTGTTGGTCTCTTTTGGGTCCAAACACTTATGTTTAAAGGAAAACACTAACTTATAAAGCCATGGCCGTTTGTGTAGTGGGAGCATAGTATCTCCACTGCTTTTTGTAATTTATTGACTTACTAAGTAGCCAGTATTTTTATGGATTACATGACAGAGTGAGAGAACTCAGTAAACAATAAAAAAAAAGGTATTAAAAGAGAGAGCAAGAGAGAGAGAGAGAGAGAGAGAGAGAGAGTAGGAGGTGTGTGTGTGGGTGCGTGTGTGTGTGTTTGCAGTCTGTATATCTTTCTGCAAGTCTATCTGGGTGTGAATGTGTCTGTCCACCCATGTCACCTGCCCTAAAGTAGCAGTCTCCTCCTGACCTTAATAAGCCAAATTAGATGTAGATAAACTATACTGTATATGGTTCTGAAATCAAATCCAGGACTATGTTGGTCCATACTACAGGAGAGGGTTAAAACAATGGGCTCCAGTTGCATTAGTGTGCCACTAGAAAACAAGTATTTATATCAACATGCTTACTTACATATGCAGGAACAATAATTTCCTACTAATAGTTGGGGCTGAGGGTTTACTTTCCTCGATTTGTTGATGAGTGAATACTTCACCCCCCTCTATCTTCTGGCTGGGGTGAACTGATTTCAGACTAAAATAACTGGGCTTCAATAGGATCGCTTACTTTGCTGAACAGATAGACTAAACATGTACATATTATACTGAAGATGTATCTGACTGCAGAGTGAAAAAGACACACGAGCACAAAACTATTTACTGAAATTCGTAATATTATGACTCCTATGTAATGACCGTATTATAGGCCTCATGACAGGTAGCACTTTATTTCACGCTTAGAAATGACCACCCACTGGACACAGAAGTCAGTTCGACATCTCCCAGTGGGCATGCGATGTGATAAAGACATCTTTTACTGGTTAAAATCTGGTCGAGACATCTTATAACCAGATCACAAGAAGATTAAGTTGTATTTTTTACAATGTCTTTTTGACGTCATGAAAACAGATATCTGTTTTTTGCTTGAAATCTGATTAACTACTGACCAGTTATCTAAATGCTACTCAATGAATATACACCAATCTACACTGAGTGTACAAAACATTAAGGACACCTGCTCTTTCCATAACAGACGGACTTGGAGAATCCAGGTGAAAGCTATGATCCCTTATTGATGTCACTTGTTAATTAAATCCACATCAATCAGTGTAGATGAAGGGGAGGAGACAGGTTTAAGAAGGATTTTAAGCCTTGAGACATGCATTGTGTATGTGTGCCATTCAGAGGGTGAATGGGCAAGACAAAAGATTAAGTGCCTTTGAACGGGGTATGGTAGTAGTGCACCAGTGTGTGTCAAGAACTGCAACGCTGCTGGGTTTTTCACGCTCAACAGTTTCCCGTGTGTATCAAGAATGGTCCACCACCCAAAGGACAACCAGCCAACTTGACACAACTGTGGGAAGCATTGGAGTCAAAATGTGCCAGCATCCCTGTGGAACACTTGACACCTTGTAGAGTCCATGCCCGATGAATTGAGGGGGTGCTACTCAGTATTAGGAGGGTGTCCTTAATGTTTTGTGCAGTCAGTGTATATAAACATGTGCATAGTATTTAATCCATATTATACATGCACCATTGTATATACAGTGCATTCGGAAAGAATTCAGACCCCTTGACTTTTTCCACATTTTTGTTATGTTACAGCCTTATTCTAAAAATGATTATATTGTTATTTTTCCTCATCAATCTTCACACAATACCCCATAATGACAAAGTAAACAGATGGCTTTAGAATTTTTTTCTAATAAAAATACTGAAATATCACATTTACATAAGTTCAGACCCTTTACTCAGTACTTTGTTGAAGCACCTTTGATGAAGCGATTACAGCCTCGATTATTCTTAGCTCTGTTAATCTTTCCCTCGATCCTGACTTGTCTCCCAGTCCCTGCTGCTGAAAAACATCCCAACAGCATGATGCTGCCACCACCACAATGCTTCACCGTGGGGATCACCAGGTTTCCTCCAGACATGACGCTTGGCATTCAGGCCAAACAGTTCAATCTTGGTTTCAACAGACCAGAAAATCTCATTTCTCATGGTCTGAAAGTCCTTTAGGTACCTTGTGGCAAACTCCAAGAGGGCTGTCATGTACATTTTGCTGAGGAGTGGCTTCCATCTGGCCACACTACCATAACGGCCTGATTGATGGAGTGCTACAGAGATGGTTGTCCTTCTGGAAGGTTCTCCCATCTCCACAGAGGAACTCTGGATCTCTGTCAGAGTGACCATCGTGTTCTTGGTCACCTCGCTGACCAAGGCACTTCTCCCCCGATTGCTCAGTTTGGCCGGGTGACCAGCTCTAGGAATAGTCTTCGTGGTTCCAAACTTTATCCATTTAAACATGATGGAGGCCACTGTGTTCTTGGGGACCGTCATTGCTGCTGATATTTGTTGGTACCCTTCCCCAGATCTGTGCCACAACACAATCCTGTCTCGGAGCTCTACGGACAAATCATTCGACCTTATGGCTTGGTTTTTGCTCTGACATGCACTGTCAACTGTGGGACCTTATATAGTGTCATGACGTTGCCCTGTTGGGTGAGGTTTATGTCCCCCATAAATACCTTTCCCCCTTTCCTCTCCAATCTACAGAATGGACTCTTGGAAAGCCTTTGTTAACATAGAGAGAGTATGGTAACATCAAAAGGTTGGGGAATGGAACAATATTCCTGTAATCCAACCAGTTGAAAGTGTCAGTTGGTACTTAAAGAATAGAATGTCAGATCAGTTGGTGTCTGGGACATTATATCTGATGATAGGATGACAAACTGTATCTTGGAACATCTAAACATTCTAGTTTAAATGTTTAAATATGAAACAATTTCTGAAAACATGAAATGTAATTTTAGCTTCTAAATGAGATAATCATTTTCATAAATAAACTATGCTCACTCAGTGGCCACACACATGTGAACAGACATTGGTTGAGAACTATGAAACACGCCCTTCTCTCCCCCAATACAAAAGCCAGACTCAGTTCCTGACGACATGAGGACTGGTGTCCATACGTTTAAAAGGGCTAATTTACACGTGGAGGTGACGATCACCACGCTGGAAGGATGAATTTCTACTAGACCAGACAGAATTCAGCGTGAGCTGATTAGGGCAAAATGGTATAACCTTTGAACTCTTATTCACTAAAGAAGAAATTATACATCCTAGAAGTCGAGTTGTCAGCTGCAGCTGTAAACGTACATGGCCTAGGAAAGGACAGACAATCTCCTAATAAGAACAACAGGATACAATGTATCCACCCTACAACACTACGACCAGACAGATTCTACAAACAACAAGGGCGATCTCTGCTGGGCAAACCAGTTTTCCATCTTTGACCCATATATCGAAGCGTAGCTCAGTGTAAATATATATCTTTCATTTTTCTTTTCCGAATGGGCGGTTATTAGAATGCATAAGATTCTGTATTTACGGTAGCATAGCTTCTCAAGGTCCAATAGAGACCAAATCTCGTTTGTCCCTCAGTCTTCCGGCTCTTTGATTCAAACCCAACCCCTTTTCTTTCTGTAATCAGCCGTCGTATTGGTTTCGTCCACTAGGGACTTTTTCTTTAATGACATGATTAGTAATCGATGAATGATCCATCCTGTGGATATGTAATTCTGTGTGATTATTTAGGTATTTAGTACATAAATAATTCAACCAATTTTTGTATTGCTGATTCAACTTGTTAGCCAGGGTGCGTGAAGATTACCAATAATTTTACAATGTTCAGATGAGACTGAATAAGGTGACGATTAATAATTGACTGCTATTGATATAAAAGATCTTCAGATCTTAAAGAGTCTATTCGGAAGACAGCAGCTCTATAAACACTCTTCCGTGGTGGTTGTTTAAGAGGTTATTAACAAGTTAATTGTTGCATGGTTTAATTCAATCACGTAATCAATCAAACTTTAGGTAATCGATTTGATAAAATAGCCTGTCATATAATTTAATCAGCCAGAGACACGATAATAGACAGGTGTGTGCCTTTCCAAATCATGTCCAATCAATTGAATTTACCACAGGTGGACTGCAATTAAGTTGTAGAAACAGCTCAAAGTTCATTGGAAACAGGATACACCTGAGCTCAACTTCGAGTCTCATAGCAAAGGGTCTGGATACTTCATACAAATCAAATGTATTCATAAAGCCCTTTTTACATCAGCAGATGTCACAAAGTGCTATACAGAAACCCAGCCTAAAACCCGAAAAGCAAGCAATGCAGATGTAGAAGCACGGTGGCTAGGAAAAACTCCCTAGAAAGGCAGGAACCTAGGAAGACATTTAGAAAGGAACCAGGCTCTGAGGGGTGGTCCTCTTCTGACTGTACCAGGTGGAGATAAGAGTGCATTGCCATTAAGGCCAGATTGTTCTTCAAGATGTTCAAACATTCATAGATACAGCAGGGTTGATGAGGGTGCAACAGGTCAGTACCTCAGGAGTAAATGTCAGTTGGCTTTTCATAGCCGAGCATTCAGAGGTCAAGACAGCAGGTGTGGTAGAAAGACGGAGAGTGAAAACAGCAGGTCTGGGACAAGGTAACACGTTCGGTGAACAGGTCCGGGTTCCATAGCCAAAGGCAGAACCGTTGAAACTGGAGCAGCAGCACGAGGAGAAAGCCCTGCCTGTTTGCTAAGAAATTCTAGGGACAATAAGGAGGCTTGCATCTTGTGATCGTAGCGTACATGTAAGTATGGATGTTAGGAGATGAGTAAGAGCAGGTCCATGTAATCTTTGTAGGTTAGCAGTAAAACCTTGAAATTAGCACTAGCCTTAACAGGAAGCCAGTGTAGAGAGGCTAGCACTGGAGTAATATGATCAAACATTTTTATGTTCTGGTCAAGATTCTAAACTCAGCAAAAAAGAAACGTTCTCTCACTGTCAACTGTGTTTATAATTCAGCAAACTTAACGTGTAAATATTTGTATGAACATAACAAGATTCAACAACTGAGACATAAACTGAACAAGTTCCACAGATATGTGACTAACAGAAATTGATTAATGTCTCCCTGAACAAAGGGGGATCAAAATCAAAAGTAACAGTCAGCATCTGGTGTGGCCACCAGCTGCATTAAGTACTGCAGTGCATCTCCTCCTCATGAACTGCACCAGGTTTGCCAGTTCTTGCTGTGAGATGTTACCCCACTCTTCCACCAAGGCACCTGCAAGTTCCCAGACATTTCTAAGAGAAATGGCCCTAGCACTCACCCTCCGATCCAACAGGTCCCAGACGTGCTCAATGGGATTGAGATCCGGGCTCTTCACTGGCCATGGCAGAACACTGACATTCCTGACTTGCAGGAAATCATGCACAGAATGAGCAGTATGGCTGGTGGCATTGTCATTCTGGAGGGTCATGTCAGGATGAGCCTGCAGGAAGGGTACCACATGAGGGAGGAGGATGTCTTCCCTGTAATGTACAGCGTTGATATTGCCTGCAATGACATCAAGCACAGTCCGATGATGCTGTGACACACTACCCCAGACCACGATGGACCCTCCACCTCCAAATCGATCCCGCTCCAGAGTACAGGCCTCAGTGTGACGCTCATTCCTTCGACGATAAACACAAATCCAAACATCTCCTCTGGTGAGACAAAACTGCGACTTGTCAGTGAAGTGCACTTTTTTGCCAGTCCTGTCTGGTCCAGCGACGGTGGGTCTGTGCCCATAGGCAACATTGTTGCTGGTGATGTCTGGTGAGGACCTGCCTTACAACAGGCCTACATGCCCTCAGTCCAGCCTCTTTCAGCCTATTGAGGACAGTATGAGCACTGATGGAGGGATTGTGCATTCCTGGTGTAACTCGGGCAGTTGTTGTTGACATCCTGTACCTGTCCAGCAGATGTGATGTTCAGATGCACTGATCCTGTGCAGGTGTTGTTACACGTGGTCTGCCACTGCGAGGACGATCAGCTGTCCATCCTGTCTACCTGTAGCGCTGTCTTAGGCGTCTCACAGTACGGACATTGCAATGCCTAAGGCACGTTCACGCAGATTAGCAGGGACCCTGGGCATCTTTCTTTTGGTGTTTTTCAGAGTCAGTAGAAAGGCCTCTTTAGTGTCCTAAGTTATCATAACAGTGACCTTTATTTCATTCCGTCTGTAAGCTGTTAGTGTCTTCACGACCGTTCCACAGGTGCATGTTCATTCATTGTTTATGGTTCACTGAAAAAGCATGGGAAACAGTGTTTAAACCCTTTACAATGAAGATCTGTGAAGTTATTTCGATTTTTACGAATTATCTTTGAAAGACAGGGTCCTGAAAAAGGGACGTTTCTTTTTTTGCTGAGTTTATTAGCCCTGTTTAGAACTAACTGAAGTCTATTTAGTGCTCTATCTTGGTAGCCGGAAAGTAAAGCATTTCAGTAATTTAATCTAGAAGTGATAAAAGCATGGATTATCTTTCTGCATAATTTTTTGACAAAAAGTTTCTGATTTTTGCAATGTTACGAAGGTGGAAAAAAGATGTCATTGAAATAGTATTCATATGTTCGTCAAACGAGTTTTATTTGAGACAACTGTACATCAAGATACATTTTCAGATCTAACAGCAGATCTCTTTATTTCTTGGAACCTAGGACTACAGCTCTGTTTTGTCCGAATTTAAAAGTAAAACATTTCCCACCATCCACTTCCTTATGTCAGAAACACAGGCTTCCAGGGTAGGCAATTTTGGGGCTTCACCATGTTTCATCGAAATGTACAGCTGTGTGTCGTCCGCATAGCAGTGAAAGTTGGCATTGTGTTTCCTAATGACATCATCAAGAGGTAGAATATATATAGTGAAAACAATAGTGGTCCTAAAACAGAACCTTGAGGATCGCCGAAACTTACAATTGATTAGTCAGAGAACAAACCATCCACAGAGACGAACTGATATCTTTCCGACAGATAAGATCTGAACTCTGCAAGAACTTGTCCATGTAGACCAATTAGGGTTACCAATCTCTCCAAAGATTGTGGTCATCTATCGTGTCAAAAGGAGCAGTAAGGTCTAGGAGCACGAGGACAGATGCAGAGCCTTGGTCTGACACCATTACAAGGTCAATTACCACCTTCACGATTACAGTCTCAGTGCTATGATGGGGTTTAAAACCAGAATGAAACGTTTCATATGTGTTATTTGTCTTCATGAAGGCATCAGCTTTTACTAAAATGTTTGAGGAATGAGAGATTCAATATAGGCCAATCTTTTTTTAAAGTTTTCCGGTCAAAGTTATATTTTTTGAAGAGATGCTGTATTACTGGAACTTTTAGTGAGTTTGGAACACATCCGGTGGATAGGGAGCCATTTATTATGTTCAACATGGGAGGGCCAAGCACAGGAAGTAGCTCTTTTAGTAGTTTAGTTGGGATAAGGTCCAGATAAGGTCAAAACCCGGTAGTGTAACAAGTGCGCTGGGAGTATAAATGAAAACATATTACAAAACAAGAAACACGAACAACGCACAGCCATGAAACAGAAACAATGACGCTTGGGGAAAGAACCAGCGTGACATATATAGGGAAGGTAATCAGGGAAGTGATGGTGTACGTAACGATGGTGACAGGTGTGCGCCATAACGAGCATCCTGGTGAACTAGAGGCCAGACAGAGAGCACATGTGACAAGTAGCAATAAACAGCACAGCAGCACGAAGACAATTCCATATTTCTGTTTCATATTTTTAACCTTTCTAGCGCCGGGAACCCCTCGACAACATTCCGCTGAAAAGGCAGCGCGGGAAATTCAAAAATATTTTTTAGAAATATGTAACTTTCACACATTAACAAGTCCAATACAGCAAATGAATGATACACATTTTGTTAATCTACCCATCGTGTCCGATTTTAAAAAGGCTTTACAGCGAAAGCACAACATAAGATTATGTTAGTTCAGAGCCAAGTCCAAAAAACACACAGCCATTTTCCAGCCAAAGATAGTAGTCACAAAAAGCAGAAATATAGATCAAATGAATCACTAACCTTTGATGATCTTCATCAGATGACACTCATAGGACATCATGTTACACAATTCATGTATGTTTTGTTCGATAATGTGCATATTTATATCCAAAAATCTCAGTTTACATTGGCGCGTTACGTGCAGTAATGTTTTGATTCCAAAACATCCGGTGATCTTGCAGATAGCCACAGAAATCCCAGAAATACTCATAATAAACATCGATAAAAGATACAAGTGTTATTCACAGAATTAAAGATAGACTTCTCCTTAACTTCTTCTGGCTGCAAGCCCGAGGTCGGTACACTTATGATAACAGCCAGCTCAAGTGCAGGGCGCGAAATTCAAAATATATTTTTTAGAAATATTTAACTTTCACACATTAACAAGTCCAAAACAGCATTTGAAAGATAAACATCTTGTGAATCCAGCCAACATGTCCGATTTTTAAAATGTTTTACAGCGAAAACACCACGTATGTTTATGTTAGCTCACCACCAAATACAAAAAAGGACAGACATTTTTCACAGCACAGGTAGCATGCACAAAACCAACCTAACTAACCAAGAACCAACCAAACTAACCAAGAAACAACTTCATCAGATGACAGTCTTATAACATGTTATTCAATAAATCTATGTTTTGTTCGAAAAATGTGCATATTTGAGCTATAAATCAGTTTTACATTGCAGCTACCATCACAGCTACCGTCAGAAATAGCACCGAAGCAGCCAGAGTAATTACAGACACCAACGTCAAATACCTAAATACTCATCATAAAACATTTCTGAAAAATACATGGTGTACAGCAAATGAAAGACAGGCATCTTGTGATTCCAGCCAATATTTCCGATTTCTTAAGTGTTTTACAGCGAAAACACAATATAGCATTATATTAGCTTACTACAATAGCCAGAAACACAAGCCATTTACCAGCAGCAAAAGTTAGCGATCGTAACAAACCAGCAAAAGATATATAATTTTTGACTAACCTTGATAAGCTTCATCAGATGACAGTCCTATAACATCAGGTTATACATACACTTGTGTTTTGTTCGAAAATGTGCATATTTAGAGCTGAAATCAGTGGTTATACATTGTGCTAACGTAGCCTCTTTTTCCCACAACGTCCGGATATTTTTCTGACACTCACATATTCTGACCAAATAACTATTCATAAACATTACTAAAAAATACATGTTGTATAGGAAATTATAGATACACTAGTTCTTAATGCAATCGCCGTGTTAGAATTCTAAAAATAACTTCATTACGACATGCAGTTTACCTTATGGCAAGAGCGTGCCCAAAATCTGGGCGCAAACTACTAGTTCACATGTTCGACAGATATATGAAATAGCATCATAAAATGGGTCCTACTTTTGATGATCTTCCATCAGAATGTTGTACAAGGGGTCCTTTGTCCAGAACAATCGTTGTTTGGATTTAGAATGTCCTCTTCTCCAGTCAATTAGCACAGAAAGCTAGCAAAGTGGTGCGAAGCTCTCCTTCCTGAACATACGCAGACAAAGCAAAACGCCTAACGTCCCGAAAAAATGTCAATAATCTAATAAAACTATATTGAAAAAACATACTTTACGATGATATTGTCACATGTATCAAATAAAATCAAAGCCGGAGATATTAGTCGTCTATAATGACAGCTTTACAGAAGGCAATACCAGGTCACTTCTCGCGCGTTCCAGAAAACAGGAAATTGGGGTCACGTCATGCCAAGAGCTTTTATTCAACCTCAGATCATGTTATACACTCCATTTCTTCTCTCACTGCCTATTGACATCTAGTGGAAGGCGTATGAAGTGCATGTATACTAATAAATATCAAGCACATTTATAGGCAGGCCCTAGAACAGAGCATCGATTTCAGATTTTCCACTTCCTGTCAGGAAGTTTGCTGCAAAATGAGTTCTGTTTTACTCACAGATAAAATTCAAACGGTTTTAGAAACTAGAGAGTGTTTTCTATCCAATAGTAATAATAATATGCATATTGTACGAGCAAGAATTGAGTACGAGGCCGTTTGAAATGGGCACCTTTTATCCAGGCTACTCAATACTGCCCCTGCAGCCCAAAGAGGTTAATTAAACTGACACACCGGTGCGTCAATAGACTTTAGGGGGTCAACATACGCCCCTCTTCGTCCCAGAGAGATATTTAGTCCTGTCTGCGCGATGAACTGAGAATCCAGCTGGCTGGACTGATTCGGACAGTATATCCCGAGAGAGCCATGTTTCCGTGAAGCAGAGTATTTTACAATCCCTGATGCCTCTCTAGAAAGAGACCCGCGCCCTGAGCTCGTCAACTTTATTATCCAAAGACTGAACATTAGCGAGTAATATACTCAGAAGCAATGGGTGGTGTGTGCACCTCCTAAATCGGACTAGAAGACCACTCCGAGTACCTCTCCTTCACAGGCGTTGTTTTGGGTGGACTTCTGGAATCAGTTAAATTTCCCTGGGGGTTGCCGAACAAAGGATCTGCTTCGGGAATGTGTTCCTGGTCATGATGCTGGTAGTGCTGATGAGTTACCATGCATGCAATAGTTCTTCCCGGCACAAAAAAACGATTTTGTTTTGGGGGGGCTAACAATGTAAGAAATAATACATAATTGATCGCATGGTGCAATAATGAATGCAATTAATTGATTATTGAATGTTATTGATGGACACACAGCTTTGTAGATCCAAGGCTACCAAAAACCAAGGCTAGAACCAAGAACCAAGGCTACACAGCCTGCCTCTGCCAAACACTTGCGAACAAATCGTTTTGGGGAGCTGCTGCAGTTCGGAATGGTATGTGCTTATCTCCCTCACGGCAGTCAAGTCATTCCGCCTAGTCATTCACAAAATATCAATAAAATATATCCAAAAATTATCCTATTTGTATGGCTAGCAATCACATATTTTTTATTTATTTTTATTTTTATTTCACCTTTATTTAACCTCCCTTGGGCACGTGAGACGGTAGCGTCCCACCTCTTCTACAGTCAGTGAAACTGTTGGGCGCCAAATTCAAATACAGAAATACTCATTATAGATATTCAGAAAACAAAACATATTTTACATAGGTTTAAAGATTAACTGCTTGTGAATCCAACCACGGTGTCAGATTAAAAAAATGCTTTACGGCGAAAGCATACCTTACGATTATTTGAGAACATAGCCCACTAGACAAATCATTACAAACAGTAGTCAGCCAGGTAGAACAGTTACACAATTTAGAAATAGAGATAAAATTAATCCCTTACCTTTGATGATCTTCATATGGTTGCACTCAGCAGACATTCATTTACTCAATAAATGTTCCTTTTGTTCGATGAAGTCTCTTTATACCCAAAAACCTCAGTTTTGTTTGTGCGTTTTCTTCAGTAATCGACAGGCTCAAACGCAGTCAAAACAGAAAGACAAAAAAATCTAAATTGTATCCATAAAGTTCATAGAAACATGTAAAACGATGTTTATATTCAATCCTCAGGTTGTTTTTAGCCTCAATAATCGATAATATTTAAACCGGACAATAACGTCGTCAATTTAAAAGGTAAACAAGAAACGCACTCTCTCGGTCTGGCGCAGGAAAAGCTCTGTGACACGGCAGGGTCCACTCATTCAGACTGCTCTTACTTCTTCACTTTTCAGAATACAAGCCTGAAACAATTTCTGAAGACTGTTGACATCTAGTGGAAGGCATAGAAACTGCAATTTGAGTCCTAAGTCAATGGATACTGTATTGGCATTGAATAGAAAACTACAAAACCAACAAAAAAACTACTTCTTGAATGGATTTTTCTCAGGTTTCCGCCTGCCAAATCATTTATGTTATACTCACAGACACTATTTTAACAGTTCTGGAAACTTTTCTATACAAATCTACCAGTTATATGCATATCATATATTCTGGGCCCGAGATGCAGGCAGTTTAATTTGGGCATGCATTTCATCCAAAATTCCGAATGCTGCCCCCTACCCTAGAGAAGTTAACCAGGTAGGCTTGTTCTCATTTACAACTGCGACCTGGCCAAGATAAAGCAAAGCAGTGCAACACAAACAACAACACAGAGTTACACATGGAATTAACAAACATACAGTCAATAATACAATAGGAAAAGTATATATACAGTGTGTGCAAATGAGGTAGGATAACAGAGGTAAGGCAATAGATAGGCCATAGTGGCAAAATAATTACAATATAGCAATTAAACACTGGAGTGATAGATGTGCAGACGATGAGTCAACAAGTAGAGATACTGGGGTGCAAAGGAGCAAAATAAATAAAATAGATAACAGTATGGGGATGAGATAGTTGGATGGCAGTGATCTATGAGCTGCTCTGACAGCTGGTTCTTCAAGCTACTGAGGGAGATATGAGTTACCAGCTTCAGAGAATTTTGCAGTTCGTTCCAGTCATTGGCAGCAGAGAACTGGAAGGAAAGGCGGTTGAAGGAGGAATTGGCATTGGGGGTGACCAGTGAAAAATACCTGCTGGAGCGGTACGGGTACGGGTGGGTGCTGCTGTGCTGCTATGGTGACCAGTGAGCTGAGATAAGGCGGTGCTTTACCTAGCAAAGACTTATAGATGACCTGGAGCCAGTGGGTTTGGCGATGAATATGAAGCGAGGGCCAGCCAACGACAGCATACAGGTCACAATGGTGGGTAGTATATGGGGCTTTGGTGACAAAATGGATGGCACTGTGATAGAGTGCATACAATTTGCTGAGTAGAGTGTTGGAAGCTATTTTGTAAATGACATCGCCGAAGTCAAGGATTGGTAGGATAGTCAGTTTTACCAGGGTATGTTTGGCAGAATGAGTGAAGGATGCTTTGTTGCAAAATAGGAAGCTGATTCTAGATTTAAATTTGGATTGGAGATGCTTAATGTGAGTCTGGAAGGAGACTTTAGAGTCTAACCAGACACCTAGTTATTTGTATTTATCCACATATTCTAAGTCAGAACCATCCAGAGTAGTGATGCTGGGTGGGCGGGCAGGTGTAGGCAGCGATCGGTTGAAGAGCATACATTTAGTTTTACTTGCATTTAAGAGTAGTTGGAGGCCACGGAAGGAGAGTTGTATGGTATTGAAGCTCATCAAAGAAGGGCCAGCAAAATACAGAATGGTGTCGTCTGCGTAGAGGTGGATCAGAGAATCACCAGCAGCAAGAACTACATCATTGATGTATACAGAGAAAAGAGTCGGCCCGAGGATTGAACCCTGTGGCACCCCCATAGAGACTGCCAGAGGTCTGGACAACAGGCCCTCCGATTTGACACACTGAACTCTGTCTGAGAAGTAGTTGGTGAACCAGGCAGTCATTTGAGAAACCAAGGCTGTTGAGTCTGCCGATAAAAATGTGTTGAATGACAGAGTCGAAAGCCTTGGCCAGGTCGATGAATACAGCTGCACAGTATTGTCTCTTATCGATGACGGATATGATATCGTTTAGGACCTTGAGCGTGGCTGAGGTGCACCCATGACCAGCTCGGAAACCAGATTGCATAGTGGAGAAGGTACGGTGGGATTCGAAATGGTCGGTGATCTGTTTGTTAACTTGGCTTTCGAAGACCTTTGAAAGGCAGGGTAGGATAGATATGTCTGTAGCAGTTTGTGCCTTCCCCTTTGAAGAAGGGCAGCTTTCCAATCTTTGGGGATCTCAAACGATACGAAAGAGATTGAAAAGGCTAGTAATAGGGGTTGCAACAATTTCGGTGGATAATTTTAGAAAGAGAGGATCCAGATTGTCTAGCCCAACTGATTTGTAAAGGGTCCAGTTTTTGCAGCTCTTTCAGAACATCAGCTATCTGAATTTGGGTGAAGGAGAAATGTGGGATGCTTGGGCAAGTTGCTGTGGTGGGTGCAGGGCTATTGACCGGCCCAGGGGTAGCCAGGTGGAAAACATGGCCAGCCGTAGAAAAATGCTTATTGAAATTCTCAATTATCGCAGAATTATCGGTGGTGACAGTGTTTCCTAGCCTCAATGCAGTGGGCAGCTGAGAGGAGGTACTCTTATTCTCCATAGACTTTACACCGTCCCAGAACTTTTTGGAGTTTGTGGTACAGGATGTAAATTTCTGTTTGAAAAAGCTAGCCTTTGCTTCCTAACTGCCTGTGTATATTGGTTCCTAACTTCCCTGAAAAGTTGCATATCGCAGGGGCTATTCGATGCTAATGCAGTACGCCACAGGATGTTTTTGTGCTGCTCAAGGGCAGTCAGGTCTGGAGTGAACCAAGGGCTATATGTTCCTGGTCCTACATTTTTTGAATGGGGCATGCTCATTTAAGATGGTGAGGAAAACAATTTTAAAGAATAACCAGCCATCCTCTACTGACGGAATGAGGTCAATGTCCTTCCAGGATAGCTGGGCCAGGTCGATTAGAAAGGCTTGCTCGCTGAAGTGTTTTAGGGTTTGACAATGATGAGGGGTGTCGTTTGACCGCAGACCCGTTACGGATACAGGCAATGAGGCAGTGATTGCTGAGATCCTGTTTGAAGACAGCAGAGGTGTATTTGGAGGGCAGGTTGGTTAGGATGGTATCTATGAGGGTGCCTGTGTTTACAAATTTCGGGTTGTACCTGGTAGGTTCATTGATAATTTGTGTGAGATTGAGGGAATCAAGCTTAGATTGTAGGATGGGTATTTAGCATGTCCCAGTTTAGGTTACCTAACAGCACGAGCTCTGAAAAAATATTTGGGGCAATCAATTCACATATGGTGTCCAGGGCACAGCTGGGGGCAGAAGGTGATCTATAGCAAGCGGCAACGGTGAGAGACTTGTGTGTGGAAAGGTGGATTTTTAAAAGTGGGAGCTCAAATTGTTTGGGCACAGACCTGGAGAGTAAAACAGAACTCTGCAGACTATCTCTGCAGTAGATTGCAACTCCGCCCCCTTTGGCAGTTCTATCTTGTCGGAAAATGTTATAGTTAGGGATGGACATTTTAGGGTTTTTGGTGGTCTTCCTAAGCCAGGATTCAGACACAGCTAGGACATCCGGGTTGGCAGATTGTACTAAGGCGGTGAATAAAACAAACTTAGGGAGGAGGCTTCTAATGTTAACATGCATGAAACCAAGTCTTTTACGGTTACAGAAGTCAACAAATGAGAGCGCCTGGGGAATGGGAGT
Organism: Salvelinus namaycush; assembly: GCF_016432855.1. Taxonomy (NCBI): domain Eukaryota; kingdom Metazoa; phylum Chordata; class Actinopteri; order Salmoniformes; family Salmonidae; genus Salvelinus; species Salvelinus namaycush. Next base: position 31,057,112 of record NC_052336.1, on the reverse strand, counting down.
GGAGCTAGGCATTGTAGGGCCTGGATTAACCTCTACATCACCAGAGGAACAGATTAGGAGTAGGATAAGGGTACGGCTAAAGGCTATAATAACTGGTCGTCTAGTACGTTCGGAACAGAGAGTAAAAGGAGCAGGTTTCTGGGCACGGTAGAATAGATTCAAGGCATAATGTACAAACAAAGGTATGGTAGGATGTGAATAGAGTGGAGGTAAACCTATGATGAGAGAGATATTGTTGAGATATTGTTGAGTGACGATGAGAGAGATATTGTCTCTCGAAACATAATTTAAACCATGTGAGGTCACCGCATGTGTGGGATGTGTATTGAGCAGGGCTAGAGGCTCTACAGTGAAATAAGGCAATAATTACTAACCAAAACAGTAATGGACAAGGCATATTGACATTAGGAAGAGGCATGCGTAGCCAAGTAATCATAGGGGTCCAGTGAGTGGCTCGGGCCGGAGACACGGCGATTCAGGCAGCTAGCGGGCCGGGGCTAGCAAGTTAGCAGAAGGGCCTTTGAGGGACATCGCGATGGAAGAAAGTCTGTTGTAGCCCCCTCGTGCTGTTACGTCTGCAGACCAGTTGTCGTGGATCAGCAGGGCTTCGTGTGGTAAAAGGGGTTAAAGTCCAATTGGCAGAATAGGTATAGTGGCCAAAGAATTTGTCCGATGGGCCTCTTAAGCTAACAGTCCGATATGCTCTAGACAGCTAGCGGGCCACGTTGTGACAGAGGAGCCAGTTGATTAACCCCCTTGGGCAAATTACGTCGGTAGTCCAGTTGTGAAGGGTTGGTGGGGGTCCAGGCCAATTGGCAAAACAGGTATTGTAGCCCAAAGAGTGGCTGATGGACCTCTTTGGCTAGCCAGGAGATGGGCCTAGCAAGGCTAGCTCCAGGCTAATTGGTTCTTGCTTCGGGACAGATGTTAGCCAGGAGTGGCCACTCGGATAGCAGCTAGCTAGCTACGATGATCCATGTGAAAAGGTTCAGAGCTTGCGGTAGGAATCCGGAGATATGGAAAAGAAAAATAAGTCAGATTTGCTCTGGTTTGAGTCGCGGTGTGCTGACTGGCGAGAGTTGTCCGGGCTAATGGTAGCTGATGACCGCTAGCAGTTGCTAGCTGGCTACTAGCTAGTAGCTAGGTTGCTGGCTAGCCTCTGTTGAGGGTTCCGGTTCAGAGGTAAAAAAATAGCAGATCCATACCACATTGGGTGAGGCGGATTGCAGGACAGTATGTTTTAGTACAGGTTAAGAAAAATATTTAAAAAATATATGCGAAGAAAAAAAAGATATAAAAAGATATATACATGGGACACGACAAGACGAGGACAAAAAGACGTCTGACTGCTACGCCATCTTGGTTTTGAACATGTACATTGTTTGAAGCACACTTTTATAAGTCTCAGTCACAAATGCCAGCTCCAATAAGCCTACGGGGAACAAGAATTATAACTCTTGAGTTCTCAGTTCATCGTTCGCTAGGAGGGGATTATGCATGCTCTGGCCATTACTGAATCTAATGAATTAAATTAGTTGAAAGATTTGTTCTTATTCTGAATGAGTTGAAAAGATCTGAAGTCAGTAAAAAGAGTCAAACTTCCCATCACTACAAATTAGGTATCCTATTCGGTGCTTTTAATATGCACTGGCCATATGCAGGCATTAATATTCATGCTGATTCTGAACAAGCCCTGCCTGCTCTGACCTAAACAATGCCTTTCTTCTACCCTCATTATTCTGACACGCTGAAAAAGAGCAACAAGGCAAAGAACAGGAGGGGAGTGCAAAGTCACACTGCAGCAGAGAAACTTTTTGGGTCGCAGACTCCCTGCGACCAAAAAGGCAACACAATCAAACAAACGTGGGCATGAAAGGATACGCTGCAACATATTTTGATGAATGTCATACCTACTGAAACTAATTGCAGAATGGAAGAGGAACCAAGAGCAAGGAAGTTGAGTGTCTACATTCTAACTTATACTGGATGTCACTCTGTGACAAAGACTTCCTTACCCTGCCTTCCATGGCAGGAGTCCAAACACAGGGGGGCTTTGTCACTCATCAAATTAATCAATGTGTGCTTGCTTGCCTGCTTGTGCATGCATCCATGTGTGTGTGTGTGCGCAAACGCTGTCTGACTCTGTGTGTAACAAAGTTTCCCTACATGTGTGTGGCAGACATAGTTGCCAGGGAGATGAACCGTGATACAGTATGGTCACAATGTAAGCACTTTTCTGTGCCTTGCTTTTTCAGTGTATCGTTATCATGACATGTCACTGAACATCACTAATCTCTTAGACTGAATAAACCACAGCATGCCCTGTGAGACCAGCTCTTCCAGTCTAGCATACCAGAGAGACATCAAGGGAATCAGCCTGAGACTGCAGCTATAGACAGACCCCTGTGCATACATACACAACACATACAGCTACACTACTCAACAAGTTCCCCTTTTATGGCAGCAAGCACAATTTATTTTCTTGTAACACTGCAAGACAATCGAGTGACAAAGTCAAAGTCGCGCCAACGGGTAACAAATAAAGCAGTGCAACTGTTAAAGACAGTGTGTGTGTGTAGGGATGATAACGGTATTTGTATTTATTATGGATCCATGTATAATTATGAGATTTCTGTTGTTTGAATTTGGCGCCTAAACTTTCACTGGCTGTTGTCAAGTTGATTCTCTTAATAGGATCTCAGCCATAAGAAGTTTTTAAGATGCCTTTTGGACCTACACTTGGCGCTCCGGTTCCACTTGCTGTTCGGTAGCAGAGAGAACAGTCTATGACTCGGCTGGTTGGAGTCTTTGGCAATTTTTTGGGCTTTCCTTGACACCGCCTAGTATAGAGGTCCTGGATGGCAGGAAGCTTGGCCCCAGTGATGTACTGGGCCGTATGCACTACCCTCTGTAGTGCCTTGCGGTCGGAGGCCGATCAGTTGCCATACCAGGCGGTGATGCAACCAGTCAGGATGCTCTCGATGGTGCAGCTGTAGAACTTTTTGAGGATCTGAGGACCCATGCCAAATAGTTTCAGTCTCCTGAGGGGGAATAGGCGTTGCCTTGCCCTCTTCACAACTGTCTTGGTGTGTTTGGACCATGATAGTTTGTTGGTGATGTGGACAGCAAGGAACTTGAAGCTCTCATCCTGCTCCACTACAGCCCGTCTATGAGAATGGAGGTGTGCTCGGTCCTCCTTTTCCTGTAGTCCACAATCATCTCCTTTGTCTTGATCACGTTGAGGGAGAGGTTGTATTCCTGGCACCACACTGCCAGGTCTGTAACCTTCTCTCTATAGGCTGTCTCGTCGTTGTCGGTGATCAGGCCTACTGCTGTTGTGCCGTTTGCAAACTTAATGATGGCGTTGGAGTCATGCTTGGCCATGCAGACATGGATGAACAGTGAGTACAGGAGGTGACTGAGCCAAACCACTGCACCCCTGAGGGGCCCCCGTGTTGAGGATCAGTGTGGCAGATGTGTTGTTATCTACCCCTACCACCTGGGGGTGACCCGTCACGAAGTCCAGGATCCAGTTGCAGAGGTGTTTAGTCCCAGGGTCCTTAGCTAAGTGATGAGATTTGAGGGCACTAAGGTGTTGAATGCTGAGCTGTAGTCATTGAATAGCATTCTTACATAGGTTTTCCTTTTGTCCAGGTGGGAAAGGGCAGTGTCGAGTGCAATATTGATTGCATCATCTGTGGATCTGTTGGGACAGTATGCAAATTGGAGTGGGTCTAGGGTTTCTGGGATAATGGTGTTGAATTGAGCACTTCATGGTTACAGACGTGAGTGCTACGGGTCAGTAGTCATTTAGCCAGGTTACCTTGGTATTCTAGAGCACAGGGACTATGGTGGTCTGCTTGAAACATGTTGGTATTATAGACTGTCAGGGACAGGTTGAAAATGTCTATTGAAGACACTTGCCGGGTGGTCAGCGCATGCTCGGAGTACACGTCCTGGTAATCCGTCTGGTCCTGGAGCCTTGTGAATCTTGACCTGTTTAAAGGTCTTACTCACATCGGCTACGGAGAGCATGATCACACTGTCGTCCGGAACAGCTGATGCTCTCATGCATGCTTCAGTGTTGCTTGCCTCGAAGCGAGCATAGAAGTTATTTAGCTCGTCTGGTAAGCTCGTGTCACTGGGCAACTCGCGGCTGTGCTTCTCTTCATGGTCCATAATAGTTTGCAAGCCCTGCCATGTCTAATGAGCGTCAGAGCTGGTGTAGTACGATTCAATCTTAGTCCTGTATTTGCCTGTTTGATGTTTCGTCGGAGGGGATAGCGGGATTTCTTATATGCGTCCGGGTTAGAGTCCCATTTCTTTAAAGCGGCAGCTCTACCCTTTAGGTCAGTGCGGATGTTGCCTGTAATCCATGACTTCTGGTTGGGATATGTACGTACGGTCACTGTGGGGACGACGTCATCGATGCACTTATTGATGAAGCCAGTGACTGATGTGGTGTACTCCTCAATGCCATCAGAAGAATCCCGGAACATATTCCAGTCTGTGCTAGCAAAACAGTCCTGTAGCTTAGCATCTGCGTCATCTGACCACTTCCTTATTGAGCAAGTCACTGGTACTTCCTGCTTTAGTTTTTGCTTGAAAGCAGGAATCAGGAGGATAGAGTTATGGTCAGATTTGCTAAATGGAGAGAGATTTGTATGCATCTCTGTGTGTGGAGTAAAGGTGGTCTAGAGTTTTGTTTTCTCTGGTTGCACATTCAACATGCTGGTAGAAATGAGGTAAAATGGATTTAAGTTTCCCTGCATTAAAGTCCCTGGCTACTAGGTGCGCCGCCTCTGGATGAGAATTTTCTTGTTTGCTTTTGGCCTTATACAGCTCGTTGAGTGCCGTCTTAGTGCCAGCAATGGTTTGTGGCGGTAAATAGACAGGTACGAAAAATATTTACTATCTTGGTAAATAGTGTGGTCTACAGCTTATCATGAGATACATCAGACGAGCAACACCTTGAAACTTAGAATTCCTTAATATTAGATTTTGTGCACCAGCTGTTATTTACAAATAGATACACCGCCACCCCTTGTCTTACTGGAGGCAGCTGTTCTATCTTGCTGATGGACCGAAAACCCAGCCAGCTGTATGTTATTCATGTTGTCATTCAGCCACGACTCAGTGAAACATAAGATATTACAGTTTTTAATGTCCCATCATCCAATGATTGCACGTTGGTTAATAGGACTGATGGTAGAATGGGATTACTCACTCTCCGTCGCATCCTTACAAGGCACCCTGATCTACGTCCCCGATATCTCAGTCTCTTCTTCGTGCGAATGACAGGGATTTGGGCCTTGTCGGGTGTCTGAAGTAAATCTCATTAAAGAAAAAATCTTCATCCAGTACGAGGCGAGTAGTCGCTTTCCTGATATCCAGATGCTCTTTTTGGTCATAAGAAACAGTGGCAGAAACATTATGTACAAAATAAGTTACAAATAACGCAAAAAGACACACAATATCACAATTGGTTAGGAGCCCATAAAACGTCAGCCATCTCATCTGGCACCACCAGAAATCCTTCCTATTGGTCACCAGGATCGCAGCCGCAATCGATTTTAAAGGAAGCTGGCTTGCCAACATCCATTTAGATTTTATTTGTGTGGAGAAGCAAACTGGCAAAACACAAATTGGTTTGTTTTTTTATCTGTTGTTCTATTTTTCTTCCTATTGTACTTAAACAATATGCATTTTGTTTGCATTGACCCTGGCATTTTTATGTGGAAATAGTAAGCTAGAATATCCATTTAGACTATTCAGCTAATTGGGTCATTGTAGAATGAACAGATCACAGAGTCCATTTACACAACAGGCGGCAAATCACTCAACAGGTATACACACAGACATTTTTACACACGCACGCGCACACAAACACAGCAGCAGATACTCACATACTTAGGCACACACGCACAAACATACCCACACATATAATACTTTTAAAAAAGAGAGTCGTCATGCAAATCCAAAGAGCAAATACCCTGCTCATTTTAGCCAGAAGCAGAACATAAATGGCTGTGGCCAGGGTTTGGAGGCTGCTTAATGATTGCACGGTAGCGTATTGACACAGTTGCAGGCCCCACCCTCTACAGATGCCCATATCGCTAACAGAAAGGAGGGTTGCATGGGACACAACAATCTGTTTTTCATAGATTATAAGAAAACCTGCACAGCAACCAAACAGGGGGACATTATGGGGGCCCCTATAGAAAAACAAGCAGGCCTCACACGATAGGGTATACTGGGCTATTGTGTGGATTGTTGTAAGTTTACATGATAAAAATAAATGCCTTATTCTGTGTGTGTCACAGCTCTCTTGCTGTTTCAGGGCAGAGAGTGTCATTCCCTGAAAAGATGAATAGCAATTCCAAGTTATATTTTGGAGAATACAAAGAGTGAGAGAGTGGTGGAGAAAAAAGAGAGAGTGGAGGACAGAGCAGAGAAATAAACATCGGCCTATTTATGGAGACCTGCTGTGAGAGACTAACTGGCTTTGTGTTTGAGATGGAATGTGAGATTAGAAAAAATGTCACATTATGCCTTGTGAGGACTGGCTTGTCATTTTATCGTATTCAGACAGCAGACATGTTTTAAACGGAGAAAGCCTTGGGCTGAAGTCAAGCACACATCAATCAGTGTGTGATTCAGAGAGTAAACACTTGTGTGCGCACGTACACAGACACACATACACACACACACGCACCTAACTCTTAAAAGGTATTGATTTTCAAATCAAGAAGCAAAGTGTGTAGAGGGTTCACAGAGTGAACTTGACACCTCTTTTCTTATTTTCTTTCAAATAAACAATTGAACGAGGGAGAAAAGGGAGAGAGAGTATGTGAGGTAGAGAGAGAGGTATCCAGTCGAGAAAATGACAGAATGTTTTGGAGAGAACGAATCGACAGTTCAAAAATGTGGCTAAATAGACGTGGAACTGTCGCCAGACGTCCTTATATTCAATGGTGGACAATTTTTTTTTTTTACCTTTATTTAACTAGGCAAGTAAGTTTAGAACAAATTCTTATTTTCAATGACGGCCTAGGAACAGTGGGTTAACTGCCTGTTCAGGGGCAGAACGACAGATTTGTACCTTGTCAGTACTAGTACCTTTCGGTTACTAGTCCAACGCTCTAACCACTAGGCTACCCTGCCGCCCCACAATATGCAGCGGAGTGGCATCACAACGAACACCCCCTGGCAGATGAGGTGGCATTGCGAAACTTGAGACGTGTAGAATTTGTCCAAACGGACAATAGAACAGGAAGTTACCAAAACACAGAAGAAGATAGTTTTCGGCGATTGGCTTTTTGGGATATCAACTTGTAAACCATTTCAGTACCCATCCCTATAAATGAGTACTTTTTTAATAGTAATGTTGACTAATACAACATAGGATGTGAAATCTAATGTGTAATGTTAATGACGTTTGTTTATGATGATCATTATTAGGGTTAAGGTCACTACAGTATCTTCAGTCTAGGTTTTAGCTAGCTAGCCGCTCTGTGTGTAAGCTAGTATGACTTACTAGAAAGTAAGAGAAACAAGTTGAGGAAAAATAACCAAAAGAAACATGTTTTATTATTGCCTTAAACAATATGTTTCTCTTGTCTTGAAAGAAAAGATAACATTTATTTTGGGAGATTGCAAAATATTATCTCTTTGACGAGAGACAGGTTCTCCTTCATCTTGCGTTACGACACACTAGGCTCATCCGACCAGTGGGGAGCGAAATTGTGTTGAAATCGACGTAAGGCAAAAATAATGGAATTAATTGTGAACAGGGTGTTAGTGCAAACATGGCGCCCATTCGAATGGTCAAACCAAGTTTGCCAATCTCCGTGTATCTAGGGCTTCAGTTCCTCTTTCACTACTTTAGTTCAACAATGCTGAGAGGTGTCATGTCTCTCCTTTGTTCTCCTCTCCAGTTTATTCATAGAGTTCAACACCAGAAAATCATCTGGCATTTACGTCTCCAAAACATCTTTTTCTCCTCACACCAGAACTGTTCTCAAACTAATTAATAGGCTGGTTTGCGTTTAATGAGTCTGTACGTGACGGGGGGCAACTGAAATACGGAGGACAGATTTACGAAGCATAGCAGTGATCCAGAATGGTATTTAAATACAACTATCATACTAGATCAGTAGACCAGTGAGGGATAGATGGGTCTCTAGGGTGTAAGAACGTGAATGGAGGAACTGTAAATCACAGTAATGGTTTGGTAAACATGGCAGTGTTTCTAACTGGTCAGGCTGAAAGGAGTGGATGTCAATATTTGTGGTCTGTGCTGTGACACATTCTAGCCAATTAGAGTATGTTATCCACCCTCTATCCAAGAAAGGATTCTGTCCAATGTGTGACCCGATTCAGGAAACTAGCCGTATGTCGCAAGTCACGACTTCACAGGAGAGCCATTTGAATGTAAAATAAATCTGCAAAATGCGTTTTATGGCAGAAATGCTTTCTCGAACATGTCAACATTCATGTGCCTTAATATCAAACTTGTATGCCATCTGTAAATACTAATAAAATTGTTAAATTATGAGCCTAGTTGGTTTAGCCACTGAAAAATACAGCATCCTTCCCGCTAGCCTTGATTGGCTGAGACAATGAGTGGGCTGGACATGCCGAGAGATCAGTTTGTTGTGATGGACTACTTTCTGGAGGACGATCATGCCATGCTGAATCTCTCTGACTCTGAAAATGAATCAGTCTGCCATTAAGCTTTCATCCATGTTTACGGGCAAGAATCTAACATTGAAATTGTTTGGTTAACTTTAGCTAGCTTCGACAATCGTTGTGTATTGCTAGTTAAAGCTTGCTGTTAGCTAGCCAGCTGGAGTTCGATGGCTGGCTTGCTAACGTTACTCTATGGATTGGGATTTTAGTTCATTTTTTAGCTAGCTAGCTAACGTTAACGTTACATGTCTAAACAAAAGACCACAAGTTAAAGCTTGCTGTTAGCTAGCTAAGGATATCGGAGGTTACATGGCTGGCTTGCTAGCTAATATTAACTTACATGTGTGACGTGTGTGTAACGTTAGTATCTTGAATGTTTCTTTCAGCATCAGTAGAACATGCCTGACTCTCCTCCACCAGTCATACAAGGAGAATGGTCTAATGCCTCCCATCAAAAAGAGAGCTGGCCCAAACAAGCACAAGTTACACCTGTAGCATGAGGACGTGCAGCGAATGGTGAACTTCATCAACAACTACGCTGAGGATAATGCAATAGTATTACCAGGACTCCACCCAGGACACAAACACTTCGGTGGAAAGCTGCTACCATCCCATGTGACAAAAGCAGCAGTGTGGCTTCTCTACAAGGAATCGATGACAACACTTGGTATGTAAAACATAAACACATATTGATTATTTAATTGACCTCCAACATGATTGGCACAACTTTTATTGATCTCACATTTTTTTTATTGATTTTGTGCATGGTTGTAATGTCTTAATTTTTTTTTTTTTATTTCCTGTTTTACAGCTTCGATGCTCTGGAGCCTGGTGTTGTCACCAAGGAGCGTTCGGACTCAGTTGGGACCATGTTTCAGTTGCTGCGCAACGCTGACGTCCTTCCTCCCATAGATGGTCTGCCTGTATAAGCACCACCTGGACTGGACATAGCTAGACAAACTTATATTTTTGAGAAGATCAAGGAGTTTTACGACAAAGAGGCTATGGACATCACATGCCCTGCACCAAAATCAATGGCAGGACAGAAACAGGCTCTCCGAATATAGATGCCCTGAATACAAAAGCGCCCCGCATACAAAAGCATTAAAAACATTTTCCAACCAAGCAGATGCATCGCGAAAGTCAGAAATAGCGATAAAATAACTTTGAAGATCTTCATCTGGTTGCATTCACAAGGGTCCCTGTTACATAACAAATGGTCCTTTTGTTCGATAAAGTCATTCTTTATATCCCAAAAAAGTTAGTCTATTTGGCGCGCTTCGTTCAATAATCCACCTGTTTCCCCTCGTTCAAAATGCATACAAAATGAATCCCAAACGTTACCAATAAACTTTGTCCAAACATGTCAAACAACATTCCTAATCAATCCTCTGGTACCCTAATATGTAAATAAACAATACAATTGAAGACGGAACATAGTATATTCAATACCGGAGATAAATAACCAAGTGCGCGCCCTCACCGGAGCACGTCACAAACATTTTCCAACCAAGCAGATGCATCACGAAAGTCAGAAATAGCAATAAAATAAATCGCTTACCTTTGAAGATCTTCATCTTTTCCCAAATCCCAAAGGTCCCAGTTACACAATGAATGGTCGTTTTGTTCGATAAAGTCCTTCTTTATATCCCAAAAATGTCAGTTTATTTGGCGCGTTTGATTCAGAAATACACCTGTTCCAACTCGCCCAACATGCCTACAAAGGAATATAAAAGGTAACCTGCAAACTTGGTCCAAACAACGTTTCTAATCCAACCTCAGGTACCCTAATATGTAAATAATCGATACAATTTAAGACTGAATAAACTGTTTTCAATACCGGAGAAAAACAACGAGGAGCACACACTCATTCACGTGCACCAAAAGACTAGAGTCCACCTGGAGTGACACTTACAAAGAACAGCCATACTTCTTAATTTCTCAAAAGAAAAATATCGAACAATATTTAAAGACTGTTGACATCTAGTGGAAGCCATAAGAAGTGCAATCTGGGTCCGAATAATTAGGCTTTCCCATAGAAACCCATTGGAAAGTCCAATGACCTCAAAAAAAAAGATCAGTTCTGTTATACTCACATACATTATTTTAACAGTTTTAGAAACTTTAGAGTGTTTTCTATCCAATACTACCATGCATATGCATATTCTAGCTTGTGGGCCTGAGTAACAGGCAGTTTACTCTGGGCACCTCAGTCATCCAAACTTCCGAATACTGCCCCCTATCTCTTAATTATTTTTTAAACCAAATACTTTTTTACTCAAGTAGTATTTTACTGGGTGACTTACTTTTACTTCAGTCATTTTCTATTACGATATCTTTACATCTGGACACTTACTGTTTACCTGGAATCTTTCCTTATTGTAGGCTACTACCACTTTTAGTCTTAATATTTGTTTAACACATGTTTAGCACATGACTTCACATGTGAATCCTTAAAGAGATTAAGAGGGTGTGAACAATGCTGAATGGGTGTAGACAAAGAAGAGCTTTCCAGCTGGTTCCATAACATTCAAAAGTGAGTTTACAAATGAATCAACTTTCAAATAAGAATTACTTTCCCATTGTTTCTAAAAAAATGCAGTGTATGATACCATTTTGTAGCTTAGTCTCTACTTTTTACCAATGTAAAAAACCCAATTTCAAATTTTGCTACATAAGACCGAGTCCAGTTGGTGAATCACATATATAAACAACTGTTTTTGAGAACAACCCAAAATCATATACAGTAAGTGTTCTATCCATAATCATGTAAACAGCATAAGTGGGTTTTAGAGCTTGTTTTAAATGCTCAAATATGGAGTGTCTCTCAAATGGTCGGGTAGTGTGTTCCATAGGCGAAGGGCAAGGGAGCAGAATGCTTGGTCCCCCATGGTCGGGTGATGTTAACTGATTTGTCTGTTTACTAAAACAAGTGGCCGGAAGACGATTTGTTGTTTTTAAAATCCCAGACTGTAGCTTTAGAGTCAGAGATCCATAAAACATTGGGTTCCTGCTTCAACAACTACTGTAGTCTTATTTGTAACCTATTTTGAAGTGGGAGCGGCTTGACTAAGCCTCCAGCAAGTTAATGTGTGTATGTCTGTGAATGTGTGCATGTATACGTGTGTAGGAGAGACCGGGGTTGCTTGACACACTTTTTACTATTGTGTGTATTTCTCAGCACCAGTATATCTTACATGACTTGTCAACCTTAATAGAAAGACCAACGTTTTGGGTTAAAATGGGGGCCCTTCTTATCCTCATATCTTCTTCCAACAAGGAGTTATAAGCCATCAAACACACTCTGGGCGGGTTGGTTGTCACACAGTGTTGGGTCGGTTGTCACAATGTTTGCTAGTAGCTTATTCCTTTTGTAACAGAAAATTAAAAAAAATATAGCATACAGTCTTAGAAATAGCCTTTCTTTGATTTAACAATATTTCTAACAAAATTCAGCATTTTATGCCTTGAGAACAAAATGACAATGGATAAATTTGACTGTGTAAATAGCAATTGTAAATAGTCCTGGTGGCCATTTGGTTAATTGTTCAGCAGTCTTATGGCTTGCAGGTAGAAGCTGTTAAGGAGCCTTTTGGACCTAGACATGGCGCTCCAGTATAGATTGTTGTGCGATAGCAGAGAGAACAGTCTATGATTTGGGTGACGGGAGACTTTGACAATGTTTTGGGCCTTCCTCTGACACCGCCTAGTATATAGGTCCTGGATGGCAGGAAGCTTGGCCCCAATGATGTACTGGGCCATACACACTACCCTCTGTAGCGCATTGCGGTCGGATGCCCAGCAGTTGCCATACCAGGCGGTGATGCAACCAGTCAGGAGGCTCTCGATGGTGCAGCTGTAGAACTTTTTGAGGATATTGGGATCCATGCCAAATCTTTATAATCTCCTGAGGGGGGAAAGGTGTGTTCACAACATTCTTGGTGTGTTTGGACCATGATAGTTTGTTAGTGATGTGGACACCAAGGAACTTGAAACTGTAGACCCGCTCCACTATAGACATGTCGATGTGAATGGGGGTGTGTTCGGCCCTCCTTTTCCAGTAGTCCACGATCGACTCCTTTGTCTTGCTCACGTTAAGGGAGAGGTTGTTGTCCTGGCACCACACTGCCAGGTCTCTGACCTCCTCTCTATAGGCTGTCTCACCGTTGTAGGTGATCAAGCCTACCACCATTGTGTCGTCAGCAAACTTAATGATGGCGTTGGAGTCGTGCTTGGCCACGCAGTTGTGGGTGAACAGGGAGTACAGGAGGGGACTTAGCACGCACCCCTGAGAGGCCCCCGTGTTGAGGATTAGTGTGGCAGATGTGTTGTTGCCTACCCTTACCACCTGTGAGTGGCCCGTCAAGAAGTCCAGGATCCAGTTGCAGAAGGAGGTATTTAGTCCCAGGGTCCTTACCTTAGTGATGAGCTATGTGAGCACTATGGTGTTGAACGCTGAGCTGTAGTCAATGAACAGCATTCTCAAATAGGTGTTTGTTTTGTCCAGGTGGGAAAGGGCAGTGTGATTCGACTGAGATTGCATAATTTATGGATATGTTGTGGCGGTATGCAAATTGGAGTGGGTCTAGGGTTTCCGGGATGATAGTGTTGATGTGAGCCATGACCAGCCTTTCAAAGCACATCATGGCTACCGACGTGAGTGCTACGGGTCGGTAGTCATTTTAGGCAGGTTACCTTCGGTTTCTTGGGCACAGCTACTATGATTGGTCTGCTTGAAACATGTAGGTATTACAGACTCGGTCAGGGAAAGGTTGAAAATGTCAGTAAAGACACTTGCCACTTGGTTTGCGCATGCTCCGAGTACACGTCCTGGTAATCCGTCTGGCCCCACAGCCTTGTGAATGTTGCCCTGTTTAAAGGTCTTGCTCACATCGGCTACTGAGAGTGTGATCAAACAGTCATCCGGTGCTCTCATGCATGCTCGCTTGCTTCGAAGCGAGCATAAAAAGCTATTTACCCATCTGGTAGACTTGCGGCACTGGGCAGCTCTTGTCTGGGTTTCCCTTTGTAGTCCATAATAGTTTGCAAGCCCTGCCACATCTGACAAGCGTCAGGGATGGTGTAATAGGATTCAATCTTAGTCATATATTGATGTTTTGCCTGTTTGATGGTTCGTCTGAGGGAATAGCGGGATTTCTTATAAGCGGACGGATTAGGGTCCCGCTCCTTGAAAGTGGCAGCTCTAGCCGTTAGCTGGGTGCGGATGATGCCTGTAATCCATGGCTTTTGGTTGGGATATGTATGTACAGTGCATTCGGTAAGTATTCAGACGCCTTTACTACTTCCACATGTTACAACCTTGTTCTAAAATCGATTACAATTTTTTTGTTTTTTCCCCTCATCAATCTACACACAAACCCCACAATAACAAAAATAGCTTTTTAGAAATTTGTGCAAATGTTTAAAAAATAAAAAACTGAAATATCACATTTACATAAGTATTCAGACCCTTTACTCAGTACTTTGTTGTAACACTTTTGGCGGTGATTGCAGCCTCGAATCTTCTTGTGTATGACAAGCTTGGCACACCTGTATTTCAATTGGGTTCATGTCCGGACTCTGGCTGGGCCACTCAAGGATGCTGGGAGACTCAAGGACATTCAGAGACTTGTCCTGAAGCCAATCCTGCATTGTCTTGGCTGTGTGCTTAGGATTCTTGTCCTGTTGGAAGGTGAACCATCGCCCCAGTCTGAGGTCAGCACTCTGGAGTTTTCATCAAGGATCTCTCTGTACTTTGCTCTGTTCTTCTTTCCCTAGATCCTGACTAGTCTCCCAGTCCCTGCCATTGAAAAACACCCCCACAGCATGATGCTTCCACCACCGTGCTTCACCATAGGGATGGTGCCAGGTTTCCTGCAGACGTGACGCTTGGCATTCATGCCAAAGAGATCAATCTTGGTTTCATCAAACCAGAGTGTTTTTCACGATCAGAGAGTCTTTAGGTGCCTTTTACTGAGGACTGGCATCCGTCTGGTTCACCCAGACGGGGTGTACCTTCCATTTAAGAATGATATACAGTTGAAGTTTACATACACCTCAGTTTTTCACAATTCCTGACACTTAATCCTAGTAAAAATTCCCTGTCTTAGGTCAGATCACCACTTTTTTTTAAGAATGTGAAATGTCAGAATAATAGTAGAGAAAATAATGTATTTCAGCTTTTATTTCTTTCATCACATTCCCAGTGGGTAAGAAGTTGACATACACTCAATTAGTATTTGGGAGCATTGCCTTAAACACTTTAAACTTGGGTCAAACATTCCGGGTAGCCTTCCACAAGCTTCCCACAATAAGTTGGGTGAATTTTGGTCCATTCCTCCTGACAGAGCTGGTGTAACTGAGTCAGGTTTGTGGGCCCTCTTGCTCGCACACGATTTTCAGTTCTTCCCACAATTTTTCTGTAAGATTGAGGTCAAGGCTTTGTGATGGCCACTCCAATACCTTGACTTTGTTGCCCTTAAGCCATTTTGCCACAACTTTGGAAGTATGCTTGGGGTCATTGTCCATTTGGAAGACCCATTTGCGACCACGCTTTAACTTCCTGACTGATGTCTTGAGATGTTGCTTCAATATATCCACATAATTTTCTTTCCTCATGATGCCATCTATTTTGTGAAGTGCACCAGTCCCTCCTGCAGCAAAGCACCCCCACAACATGATGCTGCCACCCCTGTGCTTCACGGTTGGGATGGTGTCCTTCGGCTTACAAGCGTCTCCCTTTTTCCTCCAAACATAACGGTGGCCATTATGGCCACATAGATCTATTTTTGTTTCATCAGACCAGAGGACGTTTCTCTTAAAAGTACAATCTTTGTCCCCATGTGCAGTTGCAAACCGTAGTCTGGCTTTTTTATGGCGGTTTTGGAGCAGTGGCTTCTTCCTTGCTGAAATACATCCACAGGTACACCTCCAATTGACTCAAATGATGTCAATTAGCCTATCAGAAGCTTCTAAAGCCATGACATAATTTTCTGTAATTTTCCAAACTTCTGACCCACTGGAATTGTGATACAGTGAATAAGTGAAATAATCTGTCTGCAAACAATTGTTGGAAAAATTACTTGTGTCATGCACAATTTAGAAGTCCTAAGCGACTTTCCAAAACTATAGTTTGTTCACAAGAAATGTGTGGAGTGGTTGAAAAACGGGTCTTAATGACTCCAACCTAAGTGTATGTGAACTTCCGACTTCAACTGTATGTGACTGTGTTCTTGTGAATAACCAATGCTGCAGACATTTTCTGATACCCTTCCCCAGATCTGGGCCTTAACACAATCCTGTCTTTGAGCTCTAATGACAATTCCTTAGTTTTTTCTCTGACATGCACTGTCAACTGTGGCACCTTATATAGACAGGTGTGTGCCTTTCCAAATTATGTCCAATCAATTGAATTTACCACAGGTGGATTCCCAATCAAGTTGTAGAAACATCTCAAAGATTAAATGGAATCAGGATGCACCTGAGCTCAATTTGGAGTCTCATAGCGAAGGGTCTGAATAATTATTTACATAAGGTTCAGTTTTTTGTTTTTAATACATTTGCATAAATTTCGAAAAACCTGTTTTCGCTTTGTCATAATGGGTTTTTGTGTGTAGATTGATGAGGGAAAAAATGTATGTTATCCATTTTAGAATAAGGCTGTAACATAACAAAATGTGGAATAAATCAAGGGGTCTGAATTCTTTCCAAATGCACTGTACGGTCACTGTGGGGACGACGTCGTCGATGCGCTTATTTATGAAGCCGGTGACTGAGGTGGTATACTCCTCAGTGCCATTGGATGAATCCCGGAACATATTCCAGTCTGTGCTAGCAAAACAGTCCTGTAGCATAGCACCCGCATCCTTTGACCGCTTCCGTATTGTGCGAGTCACTGGTACTTCCTGATTTAGTTTTTGCTTGTAAGCCGGAACCAGGAGGATAGAATTCTAGTCAAATGGAGGGCGAGGGAGAGCTCTGTAAAGGTGGTCTTGAGTTGTTTTCCCTCTGGTTGCAAGTGACATGCTTGTAGAAATGAGGTAAAAGGGATTTAAGTTTGCCTGCATTAAAGTCCCCGGCCAATAGGCGCGCCGGTTCTGCATGAGCATTTTCTTCTTTGCTTTTGGTCTTATACAGCTCGTTGATTATGTGGTCTAAGTGTCAGCATCGGTTTGTGGTTGTAAATATGAAAAATATAGATAAACTCTCTTGATAGATAGAGTGGTCTACAGCTTATTATGAGGTAATCGATCTCAGGCGAGCTATATCTCTAGACAACCTAAATATTAGAGATTGCGCACCAGCTGTTATTGACAAATAGACACACACCACCACAGTTTGTCTTACCGGACGTAGCTGTTCATTCCTGCCAATGCACGTTAAACACAGACAACTGTATATTATCCGTGTCTTTGTTCAGCCACGACTCGATGAAACATAAGATATTACCGTTTTTAATGTCCCGTTAGTAGGATAGTCTCGAACGGAGCTCACCCAGGTTATTCTCCAGTGATTGCACGTTGGCCAATAGAACGGATGCTAGAGTCAGGTTACCCACTCGCCAACAAATTCTCACAATGCACCCTGATCTGTGCCCCCGGTATTTCCTTATTTTCTTCATGTGAATGACGAGGATTTGGGCCTTGTCTGGGAGCAACATTTTATCCTTCGAGTCAGACTCATTATATAAAAAATCTTCCAGTTCGAGGTGAGTTCGAGGAGAGTCATCGCTGTTCTGATGTCCAGAAGCTCTTTTCGGTCATAAGACACAGTAGCATCAACATTATGTACAAAATAAGTTACAAACAATGCGAAAAAACACACAAAATAGCACAATTGGTTAGGTGCCCGTAAAACGTCAGCCATCTCCTCCGGCGCCATTCTATTCTGATGTCTCGGCGATGTTTTCCAAATGTGCAAAACGCTCTCCACACTACATATTTCAAACACATTTTGATATGTCAGCCACAAATTAAAATTATTGGGAAGGGAGCTCTTTGTTGCACAAGCACAAAAAGCTTGTGATTCTACATTAACTCCTTTTATTGTATGCTGGCAGTGGCAATGTCCCCAAACAATATGTTTATAATGAGGTTGACAGTGACAACCTATCCCACATTCCATGTGACAACCAGCCCTAGCAACTAATCTCACATTTAAATCTTAATCTCGCCCTGAGAGGTAATTCTACTCTACAGTACAAAGTCATATCAAAGGGTTTCTTCTGTATATACGTTTCACTGGGATTTTACTGAGAGGAGAACTCTCGCCCCTACCCCGCCCCAACCAGAACCCTCAGAGCCACCCCTCTTACACCCAGGCCTCGTGCTCTCTCCCTGGGTATGCTCTGGAAGTTGTGGCTCCCTGAGCCTGGAGCCTCTGGCGATGTGAGTCGTGGAAGATCTAATGGCTTTCTCTCATCGACTTCTCTTTCACGCCGTAAAGTTCAAAGACAAGATGCCAATGGTCCAGGTGCTGGAGTGTGTTTTTAAAAAAAAAGTAGTGTGTGTAAAGGAGCGTAAGCATATGTGCAAGGTGTGTGTGTGTCTACACTGTCCTTTAAAGGTGAATGCTTTTGTCTGTTTGCAGTGTTGAACAAGTCCTGTGAAAGAATAGGCATGCATTTTTGCGTCTGTGTGTGTGTTTGTGTAAGTGTGTGCTTGCTTGTCTCTTGAAAATACAATTGGGATCACTGGCTATTTTAGAACACTGAACACGAAAGTTCTGTTTTGGACTGAAAAATACAATGTACAATTGCAGCTTTGCTTTTCAGCGAAAGCCCTTCTCATTTTCGCTTGAACAACCCTGCTGTCAAAACCAGTCTTCAAACTTCAAACAGCGAGACCCAGGGGCAGTAAAGCTGTGTGTTTGTGTGTGTGTTTGAGTGTGCGTGTGTATGTATGTGTGTGTGTGTGTGTGTGCATATGCACACGAGGCCATTGTTTTAGGAGAACATATAGAGCTGAGCGTCCACTAAATTGAACACTAAACAGAAAAGCACTGTACTTAGCCAGCCCACATGCCAGCCTCCCGGCCCAGACACACACCACAGTGTGTGTGTGTGTGTGTGCGCGTGTGTGTGTGTGGAACAGCCCTACACCAAGCTGCTCGGCCGAGATCCAGAACTAACCAGAACTAGAGAGACCATAGAAATAGAATAGTAAAGAATATGCTGTTATAGCCCAAACAATATGAGTTCTTATGTTATTGCAACGCAATAAAAAAAACAGCATTGTTGTGGTAAGCATCAATGTGATTGTCACAGCACACATCCAAGGATGGTTGACTTAAAGAGCAACTGAATCTAAATGCAACTTATTTCTTCAAAAACAGACTATGTAGCATTGATAATGACCAAAACATTTATTCTAGTGTCAAAATTGACTACAAATTGTAAATCGGATAATTTTGGTTATGAAGTCCAATACGAAATTTTTGTGAGATTTTTGGACAAGTTAAAGGAAAATTTCACCCTGGCTCGGCATATAGTCATTACTATATTAAATCTACATTATCCAGATCACAAGCTAGAACAAACCCATTTTCATTTCACTGGTAGAAGTGGGACGTTTCCAACTTACTCTGTATTCTTCTGATCATAATGAACCAAGTCCGGCATTCATAGCGAATGCAGATGCTGCCACGCAAGGTGGATGGGGCGTGCCCACAAACTTAGTTGGTGGTGTTTACTTCGAATGACCAACACACAGTAATCTCAGAATTTCTCTAGGGAGGTTTATTTATTTTTTTACATTCGCTTTTCACTAATGTTTGTCATCGTGCCAGTGTGGTGTTTTGTGTCTGGCTGTGGTAATTACAAACAAGCGTGAAAATGATCTTTCACCGTTCAACCTACCAGAGATTTACCCGGATGCTGCCAGTGGCTTGCGGCTATCCAGAATGATGCTTACGGTGACCAAAGATCATAGGAATTTTCTGGGGAATCCAGTTAGACGAGAATTGATGTGATACAATAGTTTTTTCCTTTCAGAACAAAACTGAAGATTCCCGATTAAAGGTAATGTAACGTCAGCTAGGTTGCTAACCTAGTTGGACTAGGCAATTTAGCTCGCTAGCTAACATCACAGTCCTGCATTGAACTCTGAAAGACATCAGACAAATCATATAGCTAGCTAACTATCTTTTGGATCCACTGTCAATCAATTTGTAGCTAGCTAACATTAGGCTATACATAGCAAAATAAATGACTCCAAGATGGCATAGCAGTGCAGACGTGGTTTGTTGTCCTCTCGTTTACTTTTTGTCTTTTTTGTATATATGCCAATTTATTTTTCCATTTTTTAAATTAAATATACCTTCCGGTAACCCGCCTCACTCAATGTGACACGGATCCGCAAATTTTTTTTAGAACTTATAGCCAAAACTTGCATCAGAGGCTAGCCAGCTACTTAGCTATTAGCTATTTAATCATTGTTAGCCACTGCTAGCGACCTTTACCCTCTGCTCAGGCACCAGCCGTTTTTTAGCCTGGATAATACCTGCCAGCCTCAGACTGTTTTTCTCCACTACAACGCCGGATTCCTGCCGTAAACCGTGGACCATTGATCATCACAGCTAGCTAGCTGCCACCGAGTGACCCAGCCCTGAAGCTAGCCCTGAGCCAGGCGCATCTCCCGGCTAGCAAACGTAATTACCACAACTACAATACCTCTTTCGGCATCTGGCCTGGTCCCTTTGTCGACACGGCGCCCCGCCGGTACCACCACGACTGGTCCGCAGACGTAATTCGGTTTTAGAAATACAGTTTTAGTAAAAAAACTATTTTCTCTGTATATATCAATGATGTCGCTCTTGCTGCTGGTGATTCCCTGATCCACCTCTACGCAGACGACACCATTCTGTATACATCTGGCCCTTCTTTGGACACTGTGTTAACTTCTCTAGGATAGGTGGGACGGTAGCGTCCCACTTGGCCAAAATCCAGAAGAAAATGTAGAGCGCCAAATTCAAATATATTACTATAAAAATCAATCTTTCATGAAATCACACATGAAAGACACCAAATTAAAGCTACACGTGTTGTGAATCCAGCCAACATGTCTGATTTCAAAAAGGATTTACGGGGAAAGCACACCAAACAATTATGTTAGCTCAGTACATAGCCACAGAAAAACACAGCCATTTTCCCAGCAAAAGATAGTAGGAACAAAAAACAGAAATAGAGATAAAATTAATCACTAACCTTTGAACATCTTCATCAGATGACATCATGTTACACAATACATTTATGTTTTTTTCCGATAATGTGCATATTTATATCCACAAATCTCGGTTTACATTGGCGCCATGTGTCGCGGTAGGGGATTTTGAGTAGACCTTACCGGGTCCCCCGTCAAGAGTGACGCAAGTCGTATCACTCGAGTTCTTATATCATCCGGCAAACAGATGATTCACAGGTCCGCCGGACTGACCTGGGTTGATATTCCTGCCCTTAGTTCGGAGCATTGCCTTTTAGTGTTTATTGTCTCGGGATCTTAGATAATATCAATAAGACTTAGAGAACCTCTTCCTTGTGGTACCTTTACCAGGCATCTTGTAACGTCCTGACCAGAGTTCTTAGAAACCCCAAAAATTTCTTGGGGGGGGGGGGGGGGGGGGGCTAAAGGGTAGTGTGGCGAAGGTAGGTAGGAAACCTGCGCCCACTTCCCATGCTTACCGTGGAGAGCGGGAGTACGGGCAGACACCGTGTTATGCGGAAGAGCGCACGGTGTCTCCTGTACGGGTGCATAGCCCGGTGCGGGTTATTCCACCTCTGAGCTGCCTGCCTGCCCAGCGCCGTCTGAACTGCCTGCACTGCTCGTCTGCTCAACGCCGCCTGCACTGCTCTTCTGCCCAGCGCCGTCTGAGCTGCCTGCACTGCCTGTCTGCCCAGCGCCATCTGAGCCATCCGTCTGCCCAGCGCCATCTGAGCCATCCGTCTGCCCAGCGCCGTCTGAGCCATCCGTCTGCCCAGCGCCGTCTGAGCCATCCGTCTGCCCAGCGCAGTCTGAGCCATCCGTCTGCCCAGCACCGTCTGAGCCATCCGTCTGCCCAGCGCCGTCTGAGCCATCTGTCTGCC
Source organism: Salvelinus namaycush (assembly GCF_016432855.1). NCBI lineage: Eukaryota > Metazoa > Chordata > Actinopteri > Salmoniformes > Salmonidae > Salvelinus > Salvelinus namaycush. The sequence continues at coordinate 31,035,343 of NC_052336.1, read as the reverse complement.
TAGCGCCGTCTGAGCCATCTGTCTGCCCAGCGCCATCTGAGTCATCCGTCTGCCACGAGCCATCAGAGACGCCAGCCAGTCAGGAGCTGCCAGAGCCGCCAGCCAGTCAGGAGCTGCCAGAGCCGCCAGCCAGTCAGGAGCTGCCAGAGCCGCCAGCCAGTCAGGAGCTGCCAGAGACGCCAGCCAGTCAGGAGCTGCCAGAGACGCCAGCCAGTCAGGAGCTGCAAGAGACGCCAGCCAGTCAGGAGCTGCCAGAGCCGCCCTACAGTCATGAGCCGCCCTACAGTCATGAGCCGCCCTCCAGTCATGAGCCGCCCTCCAGTCATGAGCTGCCCTCCAGTCATGAGCTGCCCTCCAGTCATGAGCTGCCCTCCAGTCCGGAGCTGCCCTCCAGTCCGGAGCTGCCCTCCAGTCCGGAGCTGCCCTCCAGTCCGGAGCTGCCACCCAGTCCGGAGCTGCCACCCAGTCCGGAGCTGCCACCCAGTCCGGAGCTGTCACTCAGTCCGGAGCTGCCACTCAGTCCGGAGCTGCCACTCAGTCCGGAGCTGCCACTCAGTCCGGAGCTGCCATTCAGTCCGGAGCTGCCACTCAGTCCGGAGCTGCCATTCAGTCCGGAGCTGCCATTCAGTCCGGAGCTGCCATTCGTCCTGAGCTGCCTCTCTGTCCGGAGTTGCCCCTCTGTCCTGAGTTGCCCCTCTGTCCTGAGCTACCTCTCTGTCCTGAGCTACCTCTCTGTCCTGAGCTACCTCTCTGTCCTGAGCTACCTCTCTGTCCTGAGCTACCTCCTAAATCATGTGGGGGCCTTGGGGAGGATTCTTAGGCCAAGGTCGTGGGCGAGGGTCGCCACTCAAAGGACGCTAAGGAGGGGGACAAAGACAGTGGTGGAGTGGTGTCCTCGTCCACCGCCGGAGCCGCCACCGCGGACAGATGCCCACCCAGACCCTCCCCTTGAGTTTTAGGGGTGCGTTCGGAGTCCGCACCTTAGGGGGGGGTACTGTAACGTCCTGACCAGAGTTCTTATGTGTTTTGCTTGTTTAGTGTTGGTCAGGACGTGAGCTGGGTGGGAATTCTATGTTGTGTGTCTAGTTCGTCTGTTTCTATGTTCAGCCTGATATGGTTCTCAATCAGAGACAGCTGTCAATCGTTGTCCCTGATTGAGAATCATATATAGGTGGCTTGTTTTGTGTTGGGGATTGTGGGTGGTTGTTTCCTGTCTCTGTGTTTGTGTTCTGCACCAGCTAGGACTGTGACGGTATGTTCTTTTGTTATTTTGTATAGTGTTTTTGTTTTGTCCATTAAATTCATTATGTCAAATTACCACGCTGCACATTGGTCCTCTGATCCTTCTCGCCTCTCCTCGTCTGAGGAGGAGGACGAAGTAGACTGCCGTTACAGAACCACCCACCAAACCCGGATCAAGCAGCGTGAGAACGGGCAGCAGCGACAGCAGCAGCGGTACCAGGAGGAATGGTCATGGGAGCAAATATTGAACGGAGAAGGACCCTGGGCTAAGGTTGGAGAATATCGCCGCTCTCGGGAAGAGATGGAGGCAGCTAAAGCCCAGGAGCGGTGGTATGAGGAGGCAGCACGGAAGCGTGGCTGGAAGCCCGTGAAGAAACCCCAAAAATTTCTTGGGGGGGGGGGGGGGGGGGCTAAAGGGTAGTGTGGCGAAGGTAGGTAGGAAACCTGCGCCCACTTCCCATGCTTACCGTGGAGAGCGGGAGTACGGGCAGACACCGTGTTATGCGGAAGAGCGCACGGTGTCTCCTGTACGGGTGCATAGCCCGGTGCGGGTTATTCCACCTCCCCGCACTGGGCGGGCTAGAGTGAGCATTGAGCCAAGTGCCATGAAGCCGGCTCTACATATCTGGCCTCCAGTACGTCTCCTCGGGCCGGTGTACATGGCACCAGCCTTACGCATGGTGTCCCCGGTTCGCCAACACAGCCCAATGCGGGTTATTCCACCTCCCCGCACTGGACGGGCTACAGGGAGCATGCAACCAGGTAAGGTTGGGCAGGCTCAGTGCTCAAGGGAGCCAGTACGCCTGCACGGTCCGGTATATCCGGTGCTACCTTCCCGCTCCAGCCCAGTACCACCAGTGCCTACACCACGCACCAGGCTTCCAGTGCGTCTCCAGAGCCCGGTTCCTCCTCCACGCACTCTCCCTGTGGTGCGTGTCTCCAGCCCAGTACCTCCAGTTCCGGCACCACGCACCAAGCCTCCTGTGCGTCTCCAGAGCCCTGCACGCACTGTGCCTTCTCCCCGCACTCGCCCTGAGGTGCGTGCCCTCAGCCCGGTACCACCAGTGCCGGTACCACGCACCAGGCCTATAGTGCGCATCGAGAGTCCAGTGTGCCCTGTTCCTGCTCCCCGCACTAGCCTTGAGGTGCGTGTCTCCAGTCCGGTACCATCAGTTCCGGCACCAGGCCTACTGTGCGCCTCAGCAGGTCAGAGTCGGCCGTCTGCCCAACGCCGCCTGCACTGCTCGTCTGTCCAGCGCCGTCTGAGCTGCCTGCCTGCCCAGCGCCGTCTGAACTGCCTGCACTGCTCGTCTGCTCAACGCCGCCTGCACTGCTCGTCTGTCCAGCGCCGTCTGAGCTGCCTGCCTGCCCAGCGCCGTCTGAACTGCCTACACTGCTCGTCTGCTCAACGCCGCCTGCACTGCTCTTCTGCCCAGCGCCGTCTGAGCTGCCTGCACTGCCTGTCTGCCCAGCACCATCTGAGCCATCCGTCTGCCCAGCGCCGTCTGAGCCATCCGTCTGCCCAGCGCCGTCTGAGCCATCCGTCTGCCCAGCGCCGTCTGAGCCATCCGTCTGCCCAGCACCGTCTGAGCCATCCGTCTGCCCAGCGCCGTCTGAGCCATCTGTCTGCCTAGCGCCATCTGAGCCATCTGTCTGCCCAGCGCCATCTGAGTCATCCGTCTGCCACGAGCCATCAGAGACGCCAGCCAGTCAGGAGCTGCCAGAGCCGCCAGCCAGTCAGGAGCTGCCAGAGCCGCCAGCCAGTCAGGAGCTGCCAGAGCCGCCAGCCAGTCAGGAGCTGCCAGAGACGCCAGCCAGTCAGGAGCTGCAAGAGACGCCAGCCAGTCAGGAGCTGCCAGAGCCGCCCTACAGTCATGAGCCGCCCTACAGTCATGAGCTGCCCTACAGTCATGAGCTGCCCTCCAGTCATGAGCTGCCCTCCAGTCATGAGCTGCCCTCCAGTCATGAGCTGCCCTCCAGTCATGAGCTGCCCTCCAGTCCGGAGCTGCCCTCCAGTCCGGAGCTGCCACCCAGTCCGGAGCTGCCACCCAGTCCGGAGCTGCCACCCAGTCCGGAGCTGCCACCCAGTCCGGAGCTGCCACCCAGTCCGGAGCTGCCACTCAGTCCGGAGCTGCCACTCAGTCCGGAGCTGCCACTCAGTCCGGAGCTGCCACTCAGTCCGGAGCTGCCATTCAGTCCGGAGCTGCCATTCAGTCCGGAGCTGCCATTCGTCCGGAGTTGCCCCTCTGTCCTGAGTTGCCCCTCTGTCCTGAGTTGCCCCTCTGTCCTGAGCTACCTCTCTGTCCTGAGCTACCTCTCTGTCCTGAGCTACCTCTCTGTCCTGAGCTACCTCTCTGTCCTGAGCTACCTCCTAAATCATGTGGGGGCCTTGGGGAGGATTCTTAGGCCAAGATCGTGGGCGAGGGTCGCCACTCAAAGGACGCTAAGGAGGGGGACAAAGACAGTGGTGGAGTGGTGTCCTCGTCCACCGCCGGAGCCGCCACCGCGGACAGATGCCCACCCAGACCCTCCCCTTGAGTTTTAGGGGTGCGTTCGGAGTCCGCACCTTGGGGGGGGGTACTGTAACGTCCTGACCAGAGTTCTTATGTGTTTTGCTTGTTTAGTGTTGGTCAGGACGTGAGCTGGGTGGGAATTCTATGTTGTGTGTCTAGTTCGTCTGTTTCTATGTTCAGCCTGATATGGTTCTCAATCAGAGACAGCTGTCAATCGTTGTCCCTGATTGAGAATCATATATAGGTGGCTTGTTTTGTGTTGGGGATTGTGGGTGGTTGTTTCCTGTCTCTGTGTTTGTGTTCTGCACCAGCTAGGACTGTGACGGTATGTTCTTTTGTTATTTTGTATAGTGTTTTTGTTTTGTCCATTAAATTCATTATGTCAAATTACCACGCTGCACATTGGTCCTCTGATCCTTCTCGCCTCTCCTCGTCTGAGGAGGAGGACGAAGTAGACTGCCGTTACACATCTTTGGTTTCCTAAGAGTAGACTCTTCAACTCGCCATTGCTCTATAGGGTTTCCAAAGACTCTTGTATCTAGACCTAAACCATAAAATCGGTTGTAATACGATTTAATGCCTATTTACCTTTTATAGAGTAGACTCTTCAACTCGCCATTGCTCTATAGGGTTCCCCAAAAAGTAGACTCTTCAACTCGCCATTGCTCTACAGGGTTCCCCAATTACTCTTATATCTAGACACACGATTTACGATTTAATGCCTATACCCGTCGGTTAATACTGCTTGAATATTAATACAGAGTAACTTTACTTTTTACAATATAAATGAGTTGGCTGTCCAATCCTTTAAATTGTCTTTTGTGTAGAAACTAGACTTATTTCCCTAGATTGGGGGTGTCAGAGGCGTTTTCTCCCCTAGGGCTTTGAGTCTAGTTTCTACTTTTTATTCAATGTTTGCAATTCACACAGTTGTACACGTTATTACATTTTCTCTTTGGTTCTTAATCTATAACATCAAACATCATCGAAACACTTATTACTATTAATGCCTTATATATGTATTACAACAAGCGGTTAATTACCTTAGCGTAAGTTGTCCTGGTTGGTTCCCGAAAAGAGTATGTTCTTCAACTCACAATTTCTCTATAGGTTTAGCCAATCACTCCGTATCTGTTTCTCCTGCTAGAAGTTGTACTTTGACTTGTTCTTTTTTTAAATATATTTTTTAACTGATTAGTAACGAGACTGCTATCGTAGAACAAGGCCCCCCGCAACACCTCCGATGCTATGTATCCACTCCGGTTAAGGTGTGGATGTATTCAGCACTGGGAGTGCATAGGGCATATGTCTCAGTAGGTCTCGGCCCAAAAATCAGCCGTCAAAAGATACAATTGTTCTAGAGTATGAAAGTCAGATATGTATCTGTTTCTCCTACTAGAAGTTGTACTATGATTTACTGATTAGTGAAGAGAATGGTTCGAGATCAAAACCCTTCGTAACACCACTGATGCTATTTATCCACTCATGTTAGCAGGTGGATGTAGTCAGCACAAGGAGTGTACAGGGTAGTTGTCTCAGTATGTCTCGTTCAGAAATCAGAAGTCAAGAGATACAATTGTTCTAGAGTATGAAAGTCAGATATTATCTTTTAGGTTGATGATAGTTGAAGTATCACGTGCTGTCTGTCGGTGATAAGTCAAGTAGTACTATCATGCCTTCTTTTGGGAAGGCATGCTTCTTATATACTCTCTTCGGGACCAACTCAACCCTTGCTGCTATCTGCACACATTTACATTTATTCGACGCACATTTCACTGCTTCCTTCCAGTTTCAGTTCTTTCAGTAGCTGCAGCCACTCTGCGTCTCGAGGATCTGGTGTTGCACTTCCTTTTCCTTGTTTGGGTACAATGTCCGTTAGTTCCTCATACCATGACCTTACTGCCCACGGAGGGGGGGGGGGGGGGGGGGGTGTAGATTGAGACTCTGGGGGAGAATCTTCCATCAGGTCCTTTTTTAGTGCTTCCGTCACACATGTTCAGAAATGCCTCCAAAATATCCGGAGTAATTACAGAGAGCCACGTCAAATAACAGAAATACTCATCATAAACTTTGATGAAAGATACATGTTTTACATATAATTAAAGATACACTGGTTCTTAATGCAACGCCTGTGTCAGATTTTTTTTTTTTTTTACTTTAGGAAAAAGCATACCATGCAATAATCTGAGACGGCGCTCAGATAGTAACAACATTTCTCCGCCATGTTGGAGTCAACAGAAATACGAAATTACATCATAAATATTCCCTTACCTTTGATTATCTTCATCAGAATGCAGTGCCAGGAATCCTAGTTCCACAATAAATCGTTGTTTTGTTCGATAATGTCCATTACTTATGTCCAATTAGCTAATGTTGCTAGCATGTGTAGTGCACGTGTCCAAACGCTCGCGCAGATGCAGGCAAACGTCGGACGAAAACTTCAAAGAGTTATATTACAATTCGAATAAACTGGTCGAACTTAGTAGAGAATCAATCTTCAGGATGTTGTTATCATTTATATCCAATAAGGTTCCAACCGGAGAATTCTTTTCAGTCTCTATAAGTAATGGAACGCAAGACGATATAATGAGGAACACACGTGACCAAGAACTGGCAATCTGCCAGACCACTGACTCATTCCCCTCCCATCTGGTCCCACAACACAGCATAAGCTTCATTCCACATTCTACTGACTGTTGACATCTAGTGGAAGGCGTATGAAGAGCAAACAGATCCATATATTACAGGGAATTGAACAGGCGATGACTTTAACAACGACCACTCTCAGATTTTTCACTTCCTGTTTGGATTTTTTTCTCAGGTTTTTGCCTGCCATATGAGTTCTGTTATACTCACAGACATCATTCAAACAGTTTTAGAAACGTCAGAGTGTTTTCTATCCAATAGTAATAATAATATGCATATATTAGCATGTGGGACAGAGTAGGTGGCAGTTCACAATGGGCACGAAATTCATCCAAAAGTGAAAATGCTGCCCCCTATACCAAAGAAGTTAACTACCCTCCAAAACAAGCTTCAATGCCATTCAACACTCCTTCGGTGGCCTCGAACTGCTCTTACACGCTAGCAAAACCAAATGCATGCATATCAACCGTTCCATGCCCCGACTTTATATAAGTCCACATCTACTTGTTTTTGTAGTTCAGAATATGTATGTTTTATAATGTTACTAGCATCACTACTCTGGACGGTTCTGACCTAGAATACGTGGACAACTACAAATACCTAGGTGTCTGGCTAGACTGTAAACTCTCCTTCCAAACATCTCCAATCCAAAATCAAATCTAGAATCGGCTTCCTATTTCGCAAGAAAGCCTCCTTCACTCACGCCGCCAAACTTACCCTAGTAAAACTGACTACCCTACCGATCCTCGACTTCGGCGATGTCATCTACAAAATAGCTACCAATACTCTACTCAGCAAATTGGATGTGTATCACAGTGCCATCCGTTTTGTTAACAAAGTGCCTTATACCACCCACCACTGCACCACTGCAACCTGTATGCTCTAGTCGGCTGGCCCTCGCTACATTTTCGTCGCCAGACCCACTGGCTCCAGGTCATCTATAAGTCTATGCTAGGTAAAGCTCCGCCTTATCTCAGCTCACTGGTCACGATAACACCCACCCATAGCACGCGTTCCAGCAGGTATATCTCACTGGTCATCCTCAAAGCCAACACCTCCTTTGGCCGCCTTTCCTTCCAGTTCTCAGCTGCTAGTGACTGGAACAAATTGCAAAAATTGCTAAAGCTGGAGACTTACATTTCCCTCAATAACTTTAAACATCAGCTATCTGAGCAGCTAACCGATCGCTGTAGTCCATTTGTAAATAGCCCACCCAATCTATCTACCTCATCCCCATATATATATATATTTTTTTTACTTTGCTGCTCTTTTGCACACCCATATCAATACTTACACACCATAATCTGCTCATCTATCACTCCAGTGTTAATCTGCTAAATTGTAATTACTTTGCTACTATGGCCTATTTATTGCCTTACCTCCTCATGCCATTTGCACACACTGTATATAGACTTCCTTTTTTATCTATTGTGTCATTGACTGTACGCTTGTTTATTCCACGTGTAACACTGTGTTGTTGTTTCTGTCGCACTGCTTTGCTTTATCTTGGCCAGGTCGCAGTTGTAAATGAGAACTTGTTCTCAACTAGCTTACCTGGTTAAATAAAGGCGAAATAAAAATAAATAAATAAAAACTCTGAGATATGAATAATATTACTACACATGGGGACTGGTCTTGACATATTAGTAAGAATGTCTCACCCCATCTTCAAGAATTGACTTTTTCCTCGCTCACTTTCGGTTATTTGAAAATGAAATAATTTCCAAAATATCATAATGTTTTAAACACGCCACAGAAAGTTGGTTGCAATTTCAGTTTAATCCACCAGAAAAGATCAAACAAATAATACAACAAATATTGTGGTTAAACTCAAATATACTCATTGATTAAAATAACTTTATCAATTGGAACCTTTACCATGTGGAAGGGGAAAAGTTTTATTATTATTATTATCCCTGTTTTTCACAAGCGTGGCAGGCTGTGAATTCTGCAAACAATGTTTCAAGCAGGAGAACATATATTGGTCATATTGGTCATGGTTCCCAGTGGTCTAAGGCACTGCATCATGCAAGAAGCATCACTACAGTCTCTGGTTCAAATCCAGGCTGTATCACATCCGACTGTGATTGGGATTCCCATTGGGAGGTGCACAATTGGCCCAGCGCCGTCTGGAGTAGGGGAGGGTTTGGCCAGCTGGGATGTCCTTGTCCAAAAAATAGGCATGGTGGACTTATGGTTTCTCTCCCTCTAAAAATAACAATAAATATTTGGCTTTATAAATATTATTTTGGCATTTATTCGGATTATTCAAATCATCTCCAAAATATCTTTATTTTTTAACAAAGTGATTATTGTTATCATTATTTTAGAATTATATAAAAGCCCCTTAGATATTCTCACAGGTCAGATTTGCCCTAACGAAAAATTCCCCTTCGATATTAATTTAGAATCTTCAATTCTCTAAATTGAATTATTGGCGGAGAGTCACGTCATTGAATTTTTTTAGATATACTGTAGGCCTACCGTAGGTGACATGAGTCTCACTAGTGTTGAGTACTGTGCTTTTAAAAGTGGTGTAGGTCTTGTTTATTTAAAAAGCATATTGAAGTTCGAAGCAATAGGATTAGAAGCAATAAACTACTGTCACGCCCTGACCTTAGAGATCCTTTTTATGTCTCTATTTTGGTTTGTTCAGGGCGTGAGTTGGGGTGGGTATTCTATGTTCTATGTTTTGTAGTTCTATGTTTTGGCTGGGTAGGGTTCTCAATCAGGGACAGCTGTCTATCGTTGTCTCTGATTGAGAACCATACTTAGGCTGCCCTTTTTCCCACCTGTGTTGGTGGGAGGTTGACTTTGTTTAGGGCACATAGCCTTTGAGCTTCACGGTTTGTTTGTAGTGTTTATTGTTTTGTTCGGCGTCATTTCTATTAATAAAAGAAAATGTATGCTCACCACGCTGCACCTTGGTCCTCTTCTTTTCACGGCCATGACAACTACCTGCTGTGGTCAACTATTTCAGCACCGTTTCACACTGCTCTGAGACAAGCATGGGGACTGGTCTTGATAAATCAATGAGATTTTATTTTCACTGTATCTCCATTCGGGTATTGGTTTGACTACAACTAGGGTGTGGAAATGTCATGCTCTTAGTTCTGTAGCCTACTCCAGACCGTCACGTTGTACAGCGCCATACTTTCCTAACGGAAACCCTGAGGGTTTCATTTTCCGTTTTCCTTAGAATAGAAACACTATAACATTAATCAAATGAATTAAGCTAAATTTCTTAAAATCAATCCCAGATACTATGTTCTTACAAAAAAAAGGTTTACAATTCTTTAGTATAGCCAATAATGAAGGCTATCAAATGCTTCTCAAAGATTCCCTCTGGTGGTCAAACTAGCACTAACTAGCATTACTGGTAACAATGGCTGACAATTAAATAACATGCCATAGAATTCTGCGGCATCCCGCAAGGTGTGCTGCAGTATGATGCAACTTTTACAGGAAGAACCACTGTAGTTGCTGCCGAGGCAGCTCTGTACCTTTCGGTGTCAGTATTAGTATTTATTATTAAATATAAATGCCACATGTAAAGTGTTGGTCCCATGTTTCATGAACTGAAAGAAAAAAATCCAGAAATGTTCCATGTGCACAAAAAGCTTACTTCTCTCAAATTGTGTGCACAAATAAGTTTATATTCCTGTTAGGGAGCATTTCTCATTTGCCCAACAAATTCATCCACCTGACAGGTGTGGCATATCAAGAAGCTGATTAAACAGCATGATTATTACACAGGTGCATCTTGTGATTGGGACAACAAAAGGCCACAAAATGTGCAGTTTTGTCACACAACACAATGCTACAGACGTCTACATTTTTTGAGGGAGCGTGGAATTGGCATGCTGACTGCAGGAATGTCCACCAGAGCTGTTGCCAGATAATTTGTTGTTAATTTCTCTACCATATGCCGCCTCCATTGTCATTTTAGAGAATTTGGCAGTACGTCCAACCGGCCTCACAACCGCAGACCACGTGTGACCAAGCCAGCCCAGGACTTCCACATCCGGCTTCTTCGCCTGCGGGATCACCTGAGATCAGCCACCTGGACAGCTGATGAAACTGAGTAGTATTTATGTCTGTAATAAAGCCCTTTTATTGGGGGAAAAACTAATTCTGATTGTCTGGCTGCGCCCCTGCCCAGTCATGTGAAATCCATTGATTAGGGCCTAAGGAATATATTTCAATTGATTGATATCCTTTTATAAACTATAATTTAGAAAAATCGTTAATTGTTGCATGTTGTGTTTATATTTTTGTTCAGTACATGGAATGAATTTCAGGATACTCCGAGATAGTGCCTCTTGGTCACTTCAGAGCATTGATGGGGGAGACCTGTTAACATTGGAGTGTACGTGTTTTTGTAATTAACTTCTGATGTCTTGATGGGATGGGGAAACTGTAGGGGAAACTACTGGGGAAACTTTTGATTGTATTATTATTGAATGATTGCATTTCTTATTTAGTATGTGTATTCTTTCATGCAGGGCTAATTCGTAAATTCGTTAATATAACATATGTTGTATAAGGGTACCTTTGACTGAGGGGACAGAGCGCGACAGTGGGACGCTGGCTTGTGTACTTGACTAAGGGGACAAGTCCCCTCAAGTGTGAAAGTGTGATGTGATCCTCTTGTGTGGATTTTAAACTTGGCACACACTTATTAAAATATACTATTTAAAAATATGTACATTCTTTCTTGTGAAAAGCACATACATAAACCCCCCCCCCCCCCCCCCTCCCCAAAAGATTCATCCAACATTATTTTCACATTTGTACAAAAATACAATTTTCTAAGACACTGCATCTCAGTGTTAGAGGTGTCACTACCCTAGTTCGAATCCAGACTGTATCACAACAGGCCGTGATTGGGATCCCATAGTGCGGCGCAAAATTGGCCAAGCATCGTCCGGGTTTGGCCGGTGAAGGCCATCATTGTAAATAAGAATTTGTTCTTAACTGACTTGCCTAGTTAAATAAAGGTTCAATTTGATCCATATTACAAGCCATCTGTTCTGTTAAATGCATGCATCAGACAAACTTGATTTTGGGGTGAAGTACTATATTTAAGTGCCTGCTCTCAGCACCGCTCAGATAAGAAACATCAGCGTCTGCCTTATACATAGGTAAAGCAGGGATGGTGAGATGGCAGCCTGCTCTGATAGAACCAGATGGTGGAGGTGTATGAATAATGCAAGGCTGTCTACATTCAGACAGGACCTGACTGATCCGAGGTCAGCTGAAAGGCACTGCTGGCCGCTGCTGAGTGTTAAACGCTGAGTTGTGTGTTGTGGTTCCCGGGGGTGAGCTGTGATTATTGGCGCTCTGCCCACAACCTACCCCCTGTTGTGTCGTCACTCAGTACCACACACTGAGGGCCTGACAGGGAGACCTGAAGGTGATCTCTGACTCTGGAGGTTACCCTTCAACTATTGTGGACAGACTACATAAACATAAATGGTACTGTAGATCTGTCATGATACAACAGGATGCGTGAGAAAACAAGCAGCATTATTTCCAGTGCTTTTGACAATTAACGATTTCGCAGGTATTAGCATCTTTTGAATTTCGAAACAGGAGGGGACACACGGCCCATAGACTTGCTCGTAACTTATAAAGAGAAAGCTCCTAGTTCCGGTCCTGATCCTCGTTCTATCTCTTCTCTTAACACGTGCAGTGGTTTGTCCTTTAAAAGTTACAGCGTACTGCGGAGCAGCTTGCATGGTGCCGCAGAATCCTATGGCACGTTATTTAAGTGTGAACCACTTGGTACCATTAATGCTAGGTAGTGCTAGTTTGACCACCAGAGGGCATCTTTGAGAAGCATTTGATAGCCTTCAATTGTGGCTGTACTAGAGAATTTAAAACCCCTTTTTGTAAGAACATAGTACTGTATATGGGATTGATTTTTAGAAATGTTGCTTAATTCATTTGATTAATATTATGCTGTTTCTAATCCCCCAAAAAAGTAAAACCCTCTGGGTTTCCGTTAGGATGGAATGTAAAATATAGCACTGTACAACGTGACGGTCGGGCGTAGGCTACAGTACTTGGTTATTTAGCTAAAGAATCCCTGTTTCGTGTGGGCATGCGGGGGGCCGGGGTTCAATTCCCAAACGGGGAGGAAGGAGTAGGCTGTCACCACAAATAAGAATTTGTCCTTAACTGACTTGTCTAGGTTACACGAAAAGCTTAACATTTCTACACCCCAATTGTAGTCTAAATAATACCCAAATGAAGATTCAGTGAAAATAAAAGGTTCCCATGCTTGTCTGGGTGCTAAAATAGTTCTAGGCTATTGCTTCAAATCCTATTGCTTCTAACTTCAATATGCTCTTTAAATAAATAAGACCTACACCACTTTTAACAGCACATTACTCAACACATTACTCAGGGTTGCAATCTGAGCCCTGCACTCTTCAATATTTACATCAACAACTGAGCCACTATTCTAGAAATATCCAGAGAAGATCCAGATCAGGGAATTAGACCAAAGTGCTCAATTGGTACAAAATATATAGAGTACTGCACACACCACAATAACGTAGTGATGCAGTGAAAAATGAGAGAGAACTGAGAGAGAAAGCAAGCAGGGTGGTCTACGTCATTAAAACAACAAATTCAAATTGAAATTCCTATTAACATTTGGCTAAAACTAATTGAATGTGTCATTGAAACAATTGCACTTTATGGCAGCGAGGTGTGGGGTCTACTTGCAAATCAAGATTTCACCAATTGGGACAAACACCCCAATGAAACCCTGCATGCAGAGTTCTGTAAGATTTGCCTACATGTCCATAGGAAAACTACAAACAATGCATGCAGGGCAGAATTAGGCCAATGCCCACTAATAATAAAACAAAAAAAAGAGCAATTAAGTTTTGGAAACATCTAAAATACAGTGACCCCCTCTCACATCATTTCCAAGCCCTGAGCAAAGAAAATAGTCCCCTCCTCCAGCTGGTCCTGGGGCTGAGTTCACAAACCTGTTCTACTAACACCTCAGGACCAGAACCAGAACATCCAATCAATCAGAATAAAACAAAGTCACAACAAAACTACATTGCTTATTGACAAACACAAGCAAAATGCAGTGCTATCAGGCCCTAAATTGACAGTACACCGTGGCAAACTATTTGACCATGTTTACTGATTAAAACCTCAGAAAAACCTTGACAAAGTACAGGTTCAGTGAGCACAGCCTTGCCATTGACAAGGGTAGACACAGGAAAACCTGGCTCCCTGTAAAGGAAAGGCTGTGCAACCACTGCACTGCAGCAGAACCTGAGACAGAGCTGCATTTCCTGACAAAATGTCAAAAATATAAAACAATTAGTGTCATTTCCCCAATTTTTAAACCGTCATTCAAGGCTTCAAAGACATTTCTGATGAGGATAGGCTACCCGTCCTGTTGGGGGAGACGCAGAAAGCTGTGAGTTGGCATCGCACTACATTGCTGCCTGCCATAAGACGAGGGACAGTGTCTGACAGACAAATCATCCTGCACATTTCCTCTACTGAATGCTTATTGTTATTGTTATTGTTCAATGTATGGCTATTTTGACCCTTGGTTTTTATTGTTACTGTTGTCCCGTTGACAATTTTTATTATTTTATTTGAATATTGTAAGTATCGAAAGTAAGCTTTGGCAATATGTACATTGTTACGTTGTGCCAATAAAGTACATTGAATTGAATATAAAATATTCTAAATTTAAACCAAAAGCCACCTCATGGGTCTGCGTGTGGAGGCCGGCACGGGTATCTGTAGCAACGCGTTTTGCATTGCAATGCGGTGACTTAGACAGCATCAAAATACAGAGAGGTGTTGGTAAAAGTATATTGTCCTGCAAATAGCCCATAATGGATTATTATAATACTGTACATCAGGGCTGCACAACCCTCTTCCTGGAGATCTACTGTCCTGTTGTCACGCCCTGACCTTAGAGATCCTATTTATGTCTCTATTTTGGTTGGTCAGGGCGTGAGTTTGGGTGGGCATTCTATGTCTGGTGTTCTATGTTGTCCTTGTTTTGTATTTCTATGTGTTTGGCCTGGTATGGTTCCCAATCAGAGGCAGCTGTCTATCGTTCTCTCTGATTGAGAAGCATACTTAGGTAGCCTGTTCCCACCTGTGTTTGTGGGTAGTTGTTTTCTGTTTTGTGTGTATACCTTACAGAACTGTTTCGTTCTCTCTGTTTTTTTTGTCATTTCAGTGTTCAGTTTATTTTATAACATTAAAATGAACACTTACCACGCTGCACCTTGGTCCTCTTCTCCTTCTCCCGACAACAGCCGTTACACCTGTGGGTTTTCAGTTCAACCCTACTTTAACACACCTGATTCTACTAATTAGCTGCTCAACAAGACCTTAACTAGCTGAATCAGATATGCTAAATTAGTGTTAGACTGAAAACCTACAGGACAGCAGATCTCCAGGAAGAGGGTTGGGCAGCACTGCTGTGCAAGGTGTCCAGGTCAGGATAACCAAAACACAACTTTATTAAAGACTATCAGAAAGAATGTCGGAACTAATTTATTTTGGTCCAAAGCCATGAATGAGTGAGTCACTCAGCTTTATGTACAGTTGAAGTCGGAAGATAACATACACTTCGGTTGGAGTCATTAAAACTTGTTTTTCAACCACTCCGCAAATTTCTTGTTAAAAAGCTATAGTTTTGGCAAGTCAGTTAGGACATCTATCGTGTGCATGACACAAGTAAGTTTTCCAACAATTGTTTACAGACAGATCATTTCACTTATAATTAACTATATCACAATTCCAGTGGGTCAGAAGTTTACATACACCAAGTTGACTGTGCCATTAAACAGCTTGGAAAATTCCAGAAAATGATGTCAAGGCTTTAGAAGCTTCTGATAGGCTAATTGACATAATTTGAGTCAATTGGAGGTGTACCTGTGGATGTATTTCAAACTCAGTGCCTCTTTGCTTGACATCATGGAAAAAATCGAAAGAAATCAGCCAAGACCCCAGAAAAAAATTGTAGACGTCCACAAGTCTGGGTCATCCTTGGGAGCATTTTCCAAATGCCTGAAGGTACCACGTTAGTTTGCACAAACAGTAGTATGCAAGTATAAACACCATGGGACCACGTAGCCGTCATACCGCTCTGTCTCCTAGAGATGAACGTACTGTGGTGTGAAAAGTGCAAATCAATCCCAGAACAACATCAAAGGAAGATGCTGGAGGAAATGGGTACAAAAGTATCTATATCCACAGTAAAACTAGTCCTATATCGACATAACCTGAAAGGCCGCTCAGCAAGGAAAAAGCCACTGCTCCAAAACTGCCATAAAAAAGCCAGACTACGGTGTGCAACTGCACATGGGGACAAAGATTGTACTTTTTTGAGTAATGTCCTCTGGTCTGATGAAAGAAAAATATAACTTTTTTGCCATAATGACCATCATTATGTTTGGAGGAAAACGGGGAATGCTTGCAAGCCGAAGAACACCATCCTAACCGTGAAGCGCAGGGGTGGCAGCATCATGTTATGGGGGTGCTTTGCTGCAGGAGGGACTGGTGCACTTCACAAAATAGATGGCATCATGAGGTAGGAAAATTATGTGGATATATTGAAGCAGCATCTCAAGACATCAGTCAGGAAGTTAAAGCTTTGTCACAAATGGGTCTTCCAAATGAACAATGACCCCAAGCATACTTCCAAAGTAGTGGCAAAATGGCCTAAGTTCCACAAAGTCAAGGCGTTGGAGTGGTCATCACAAAGCCCTGACCTCAATCCTATAGAACATTTGTGGGAGGAACTGAAAAAGCTTGTGCGATCAAGGAGGATTTCAAACCTGACTCAATTACACCAGTTCTGTCAGGAGGAATGGGCCAAAATTCACCCAACTTATTGTGGGAAGCTTGTGGAAGGCTACCAGAAACGTTTGTCCGAAGTTAAACAATTTAATGGCAATGCTACCAAATACTGTCACAGCTGTTGGAAAAAGAGGACCAAGATGCAGCGTGGTGAGCGTACATGTTCCTTTATTCAACAAGACGCCGAACAAAACAATAAACACTACAAACAAACTGTGAAGCTCAAAGGCTATGTGCCCTAAACAAAAGTCAAATTCCCACAAACACAGGTGGAAAAAAGAGCTACCTATGTATCGTTCTCAATCAGAGACAACGATAGACAGCTGTCCCTGATTGAGAACCATACCCGGCCAAAACATAGAATGCCCACCCCAACTCACGCCCTGACCAAACCAAAATAGAGACATAAAAATAATCTCTAAGGTCAGGGCGTGACAAATACTAATTGAGTGTATGTAAACTTCTGACCTACTGGGAATGTGATGAAAGAAATAAAAGCTGAAATAAATCATTCTGTCTACTATTATTCTGACATTTCACATTCTTAAAATAAAGTGGTGATCCTAACTGACCTAAGAAAGGGAATATTTACTTTGATTAATTGTCAGGAAATGTGAAAAACTGAGTTTAAATGTACTTGGCTACGGTGTATGTAAACTTCCAACTTCAACTGTAGGTGCCGGGCTATATGACTGTGCCATCAACTTGATAATATATAACGATATTTTGAAGGTTATATTGTTTAAAAAAACAAAAGTGGGCGATTGTAATCTGAATAGAGGCCAAAATAATACATGTAAAGGCCAAAACATGTATTTATGTTTTTAGAGGGAGAGAAACGCTGGGCCCATTGTGCGCCGCCCTATGGGACTCCAATTCTCGGTTGGATGTGATACATAATAATACTTTTTGTGGTATTTTTTGTTTTGTCTTTTCTGTTTGATTAAACTGAAATTGCAACCAATCACGGCTGGTTGTGATACAACCAACCTAACTTAGAAATACATTTGACAATAGTATTCTCCCCTCCTTCTAGGCAAGTCTATTGTCCAGCTTCCTGCTAATAGCAATAATGGTACAACGTGACTGTGTGAGTGTACTTTCCAGTAAGCAACCATTGTTTACCTTTATTAGACTACTTTTTTCAAATATTTTTGTAATTCAGTGATATTTATTCCCATAGCTTTCCGTTATTGATCCATAACTAAATAAAGTGCGGTTGAAAGACTATTTCTATCACTTTTTTATTAACGAAAGCATAAAGATGTCATTTTTAGTTACATTGTTTTAGTTTGAACTGGCAATAAGAACAGCGGGAACGTTTCCCTAGTCAGTACCATTATTAATGCAATGTCTCTTAAAGTGTTGCTTTGTGGCCCATCCCGTGCCCCCTGCCCTCATGCCTTGAACCTCACGCGCTTTCATTGGATACAGCTGGAGAACTGCAAGGCAATCCCTTTGTGCACCACTCGGGAGCCATGATTTCTGAGAATATCCAAGGGGCTTTTATATAATTCTAAATTAATAATAATAATAATCTCTTTGTTTAAAAAAATAACAATATTTTGGAGATGATTCCGTTTTCAAATAACGTAAAATGAGCAAGAAAAAGGCCATTCTTGAACATGGGGTGAGACATTGTTACTAATTTGTAGATAAAGACAGTTTGTTATTAATAATTATTTATTTCTGTTTTTAGAGGGAGAGAAACCAAAAAGCTACAGTCATCTCATGGGTCTCCCAGTCGAAGACGGCACGGGTATTGAACCAGCATCGGTAGCAACACAGCTTGCACTTTGAAGTGTCTTAGACCATTCAGGCGCTGTACAACATGACCGGCTACAGTACTACAGTAAGAGCAAAATAATCCTAACAAAATTAAATAATAAAAACCTTAGTGTAACAACAGTTTTAGTAAGTAATACTGAAGTTGTGCACAAATGTTTGATGTATTATAATAGTTTATGTTGTATTAATAGAAGGGGAAAGGCTATAAGACCCCTCCTTCACTACATCTATAGGGTCCTGGACTACAGATTAGCAATATATATATATGCATTACAAGGTTTAATATTGTTCCACAGTTCTTTTCTAGTCTCTGCTTCTAATAAGAAACGGTCTGAGAGATGTGTGAGTTATTGCAGTCAAAACAGGGTGTCTGTGAGAAAGAGGCTCAAGGCTAAAAGAGATTCATAGACACAGAACCCTGCAGGGGAGTGAAAGAGATAAGAGACTAGTCAGACATACCACTATAAAGCAACTCGGGGAGTGGAAAATTACTGCTGAGCCCTTAGAAAACACTGTCTCTCCTGCAGGTTTGTATAACTGTATATGCATAGGCTTGGTCTCATGAGTAGAAGCTGTTGAAGTAGGCAGTTACATCACTTGACTACAAGAATATTAAAGCAACTTGGACCCTTTCCTATTTTGCAGAACTTACTCGGAAACATACGTGCTATGTACCCATTGTCAAAATCTGTCTGCAATTGCATTAATAAAGGTTTTTGATTGATTTACTTAAAGATATTGTCTGATTTCACCAATAAGCAAATGACTGACAAGGAATAAGGAACCTACCCCAACAGTACTAAACCACAAATGACCTCTAAGTCCCGCAGCATAATTGCAAAACTTTTAG
This sequence comes from Salvelinus namaycush, assembly GCF_016432855.1. Classification (NCBI taxonomy): domain Eukaryota; kingdom Metazoa; phylum Chordata; class Actinopteri; order Salmoniformes; family Salmonidae; genus Salvelinus; species Salvelinus namaycush. The sequence continues at coordinate 31,016,443 of NC_052336.1, read as the reverse complement.
TGGATCAACCGCTGTATGGACCCAGAACCTAATTGCAAGACTTTAGTTCTGGGTTAACCGAGATTATTAACTCACTGAAGCATGCAATATTTCTCCACTTCTCTGCCTAAGCAAGTTCTGTCTAACTCTGGCATCATTACTGGAAAAAAATAGGTAAGAGATGCTTTTAATCATAATTTTATTTTGGCAGGTTATTTAGTGAATGTTGGTTTAAATAACCCTGGTGGGTCAGATTTGTTCTTTCCTTTCCCAGCTGGCTCGACGGATAACCCACCGACTACTAGTGAATCTTTGTTTTCATTTCAACATTTTACTACCTAGGATTTGTTAAATGTTTCCTTAAGATTGATGTTAGAAAATCCACTGTGGTTCATATACTGCAGCTCTCCACCCCCCTGATAGCAGAATCATTGGCTCATATCTATAAACTGACCATTATATCTGGTACTATCCCCAAAGTTTGAATGGTGTTCCTCTTCACAAAGGAGGTGACCCTTGTGACCTAAACAACAACAGCCCTATATTGAAACGTTCTTGCCTAGCAAAAATATAATAAGCCTTATATTTTATATATATAATCCTTATAATATAGAATCCTTATAATCCTTAAAACCAATTCTCAGCTGCAATCTTTCTTATCTATGAACTGTATTCTGAATGTTCATCAGTCTGGTTTTAGACCAGAACATAGCACCATCTCTGCTGCATCCTATAATAAATGATGTAGTACATTTCATGGATAAGAAAGAGGGGTTGGAACTGAAATTATTTTCCAATCGTTTCGTTCGGAACAGAACAATTTTATTTTTTTAGTTTAGTTCCACTTTTCCAACCTGCAAAATAAAGTTCTGAACCGGTTCTAACCCCCCAAAAGTACAGGTTTATATAATTCCTTTCTGTTCCTTTTTAAACCTCTGAAATTGTTTTTTACATTAGCTCAACATTAAATTACCTCACTAATCAATGAGGATAGAGCAGCTTGCTATGGAGCGGGCAAGCTCTAGTCATTTTAGCCTAAGCAGCAGATGGTGCATAGGTGCTATCGGCTACCTAGGCTATAGTTGTTTACATGCATGGTGGACAACCAAGTGTTAGGCTCGAGATGCATCTGAAATGTTGCCGGTGGTGGAGAGAGCGAGACAGGGTGGAGGAGGAGGCTTGGCTTGAAGCGCTGATATGCATTATCTGAATTAGGCCCACAGAATTATTCCAACGTAGGAGTGGTTTCTATGGGGGAACTTCTGAGAGTTGGACCAGAGCTCGCTGGCTCGCTAACAAGCTTGTGTGTGCAGAGTGGCACCAGAATTTAAAACGTCTTACCTTTTTGTAGTTAATAAATCCATTGTGAAATGTGATAACTATAGTATCCGTACGTAGCATTGAAAAGGTTTATCCATTCTTCTCTAATAAAATAATATCTGAATTATGCTTGACTACCATGTTCACTTCCACCACCCTGACTACAATGTCCACCTCCCTGACTACCCTTACCACCTCCCCGATAAACCTCGTATTTCAATAGGTGGAGAGTATCCTCACAATGTCTTTCAGACAGAGACAGAAAAGGTTCACCATTTTTTAAAGGCAAAAACTTTGACAGCTTATAGTCAAAAGATACATGTATATCAATACTGATCTGTTTGTAATCTTGAACTTTGTTTTACATATAAATAGCGAATAATATAACCTCTGTGGCTATATTATATATACTTCATTGTATTGTTAGAGATACAATAAAGCGTATCTTCTTAAACAGAGCTGTTTCTGCCACCCCTTATTCTAACAAGATACAAAGTTATAGTGGGCGAGATAAGGCGATGGGTAGGCGACCCTGAAAGGATATCAACCAACATCCTCGTCTCTTACTTGTGCATAGATAAGAAAGAGGAGATAAGACAGAGCCTGGAGGATGCTGGCGTGGTGACTAAAGTTGTGTTGATGTGCTCAAAGCTCACAGAGGATATTTCGTTGTAAGCAGCACAGTTTCACATGCAACTGATTAATTAGGCCATGTGTACATTTCAATGTTAGAGAAACAACACTAAGGGTGTTATCACACCTAGTCCCTTTCAGACAATTTTTGTGAACTCAGTGCGGTTGGCTTATTTCTTTGTGCAGTGTGAACACTTCAAATGAACTCAGACCCCTCAAAAGAGCTACCGAAATGAACCGAACTGAGACCATCTTTAGATGTGGTCTGTGTTTAGTTCGCTTGAATTCCGCTGTCCGGTTTCCTTTTTTAGGGCAATGTGAACACCCAGCTCCCCAGGTTCAATTGTCATTATTACTGCACCACACACTAGACTACTGCAACACCGTTTCCCCTGCCATAACCCCTCACATTGGTGCCACAAAAGAGAGATAATGATGTGCGAGTTCGCGGAAGCTGTTTTTGCATATTGATTAGAGATTGTCAAGGATGTACAGAAATTCCAAAATGAGTTTTTAGTTCAATATTATTTGTTTGCAGTATGTGATGTATAGGCTAAGAGAGCTTCATAAGCTGTTCATTCGATTGTGGGGTTTAAACACTGTGAGAAGACAACAACATATTTGGTGAGAATCACAACATAGGACAGAAAATCTATTATAGCTCTTAAAGGGGCAGTAGCATACATTAGGTGTACAATTTTCATTTGCAGCATTATTTAATCAGCAGTTATTCTTCAACTATTTATTCTGTTACCAATACTATGTACATGTTAATATAAATCACCTGATTACAATTATTGTGCCTCATATTTCAACTAAATTCAATCTCTTAGCTTCCAAAATGTAAGTAGGTATATCCAGCTGCCCAATAACACATTCTGATGGTATGGCTTGTCCTGCAATTTGTAAAAACTGAGTGCATTGAGTGAATGTTGGAAATAAATATTGGTTCCTTTCTAAACATAGCAATGTGAATGCAAAGAGGACTCAGACAACAAAATAGGTGAAGTGAGATGGCAAAAGAGTTGACTTCTCATTCAAAGGCAAGGGCAGTGTGAATACAAAGAGAACTGAGTTATTGAACTTTTTTTACCCCAGAGTTCACTTTAACCTGTTGAGGACAGAGGGCGCTGTTTTCACTTTGGGGGAAAATCGTGCCCAATTTAAACGGCCTCGTACTCAATTCTTGCTCGTACAATATGCATATTATTATTACTATTGGATAGAAAACACTCTCTAGTTTCTAAAACCGTTTGAATTATATCTGTGAGTAAAACAGAACTCATTTTGCAGCAAACTTCCTGACAGGAAGTGGAAAATCTGAAATCGATGCTCTGTTCTAGGGCCTGCCTATAAATGGGCTTCATATATATCAGTATACATGCACTTCATACGTCTTCCACTAGATGTCGACAGGCAGTGAGAGAAGAAATGGAGTGTATAACTTGATCTGGGGTCGAATAAAAGCTCTTTGTATGACGTGTCACCAGTTTCCTGTTTTCTGGAGAGCGCGAGAAGGGACCTGGTATTGCCTTCTGATAAGCTGTCGTTATAGACGACTAATATCTCCGGCTTTGATTTTATTTGATACATGTGACAATATCATCGTAAAGTATGTTTTTTCAATATAGTTTTATTAGATTATTGAAATTTTTTCGGGACGTTAGGCGTGTTGCTTTGTCTGCGTATGTTCAGGAAGGAGAGCTTCGCGCCACTTTGCTAGCTTTCCGTGCTAATTGACTGGAGAAGAGGACATTCTAAATCCAAACAACGATTGTTCTGGACAAAGGACCCCTTGTACAACATTCTGATGGAAGATCGTCAAAAGTAGGACCCATTTTATGATGCTATTTCATATATCTGTCGAACATGTTGTACTAGTAGTTTGCGCCCAGAGTTTGGGCACTCTCTCGCTATAACTAAGCTGGATGTCGTAATGAAGTTATTTTTAGAATTCTAACACGGCGATTGCATTAAGAACTAGTGTATCTATCATTTCCTATACAACATGTATTTTTTAGTAACGTTTATGTATAGTTATTTGGTCAGAATAGTTGAGTGTCATAAAAATATCCGCACATTCTGGGAAAAAGATGCTACGTTAGCACAATGTATAACCACTGATTTCAGCTCTAAATATGCACATTTTCGAACAAAACATAAGTGTATGTATAACCTGATGTTATAGGACTGTCATATGATGAAGCTTATCAAGGTTAGTCAAAAATTATATATCTTTTGCTGGTTTATTCGCTATCGCTAACGTGCCAATTGCTATCGCTAACGTGCCTTGATGAATGAATGCGGTAGTGTGGTAGGCTATTGTAGTAAGCTAATATAATGCTATATTGTGTTTTCGCTGTAAAACACTTAAAAAATCGGAAATATTGGCTGGATTCACAAGATGTTTGTCTTTAATTTGCTGTACACCATCGATTTTTCAGAAATGTTTTATGATGAGTATTTAGGTATGACGTTGGTGTCTGTAATTACTCTGGCTGCTTCGGTCCTATTTGTGACGGTAGCTGTGATGTAAAACTGATTTATACCTCAAATATGCACATTTTTCGAACAAAACATAGATTTATTGTATAACCTTTTGTCAATAGGGGGAGCAGTTAGCATTTATTTTTTTCTGGGTGTCGCCAAATTAAACTGCCTCGTGCTCAATTCTTGCTCGTACAATATGCATATTATTAATTCTATTGGATAGAAAACACTCTCTAGTTTCATAAACCGTTGGAATTATGTCTGTGGGTGACCCAGAACTCTTTCTACAGCGAAATCCATGACAGGTACTGCGATGGTCTGAGAGCGAAGCTCTGGTCTCAGATCAGTTTTAAAGGTCTGTGTGTATCCTATGGAACGACATGAACTGCACCCGCCTTCCCCTGGATGTCAGTAACCAATGAGAAGTGGAATGGGCTTGCTACGTAGCTCTCAGAGGTTATAAAAGGCCAAGGAGTGAGGGTAGCCTTCCTTTCGACGCTGACCATTACGCAGAAAGGGACCTCAGGATGCCATTTTCAAACGCTCAGTAATCAACGTTAGATGTATCCGTCTGTAATTTAATTCGATATAGGTGTTAGAAGCATCATAACGAAGCTATTTTAAACCGAGTTATATCAGATTATGCGAGTATATTGCTATTTTTCGGAATTTCCTCAGTATTGCGTCTTGAGGATTTGGACACGTTGGGGCAAAATAGCTATTGTTAGCTATTGTTAGCTGCTATATCAGAAGTTGAATGCAACGTTTTACAACCAAGCAACGATTATTTTGGACAAAGGACCACTTGGCCAAGATTCTGATGGAAGCTCGTCGAAAAGTAAGAGCTATTTATGATGTTATTCCGTTTTTATGTGGAAAAATGTAAACTCAATAATGACGCCATTATTGCGGCACTAGTCTGGCTGTAACGCACACTGTATGTCTAGTAACGTTAATTTTAAAAATCTAACTCAGCGGTTGCATTAATAACTAATGCATCTTTCATTTCATGTCCAACCTGTATTTTTTTAGTCAAGTTTATGAATAGTTTTCGATAAAAATAGTTGTATTTTCAAAATGGCGCCGGGCAGATTGCTTGAGTAGTTGAACACTATTTCCATTGTGTAAGCACGATTTGTGCCGCTAAATATGCACATTTTCGATCAAACTCTATATGGATTGTGTAATATGATGTTACAGGAGTGTCATCGGAAGAATTCTGAGAAGGTTAGTGAAAAAATTAATGTATTTTGGTGATGATAACGCTATAGCTAATTTTGCCTTGAATCAATGGTCGGGTAACGTTTGCAAATGTGGTATGCTAATATAACGATTTATTGTGTTTTCGCTGTAAGACACTTTGAAAATCTGAAATATTGTCTGAATTCACAAGATCTGTGTCTATCCATTGCTGTGAGCTGTGTATTTTTAAGAAATGTTTTATGATGAGTAAATTGGTAATACACGTTGCTCTATGTAGTAATTCTAGTCGCTTTGGGGAGATTTGTGATGGTGGCTGCAATTGCAAACTATGATTTATACCTGAAATATGCACATTTTTCTAACAAAACCTATGCTATACAATAAATATGTTATCAGACTGTCATCTGATGAGGTTTTTTCTTGGTTAGTGGCTATCAATATCTTTATTTGGCCGAATTGGTGATAGCACCTGATGGAGTAAGAAACTGATGGAGTTAGAAAAGTGTTGTCTTTTGCTAACGGGGTTAGCTAATAGATTTACATATTTTGTCTTCCCTGTAAAACATTTAAAAAATCTGAAATGGTGGCTTTATTCACAAGATCTGTATCTTTCATTTGGTGTCTTGGACTTGTGATTTAATGATATTTAGATGCTACTATTTAATTGTGACGCTATGCTAGCGATGCTAATCAGTGTGGGGGGGGTGGGGGGTGATCCCGGATCCGGGTTTCTGAGGCAGTAAAAGATAACATGTTATAAGACTGTCATCTGATGAAGTTGTTTCTTGGTTGGTTCTTGGTTAGTTAGGTTGGCTTTGTGCATGCTACCTGTGCTGTGAAAAATGTCTGTCCTTTTTTTGTATTTGGTGGTGAGCTAACATAAATATATGTGGTGTTTTCGCTGTAAAACATTTTAAAAATCGGACATGTTGACTGGATTCACAAGATGTGTATCTTTCATTTGCTGTATTGGACTTGTTAATGTGTGAAAGTTAAATATTTCTAAAAAATATATTTTGAATTTCGCGCTCTGCCTTTTCAGTGGAATGTGGGAGGAGTTCCGCTAGCGGAACCCCGGTGCCAGACAGGTTAAAGAAGACTGAGATCGGTTATTTTAAAGAAGACTACAGTGCCCGCCGTAATGATTGGGACACTACCATTTTATGCTGTTTTGGCTATGTACCCCAGCACTTTGGATTTGAAAGGATTCAATGACTATGAGGTGTCATTGTCAAGCACAGATTGTCACTTTAATTTCAGGGGATTTTCATCTATATTGTGCAAACCATTTAGAAATTACAGCACTTTTTGTACATAGTACCCCCCATTTTAGGGGACCAAAAGTATTCGACAAATGGATTTCTGTGAGTATTAAAGTAGTCAAAAGTTTAGTATTTGGTCCCATATTCCTAACACGCAATGATTACACCAAGCTTGTGACTCAACTTCAGTGAACTTCACTGAACTTCACAAATCTCGAGGGCGCATTTATTGTAGCTGGGGATTTTACAAAGGAAATTGTAGAAAAAGGCTGCCGAAGTTCTATCAACACATTGACTGTAGTACTCGCGCTGCTAAAACACTCAACCACTGCTACTCCAACTTCCGGGATGCCTACAAGGCCCTCCCCCTCCTTTTGGCAAATCTTACCACGACTCCATTTTGCTCCTCCCTTCCTATAAGTACGAACCTCAAACAGGGGGTACCAGTACTAAGGACTATTCAATTCTGGTCTGACCAATCGGAATCCACGCTTCAAGATTGTTCTGATCATGCGGACTGGGATATGTTCCGGGTAGCCTCCAATAATAACATTGATGAATGTACTGATACAGTGACTGAGTTTATGAGGAAGTGTATAGGAGATGTTGTACCCACTGTGACTATTAAAACCTATTAAAACCGTGGATAGATTGCAGCATTCACACAAACTGAAAGTGCGAACCATTGCATTTAACCATGGCAAGGTGACTGGGAATACAAACATTGTTTCTGCCCTCCGCAAGCAATCAAACAGGCAAAACGTCAGTGTAGAGATAAGTGGAGTCGGAATTCATCGGCTCAGACACGAGACACATGTAGCAGGGTCTACAGACAATCATAGACTACAAAAGGAAAACCAGCCACGTTGCGGACACCGACGTCTTGCTTCTGGACGAGCTAAATACTTTTTTCGCCGGCTTTGAGGATAACACAGTGCCACCGATGCGGCCTCTAGCAAGAACTATGGGCTCCGAGTTCCGCGATTCTTCTTTGGCACATGTCCGTCTTTCCCTCATCCTTTTCGACACGTTTTCAACGTGGGTGACCTTCTTCTTAACATCCTTGATTTCCATGCGTGCAAAGTCAACTGTTTTTTTAAGCCCTCAATTTTCATTGCCTTGTCGCCGACCATTTTCCCTATGGCATCAGACCTTGCATTGATGAGCCTGGAAAGAGTGGCGATAACATCTGGGCCCAGTTCAAACATGCCTTTCTTGGAAGCTGGAGGTTTACTTGGGGTTATAGGCAAAGAAGGAAAATCCTCGTCTGACACGGCAAGTGTCATAGAGTCTGTCAGACCAGTATTGTTGTGGCAGTTGTCAATTGAAGCATTTGCTTCCTGTAATGACATTGGATGATGCCTAGCTGAGGAGGGAGCCATAAGATTTCTCTTTCTGTCAGTGCGCTGTGACATTTGGAACATATAATCTTAAATCATCAATAACCTGTTGTTTTTAGCAAGCAAAGTATTAATTTAGAAGTTCAAAATAATACACTTTTCACTATCTTTCAAAGCTGGTACACAGAGCTCGGTAGGAAGCGTGCTCAAGCCACCATCTTGGAGCCTCCCGCGTTTCAACACCGGTTGACTTTGGCCCGTCAGCAAAAAAGCGTAATTAAACTGTTGCCAGGAGCGCAGTCATAGTTACCAACGCTCTGGATAATGTAATAAATACCATTTAAAATAACACAAGCATATTGCTATTACGTTGTTATAACTAACTTCTTTCAAAACAGGGTTTCTCAGAAACTCATAAGCAGATACTGAGACCCACACACACCCAGAGACAGATGGCTGACACAAACCCCACACAAACACTGATTAAAACAGGAAAGGCCTTGATCAAAAGGGTGCTTGGGTCTGCATTTCACGAGATACTGAGACACACACACACCCAAGGACAGAGGGCTGAGGCAAACCTTTCATAAACACTGATAAAACAGGAACATCTACGCACACACAAAATCTCCTGTTTTAGCTGAACATTTTACAGAGACACACAGATATGTCAAAATAGGAACATCTACGCACACACCTAAACTCCTGTTTTAGCTGAACATTTCTGAAGACAAAGAACTCTACTCAGAGCCAATGGGACAGTGATACTAGCCTGAAGGGGACCTCGCCCAACTCATCAGGACCAACCAGAAGACCAGACCAGCCAGACTCAACCTACTTTATTACCTGTATAAAATACATTTGCACTATGTTTCGGGGCTCTGTCTGCAGGTTCCTTACGAGCTGAATGAACGAGTCCGTGCACGCTTGTACCAGATATCTTTACTCTGAATAAACTGCCGCTTGTCATACAATCTACCACCTGGTCCGAATCCATCCTTGAGCGACTCTCTCTTCTCCAATATCTCATTATCAACAGAAACTTGGTAGCAGAGGATGGTTATCTAAAGAGAATTTCGATCCATAGTGGTTGATGGAGAGGGAGAGTTGGTGAAAGGACGATTCGAGGAGGACGGGTGTGATAATCTGGAGGGAGGACAACAATCCAATTCAACTTGGGAAACTGATCTAAAAAGTCGACAACAAACAAGGTAAGCAAAACCTGTTAAAGCAAACTTTGCATATTGTCGTATATTTTATCCAAATTTGATCAGTAGTACCGAGTGTGAGTATGGATTATTGAATAAATTTATACATGTATGACAACTGAAAATAGACAGTGAAGTAAAGATATGTGGATAACGATGACTATGTATTAATTTATGATTCGAGTCGGACAATAGTAGTGAATTGTACCGGGAGGAATCTGTGATAATTCGAGTCGGACATTTATAGTGATTTGTACCGGGAGGAATTTGTATGCAATGTGAAATGTTGATTCGAGTCGGACAATAGTAGTGAATTGTACCGGGAGGAATCTGTGATAATTCGAGTCGGACATTTATAGTGATTTGTACCGGGAGGAATTTGTATGTAATGTGAAATGTGTATTCGAGTCGGACAATAGTAGTGAATTGTACCGGGAGGAATCAGACATTGTGTGATTGTAATGTAAATTATTGGTTCGAGTCGGACAATAGTAGTGAATTGTACCGGGAGGAATCTGATATTGTATGATTGCTATGTAAAGTGTTGGTTCGAGTCGGACAATAGTAGTGAATTGTACCGGGAGGAACTCTGTGTATAATATTCGAGTCAGATAAATACAATTGGATTGGCACCCTGTTGTTTATACTGGGAGGAATATATGTGTAAACTAAACAATATGTGGTATGAATAAATGTGACTGTATAATGTAAAATGTTGACCGTTCCACAACGCCAAATAAAATAAGGAAACCGTTTTCAGTCTGAAGTCAGCAGAGACGATTCCCAGTAAATTCTAGATATATATGTTACGGGTATAATTGGAGGAAAAGTTCTTGGCACGCGAGGGAGGGGCACCAGAGATAAGTCGGTGTATTCGCCTCCAGGGATACATCGCTGGTTCAGGCCAGCGACGAGCTAAGCGTGCCAAGGTAGTCTGACTATAATATAATTCAACGACGTCATTAGGTGGAATACATGATTACGTTACTGGTATGGCTGCCTGGGAGTTTTTAAAGGGACAGTACACGTTTATCACAGTTGTATGATTAGTACATGAAACATCGGGGAAATTTAAAACGAATGATTTGAGGGTATTATCATAATTATTAGGTTTTGTTTTTGTGGTAAACGTTTTGGGTTAAGGGGTTTTCCGTGTTTACAGAGACAAGATAATATTAGGAGTTTTACTTTCTGAGTTTTATTTAGACAAGGGACTTTTTTAAGATAAAGGGTTCTTTTGATATGTCTAGATATGGTATGGAACACGAATGTAAGGGGGAGGTGTAACCTTTTGACCTATTTTCGTTGCATTTTTCCTGTGGATTGATCACCCACGGGGGAATGTAGTGAGAATAATGAATTTGTGGTCATTTGGGATAGATAAAGTCAAAACAGTGAGACACTTAGTTAATATTGCAAAAGAACACATAGTTGTTATTGACTATTATTAGAAAAAGGTAGACAGATGGGTCTACCCCGCACTGTTGAGACCTTGAAGGTTTGAGAGTAGAGTGGGGAGGGTGGACCAGGAAATGAGCAAGGTAGGCTGTGAAATAAGATAGGAGAGAAAGGGTTTAACATATATAAGCAGCACAGATACATTTTAAAGTAGATAAGTCACTTGACAGAGAATTGGAAAAGAATAGATATGAATGTACGCCCAAGGGAGAATTGGATATGCGGCGAATGAAAGGGACGTTTCTATATTATAATGTACTAAGTCATTATTTAGAGTAGGTAAGGTTGATACCTGGCCAGAGCCAGGTATCAAACGGGGGAGGGGTACATTGTGGTCTAGGATAGGATGGGGCCTATTGGATAATAAACTTATTTAAAATTAAAAATTTCTAGCAAAAAAATAGGCATAGAAGTTAAATATATAATCAGATAGAACAAATGAGAAACTGTTTGTTAACCAAACCTGTATGTCCAAGATTTTATGCATTGCAGGTGAATTAAAGGAGAAGGTGATTCACTCGACCTGGGGGCATATCGCACTTGGAGGGTGAGACACACTGACACTGCCGAATGATCACAGAGTTAAGGAGAAGAACCGTTACTAATAGAGTTCGGGGATCAACTCCTTAATGAAGAATTCCCTGCCCCCGACCTTTCCTCACTGTGTACGTTCATAGAAGTGAAAGTGTTGCTTGGTCTCTGGCTGATGATGTGTTCTCTGGGAGAGGGTGGGGCTTTGCAGGACTGCTTGTAGTCCTGAGCTGTCTGTTTGGGATACGATGGAGATGTTACCATCACAGTACTGCCAGAACCACCACCAGTTCCAACGGACCAGGGTTCAGCCGGTCTCCTCCACCACTTCAAGACCAAGTCCCACGCCATCACCTAAGATCTACAATCTGGTACAGGTAATAAATGTAAAAGACATCTCAGATAGTGACCAATTGGGGACTGATTCTGGTTATGAGGGAAGTGAGAATATGTGGTTGGCCTATATGAGATACACTGCCAAAACACTTAATAGAAAGGACTGTGTCGTACGTGGACATGCCAGACCTATTCTGGCTGCTCACCCATTTGCCCTAAGTAAGGGGGAAGGTTGGATGTGCATATTGGAAAGTTTAAGCCAAATTCAACCCTGTGTAAAACTCTGAGTCTTGTGTTCCCAGAAGTCCCTCCCCAGAAGGCACCGTGGGGAGTTAAGGCATATGGGGGATATTACAGCTGTAACACTGGTATAGGTAGAGGTATAGACTATGGGAGGTTCCCTACTACTGCCTGCACCACTAATGTCACTATTAACTAGAGGTGTTGCTGATGTATGGTGGATGTGTGGACCTGCCAGGCGGTTGACCCCATTTTGAAAGGAGATTGTCAGGGCACATGTGCTTTGGCCAGTCTGATAAACACCATTGCCTATTATTGAGGTTACAGCTAACCAACTTTTGGGAGCTGCACATGACACAGAGGCTTGGGACCAACCCAGGAGATGGCAGAAACGTGACGCTCCTTGGTCCGAGAGTACAGATAACATCCACACCAACCTGTTGGGGGTCCCAATAGGGGTCCCCCACGAATTCCAGACATTAAACAGGAATGATGGCCTGTGGCATCTGATGCCCATCATTGGCCCAGCTATTGTTGATGCTAAACAAAATATCTGGATTAATTATATCTACTATAATTAATAATGATTTGTTAAATACACCCACACAGCACTTACGGGGATGGCTGAACAATTGGATGCTACCTCTCAAACCAGTAGACCAAATAGACTAGCACTGGACATGATTCTGGCCGACCAGGGAGGTGTATGTAAAATGTTTGTAGAACAGTGTTAGACGTTTGTCCCTAACAATACTAGTCCGGATGGGAGCATTTCAAAAGCTCTGAGTGGGTTGGCAAGGTTATCGGTGGAGATGAGGGGTCTTGCAGGTGTGGAGGAGAGTGGACTGTTCCCCTGGCTGGGTGGTTGGTTTGGTAAGTACACTGCAATGATGATTACTGGATTTCTGACCCTAAGTTGTTGTTTTTCGTATGCTCATGTGCCGTAATGCCTGTATCATACCTTGTTTGAAGAAGTCTGTTACAGATGTGGAAAGGGCCTCTGGTATGATGCCGCTGCTTGATGCTCCAGTTGGAGAGGCTGATACGAAATCAAGCTTTCGCAGGAGAGTGGGCCTGACAGAGGAAGACCCTTGGTTCGCTGTAGTTGATGTTGTCGAATGAATAAAAAGTGATGTTTGTCCTCCCTGTTGTGAAGGTTTGAAGTTCCCGGGTGGCGACGAGCCCACCTGGTACAGGTTGTATAGAGGGATGGACCTGAGGGTTTAACATGTTCTCGCTTTTTGGTTACTAATGTGTGATTGGCCACTCCAGGTGTAGCACTTGGAGTGGTCTCCTTTTTGTCCTTGCTCATTTACCCATACTTGAGGGGGCTTATTGTTTTCATTATATCCTTATTTTTTTCTTTGCTTGCGGCAGACGAACCAGATCTTGCTCTACTATTGTCACGTCTCTGGTGAGACGTGAAGAGGGGGAATCAAAACTTTATCTTCTGATAAAGTTTACTCTATTTTTTGCCATTTGTAGCTTTTGTCCTAGCTTTTGTCACGTCTCTTATGAGACGTGAAGAGGGGGATTTGTAATAAATACCATTTAAAATAACACAAGCATATTGCTATTACGTTGTTATAACTAACTTCTTTCAAAACAGGGTTTCTCACAAACTCATAAGCAGATACTGAGACCCACACACACCCAGAGACAGATGGCTGACACAAACCCCACACAAACACTGATTAAAACAGGAAAGGCCTTGATCAAAAGGGTGCTTGGGTCTGCATTTCACGAGATACTGAGACACACACACACCCAAGGACAGAGGGCTGAGGCAAACCTTTCATAAACACTGATAAAACAGGAACATCTACGCACACACAAAATCTCCTGTTTTAGCTGAACATTTTACAGAGACACACAGATATGTCAAAATAGGAACATCTACGCACACACCTAAACTCCTGTTTTAGCTGAACATTTCTGAAGACAAAGAACTCTACTCAGAGCCAATGGGACAGTGATACTAGCCTGAAGGGGACCTCGCCCAACTCATCAGGACCAACCAGAAGACCAGACCAGCCAGACTCAACCTACTTTATTACCTGTATAAAATACATTTGCACTATGTTTCGGGGCTCTGTCTGCAGGTTCCTTACGAGCTGAATGAACGAGTCCGTGCACGCTTGTACCAGATATCTTTACTCTGAATAAACTGCCGCTTGTCATACAATCTACCACCTGGTCCGAATCCATCCTTGACCGACTCTCTCTTCTCCAATATCTCATTATCAACAATAACATGACAACAGCCTAACCAGCTCTGCTAGGGTGAGTAAAATGGTCAGAGTTTGGGTGGGGGCTAAAGCTTAAGATGTTTTCTTATGGCATTGCACACGGTCAGTGTGAATCATAGTGACTTGACACAACAACAATGGGCCAAGCAAGCTATACATACAAAACCGAAAGGACACAGGACGTCTAATTTAATGAAAGGGGTTGCAGTCTGCTGTGAATCTTTCATCTATGTATACAGGTAAGAGTCTAGTTACAGTTTGATATTATACGGTTCTAATTTTGTCAGAAAGTTATTTTCATTCCAAGTTAAATCTTGCTGTTAGCTAGCTAGCAAGCTGAAGTTTGATGGCTGGCTTGCTAGCTAACATTGAACTTACTATATTTGGTTAACTTTAGCTAGCTATGACAATCGGTTTGTATTGCTATTATTCTACTATGGTTTTGGATTGTGGGTATTTGTTTAGCTGGCTAGCTAGCTAGCTACATGTCTAAACAAAAGACCCCAAGTAAAGGCTTGCAGTTAGCTAGCTAACATTAGCTGACGTTAGATGGCTGGCATGCTAGCTAATTTTAATTTGTGTATGGACTGTGTGTAACGTTAGTGATGTTTTCCCAGAATGCCATTTCACATTGCTAGTTATAGCCTAATGTTAGCTAGCTAACATTGAACCTATTTTGTTAACTATAGCGAGCTATGACATTCAGTTTGTATTGCTAGTACTCTATGGTTAGCGTGGAACCCCATATTATCAGCATATTCAACAGCGTTTAAGAAATATATTACTTCAACAGTGTTATATTGTGATCAAGCCATCCGTGTTTTGTGATAATTGGTGTCGTAAAAATGTTAGCTAACGTGTCAGCAATTAGCATGTTTGACATTTCAGTGGAAATACTACCACTATCAGTTTTTTGATAAACGGCTTAGCAAAAAAAAAAAATCCCGTATTATCAGCATACGAGCCACAGTTATCAGCCACCTTAATATTTTGTTCAAAAATGAGAAACCAATTATCCAAAGTGTTTACTAGATAGTTGACTAGTTGGCTAGCCTTCATTGCGTAGCCCAGTGCGCCCTCCTGTGGACTCTTAGAAAATAGTTCTTCACCAACATGTTCAGTGTTGCAACCAAATAATGTCTCATAATTTGTTTTACAGATTAATCTTATGTTTTGAGAAAGTAGATAACAGTTTAAATCTAAAATATAAATGAGTTTCAATAAATACAACTTTAATTTCAGTCATGCGCATTGACATAAACAATTAAAGCATTGTTGGAGTTTGTGTTGCAGAGATGCACTTGGAAAGTAAAGGAAGAAATACATAAGATGGGTTGAATAAATATATTATATTTTAAACATGTATTTTTTAAACAAATAAATAATTTCATATGAAAACAAAACAAACAATTAAATCTCGACCTCCATCCCTATATTGTCACAAAAATCACAATAAAAATCCAGCTCCACCGCACCTCTAGATCCCACTGCACACACCTGCAGTGGAACCAGTGCTGGCAGAAGTCACAGAACACCCATGGCACCTCGGACCTACACTCCTGCGGGGAGCTTGCAAGTGGATCATGCTCCAGGCAGTGAGCACAGCAGGTGATGTCTTCTTTTATTTGGGGAAAAAAACAACAAAAAACATCAAATTGATTAACAAGGTTTTGCAAAATGTAGAAGTACTACAGCAACAATAATAATTGATACAACAGAGAGAGAAAAACAAAGATATGAAGTACCTGAGAGGGGTGGCGTGACAGAGGTGGCCAGTGGAGCTTTTCTCTTAATTTTCTGTGCTGCAGTTATGAAGAGAAAAAGTAGTGTTAGACAGAGCATGTTACATGAAAACCCTTTTCAACTTTTTTACATCAATACCTCTGAAGGAAGCTTCAGAAGTTTTGGAGGAGGTGGACATGCCTTGAGGGCTGGTGCTATGGACTGTAGATATGTAAAGAAAGAAAAAAAGTTTAAACATTGCAGTTTTATAAAACAAATAATTGTATTTTTTTGTAATTTCACCTGTTTACCTGTGGAGGTGGCTGTATTCAAATTGTAGGGGAAAGGGACACCAGACGAGGCTGCTATGGTGGTGTGACCAGGGAAGACGGAGGAGGCAGCTGGTCCAGAGGAGGCTGCGTTGGTGGTGACAGACAGGGGGGGTGCATCGTGGTGCAGCATCGTGATGTGCATCGTGGTGGTGGTGGACGAAGCCACCGGCGATGGCTTGGAGGAGCTGGTGTTTGTAATGGTGGAGTTGAGGGGCCGGCGATGGTGTGGCCGGGAGAGTAGGCACGTGGCCGTCTTCTGTAGCTAGGGGCTCCGGCGGCTCCTACAGGTGTTGTGCACTGGGTTAGGCACTGGCAGTGGTGATGCAGCTGTCAGGAGTGGTTCCAGTGGGAGGTCCAGCAGAGGTGGTGGTCTCATCCATGGCAGCCCTCTCCTGTGCCCTCTGTGTTCTGAGGGCCGCCCGACGCTCTTTCTCCTCTGCCTCTGCCTTCTCCTTCTCACGCCTCTCATGCCACTGCCGCGTGTATTCTTCCCCGGTGAGGCATTTGGCAACCACAGGGAGTCTTCTGTATCGGCCTAGCCGATACTTCAGGACAGTAAGGATGTGCCCCAGGTCCTTCACTATCAATCCCCCCCCTCTATTTGGGGGTGCTCTTCGAGAGTTAGGGCTGGGACTGGAGCAGGGACTGGGACTGGAGCAGGGGCTGAGGGTCCTCCTGTGGTCGCTTGAGAGGAGGTGCTGATGGATGGCACAGTGCTGCTGGTTCCAGGAGAGGCGGTAGTGGGACCCGGTAGGGACCAAGACGGCATTAAATGGGACCCTTCAATGGCTGAAGGGTCAAAAGGGAAGAGACCACACTTCTTTAACCCTTCCACCACAGTGCATGTCCTTGCGGCACTGGTACGGGTAGTGGAATACTCTGGCAAATTCTGATTTGCTTACAATGTAGGAGTGGTCAAAATGTTTGAGGTCTCCAGCTAATTTGGAGTGTGATGGAAGACAAAGAAATATAAGAATGATTGTATTAAACCTCCAATGTCTTGACAGATTGGATGCCCCATTGAGTTTTATATCCAGGGTCACCTCTGCATGATCAGATATGACTATGCTTCCTATCCTAGTAGATAAAACAGACTGCAAAGATGTCTTGGGCATAAAAAAGTAATCTATTCTAGTATGACATCCATGAGGTGCAGAGAAAAAAGTGAACTCTGTTGGAGGGATGAAATGTTCTCCAAACATCAGCATACCCAAGATCATCAAAAATAGCTTTAAGTGACTTAGCTTGAGGAGAGAGTGAAGCTATATCGCTGGGAAACTTGTCAATAAGGGGGTTCAACAAACAATTAAAATCTCCTCCAACCACTGCAGTGTCTGAGTTTAATTCTGAAAAGTCTAGAAATACCTTAGTGAGGAAATCAGGGGGGTGGGCAGGGGGGAGGTAAATATTCATTATGGAAATGTTCTGCACTTGTAAAGAACTATTAATTATAACAAAACGACCAAATTTATCTTTCACACAATTCAATACCTTAAGTGGTAGGTTCTTTTTCACAAGAATTGCTACACCTTTACTTCTAGATGTAAATGATGAGAAAAACACTTGACCAAATCCCCCCTTGTTGCATCTTCAGATGCTCCTTATCATCCAAATGAGTTTCTTGCAACAGAGCCATATCAATATTTTATTTTTTCAAAAAAGACAGTACCTTCTTCCTTTTAATGGGGTTATGGCTCCCTCTAATGTTCCATGTACATACACGCAGTCTGTTACCTGCCATTGTACTTTGACCAACCAATATCCAGACTGAATCCTACTGTAAAGATGGGGTGGTACCTTTCCCATGTGTTGAACTCTCAATCTCACCGAGCATAAACAAACGATATGAACCCTGATCCCGAACTATACTAAACCCGAAAATTAAACATGTAAAGATCCAAAAGGGGGTTTTCCCACTAGCTAACATGCAGGGGATTTCAACTCTCCAATGTAGACTCTTGAGTCCGCATTGCCTCATCCTTTATATATATGGAAATGAAAATCAATAGAAGAAGATTGATGCTCTTCCACCTAAAACCAAGCCTGGGCACCAATATAGATTCACACATATCTCAGTCTGAGCTATAGTGGCAGTTACTTTAACAAGAAAAATAATTAAGATACGCATATTACTGAACAGGAGCACGTGAGAACTCACACCACTGCTTCATGATCAGATTCAAATAAAAAGAGTTATCCAATGCTGCGGAGGTGCAGCTTAAAGTTATTTACACGAGAGAGTCAATAAACACAGCTACCTCTTCAGGTGTGTAGAGTTTCTTAGGCGATCCGTTGACCATAATCTTCAATGTGGCCGGGTACAGCAGTGCGTAGCCCATCTTCATTCTCTTGAGCATTCACCTCATCAAACGCTTTGCTTCGTACAAATATTACATGTAACAAAAAAATGAAATGAAATAGGAAACAATTAAATATGTGAAATTGAATTAAACAATAATGTATATTGATGCTAATATTATGTACAATATTCAGTTATGTTTCCATATGATAACAATAGCCTAATACATTCAATATGCCATAAACTATTGTTTTTTTAACAGTTTTACTCAATTCATTCTAATTAAGTTAATAATTATGACACACCCCTCACTATTGTCATCGGTTGCACTAATTGCACTGTTTGTCTACATAACCTGGTTCAAGCATTCATGACATTCCCCTGAAGAAGGCACAGTGATGCCGAAACATTGGTGATTTACCCAATAAATTACTGAGAGTTTATATTTGGAGTGTGCGACTCTATTTTTATTGCTAAGCCGTATAAGTAACATACAATCTCTGTGAAAACATGTGAAATGGAATCACAGGATCACAACATCTGAGAAGTCTGTATCTGAAGTTGATAGTATTAGGGAAGCTGAAGAAGACCCCCACACAGAAACACCTCCCCTTTTTTTGGAGAAACTAACAGAAGCTAAAACAAATATTAAAAGACAGACCTTTTGTTGCTTAAGCTCCAGAAAAAGGTCACATAGTACCTAAAGTGGTTCAAACAAGTGTTGCTCAAGATGTTAGGCAACTATTAAATCATTTCAATGAACATTATCGATATCTCTGTTTGGATGACAAGACAGAAGGGCAGAAACAACTTCATATGCTTTGGAAGAAAATATTTTTCACTCATGTTTTGATGACATTAGTAGTGACTACAAATCAGCACCGCGTAAATGAGTTTGGACTCGTAGAGCCAATTGAGTATCTTCTTGGACACAATTCACATGGAAAGAATGAATATTTTCAATATATTCCCATCATGCAAGTTCTTCACAACATACTCACAATAACAGATGTGAGGCGTTCTGTTCTGAAGGATACAAGGGCATCTACGGGGGACATTCTAACTGACTTCCATGACAGACACACGTTTTTCAATCCTTCAGAGAAACAGATGCAAGTACAGTTATACACAGATGAATGAGGTTTTGAACATCTTGGGCTCCAAGAAATTGAACCACATAATATTTAGTTTTTTATTTTGTTCTTGTAAATCTTCCCCCAAAGTATAGGTCACAACTACATCCATGTTGCCATTCCTGTAAGGAGTAAGTTTGTTCAGAAATATGGATATGAATCTATTCGGAGACCACTAATATGTGACTTGTAAATACTTCAAGTTGAAGGAGTGACTGTCAATGTTGACAACGAACAACATATAATCAAATAGGCACTTGTATCTGTCACATTGGACAACTTTTCTGCTCACTTTCTAGCTGGATTCTACACTGGCTTCAGCAATGGAAGAATTTGCAGGTACCGTCTATGCCACCATGAGGACCTAACAACCCACATAGATTAAGATTCATGTGTGTTGCATACAGCTGCCCTTCACAAGTATCACTTGGACCACCCAGATCGAAAAATGTTCCATGGTGTGACGGGACCCTGTCCTTTTTAAAGAATTACCACACTTTGTGGTTTCTGACACGTTCCCCCCCGGATGTTACGCATTATGTTTTGGAGCGGGGTTAGCTCCGCCAAGTAAGGGACGTGATTCTTCCTGTGTTCCCCTTACACTACTCGTTCTCTCTCTGGGCTGTTATGCCAGGCCACTGAAAGCCACTTTTGTCAGCAGCTGTCCCTGCCGTCTGTATTCCCCTCATTTAGCACCGGAGGCGGGGCCATCGGTGACATCGCCAAACAGTGTCTCAGACCGGGCGCGATCCAGGATGGGGAGCTGTGCGGATCTAGATATCATCATATAGAGATGTATTTTATTTTGTGGGGATATGGTTCTTGTCGGACCCTAGAAATCGAGAACCTATCCCCACCCTTTCTATATGTTGTCTTGTCTGTCTTTACCCCTCCCTATTGTGTCCCATAGCAGTAGAGCGTAATTTAGAGAGGTTGGCAGAGTAGGGCAGGGCCAAGGGTCGAGTCCCATATTGTGTGCAGCACCAGTGCGTGATTGTAGTGCCTTTCAAAATCAAATTAAATCAAATTGTATTGGCACATACACATGGTTAGCAGATGTTATTTCGAGTGCTTCTAGTTCCGACATCGCAGCAATATCTAACAAGTAATCTAACAATTCCACAACAATTACCTAATACACACAAATCTAAGTAAAGGAATGAAATAATAATATATACATAAATATATGGATGAGCAATGACCTAGTGGCATAGGCAAGATGCAATAGATGGTATAAAAGCTGAAGAACATACTCCCATCCGGGTATTTTCCGCAGGTGCTGGAGTTGTAGGCAAACTCATGGAAAACGCCGCACACTGCTGCTCATGCTCCCAGGTGATAATTATTTACAATGTTTCGACCCTTAGGTCTTCCCAGGTGGGGGCAGTACTCAGTGACATCACTTCCTGAAACAGGAGGTAAAGAATGTATAACATAGTTTCACAATATTAACTTTCAATGTATCACAATATATGATCATACACAGAGAATGTGATCAATATTTATAGTAATATACATACACATAAAATATTCAATTAGGATAAAAAAAGTCAAACTCATCGTTAAGTCCAAGAGGACACAGTGTGTTCAGCCTGTGGATCCAGAAAGATTCCCTTTGAAGAAGCACCTGCTCTTGGTTCGATCAATCCCTCTTTTTGTGACCTGATGGTGCGAGATTCTTAATAAATACTCTTTTGATTTAATGGCACTTACCATGCAATAAGTGACAGAACAATTGAGCGCACCAAAGATCAAGTGACACAGTTAAATGTTGATCTAGAAACCAAGATCACCGATAAGGACAAAAAAGAGAACATTCTGACCAATGTTGAAAACATTTGTGATAAACATGTGGAGGAGACGAAGACAAACAAGCGGAAAAAGTTTGAGCGTGATACTGCAGACTACAAGGAGCAGAAGGTATTTTTCTGGAGGGATGGCTGGAGACAGCCAATTGGCACTCCCCCACGAGCAAGCTGGAAGGGTAGACTCTAGCCCAGCCATAATCCTAGAGGGCGACAAATGTGGCGATCATTCAACTCTCTCACATCTGACTCCAGTGACCAATCCAGAGCGTCTTTTTTGGGGGAGAATCCCGATGGACGACATCATCGAATAGGCCGTCATCAAGACCACCGCCCACCCTACGTCCCCGCAAGAAATGCAGGAGAGGACTACGTACAAAGACGACAACACCAGAAGTCCCCGCCCCACACATGGAGCAAGACACGGTAATAAACCTGTCCAACAGGTCTATATCTGATACACATTCATCTATCAGTTGTCCCAAAATCACAGGCCAATGACTTCGATACAGTTACAGACTTTCAAAAGTTGTCTACGCAGTTTGAGATTGACTGAGATTTTTGGTAATGGGGTTGCTCCCTATGCACCTGCCTAAGTTAATATATTGAATAATATTAGAAGCCAGACAGGAAACAGTATTTCCCATTGATATCCTGAATGACAATGAACTTGACTCTCACCCTGAGGACATGACAAGGGAAAATAGATATTTCAAGAGCAAAAGCAAATTTTTACCACCCCCCAAAAAAACCTTTGAAAACATATTGCCGCCTAGTTGAGAAAGATGTACAGTTGAAGTCGGAAGCTTACATACACCTTAGCCAAATACACTTAAACTCAGTTTTTCACAATTCCTGACATTTAATCCCAGTAAAAATTCCCTGTCATAGGTCAGTTAGGATCACCACTTTATTTTAAGAATGTGAAATGTCAGAATAATAGTAGAGAGTGATTTATTTCAGCTTTTATTTCTTTCATCACATTCCCAGAGGGTCAGAAGTTAACCTACACTCAATTAGTATTTTGTAGCATTGCCTTCAAATTGTTTAACTTGGGTCAAACATTTCAGGTAGCCTTTCATACGCTTACCACAATAAATTGGGTGAATTTTGGCCCATTCCTCCTGACAGAGCTGGTGTAACTGAATCAGGTTTGTAGGCCGCCCTGCTTGCACACACTTTTCAGTTCTGCCCACAAATTCTCTATGGGATTAAGGTCAGGGCTTTGTGATGGCCACCCCAATACCTTGACTTTGTTGTCCTTAAGCCATTTTGCCACAACTTTGGAAGTTTTCTTGGGGTCATTGTCCATTTGGAAGACCCATTTGCGACCAAGCTTTAACTTCCTGACTCATGTCTTGAGATGTTGCTTCAATATTTCCACATAATTTTCAATTCCTCATGATGCCATCTATTTTGTTAAGTGCACCAATCCCTCCTGCAGCATAGCACCCCCACAATATGATGCTGCCACCCCCGTGCTTCACGGTTAGGATGGTGTTCTTCGGCTTGCAAGCCTCCCCGCTTTCCTCCAAATATAACGATGGTCATTATGCCCAAATAGTTTTATTTTTGTTTCATCAGACCAGAGGACATTTCTCAAAAAAAGGATGATATTTGTCCCCATGTGCAGTTGCAAACCGTAGTCTGGCATTTTTATGGCGGTTTGGAGCAGTGGCTTCTTCCTTGCTGAGCGGCCTTTCAGGTTATGTCGATATAGGACTCGTTTTACTGTGGATACAGATACTTTTGTACCTGTCTCCTCCAGCATCTTCACAAGGTCCTTTGCTGTTGTTCTGGGATTGATTTGCACTTTTCGCACAAGTATGTTCATCTCTAGGAGACAGAACGTGTCTCCTTCCTGAGCGGTATGAAGGCTGCGTGGTCCCATGGTGTTTATACTTGCGTACTATTGTTTGTACAGATGAACGTGGTACCTTCAAGCATTTGGAAAATGCTCCCAAGGATGAACAAGACTTGTGGAGGTCTACAATTTTTTTCTGAGGTCTTGGCTGATTTCTTTTGATTTTCCCATGATGTCAAGCAAAGAGGTACTGAGTTTGAAGGTAGGCCTTGAAATACATCCACAGGTCCACCTCCAATTGACTCAATTGATGTAAATTATCCTATCAGAAGCTTCTAAAGCCATGACATCATTTTCTGGAATTTTCCAAGCTGTTTAAAGGCACAGTCAACTGAGTGTGTAAAATTCTGACCAACTGGAATTGTGATACAGTGAAATAATCTGTCTGTAAACAATTGTTGGAAAAATGACTTGTGTCATGCACAAAGTAGATGTCCTAACCGACTTGCCAAAACTATAGTTTGTTAACAAGAAATTTCTGGCGTGATTGAAAGATGAGATTTAATGACTCAAACCTAAGTACATGGAAACTTCCAACTTCAATTGTATAATTGTCTTTTTCAAACAGAACAGATAACATGCTGACCAGACCACACGTGCATGTGCGTCCGCCCGGCATCGCGCGCATGTTGTTTTTTGTCCCCCTACACAAGCAGGACACAGGTTGAAATATCTTAATTAATTCTGAACCAACTATATTATTTTTGGGACAGGTCGAAAAGCATTTAACATTTATGTCAATTTAGCTAGCTAGCTTGCTGTTGAAAGCAAATTTGACCTGGGATATGAACACTGGGTTATTATACTTGAAATGAACAAAGGTCTTCTACTCTGACAATTAATCCACAGATAAAAGGGTACCCTTTTGGTTGTGGGTAATGCACCATAAAAGCTAATTCACAAAATTAGCTAGGTTATACAGCTAACGTTACTCTTGCACCGTTCCACTTTGAAATCCTTCATTGTCCCTCCTTGCTGTCCCAGATATGGAAGGCAAGGCTGAATGGGTATGAGGAGGCCCTGAAGCTCTTCCAGAGGATTGATGATGAGAGTCCAGAATGGGCCAAGTACCAGGGAACCATCAAGCAGATTGTGACTGACTCAAATGCAGTGGCCCAGTTCAAAGGACTGGAGGTTGTTCTGGATTATGTATTTGTATTTATTATGGATCCCCATTAGCTGCTGCCAAAGCAGGAGCTACTCTTCCTGGGGTCCAGTAAAATTAAGGTTGTATATACAATTTCAAAACATTACAATACATTCACAGATTTCATTACACACTTTGTGCCCTCAGGCCCCTTCCCCACCACTACCACATATCTACATTACTAAATCCATGTGTAGTTATAGTGCTTATGTTATCGTGTGTGTGTATGCATGTGTCTGTGCCAATGTTTGTGTTGCTTCACAGTCCCCGCTGTTCCATAAGGTTTTTTTAATCTGTTTTTTAAAATCTAATTTTACTGCTTGCATCAGTTACTTGATGTGGAATAGAGTTCCATGTAGTCATGGCTCTATGTAGTACTGTGTGCCTCCCATAGTCTGTCTGGACTTGGGGACTGGTAAGAGACCCCTTGGGGCATGTCTTGTGGGGTATACATAGGTGTCCGAGCTGTGTGCCAGTAGTTTAGACAGACAGCTCGGTGCATTCAACATGTCAATACCTCTCATAAATAAAAGTAGTGATGAAGTCAATCTCTCCTCCACATTCAGCCAGGAGAGATTGACATGCAAAGTAATAATATTAGCTCTCTGTGTACATCCAAGGGCCAGCCGTGCTGCCCTGTTCTGAGCCAATTGCAATTTTCCTAAATCCTTTTTTATGGAACCTGACCACACGACTGAACAGTAGTCAAGCTGCAACAAAACTAAGGCCTGTAGGACCTGCCTTCTTGATAGTGTTATTATTATATAAACAGACTTCTCCCCAACTTAGCTACTACTGCATCAATATGTTTTGACAATATTTAGTTGAGGTTTAGGGTTTAGTGAGTGTTTTGTTCCAAATACAATGCTTTTAGTTTTAGAAACATTTACGGCTACCCACTCTGAAACAAACTGCAGCTCTTTGTTGAGTGTTGCAGTCATTTCAGTCGCTGTAGTAGCTAACGTGTATAGTGTTGAGTCATCCGTATACATAGAAACTCTGGCTTTACTCAAAGTCAGTGGCATGTTGTTAGTAACATTTGAAAAAGCAAGGGGCCTAAACAGCGACCCTGGGGAATTCCTAATTCTAACTGGATTATATTTGATAGGCTTCCATTAAAGAACACCCTCTGTGTTCTGTTAGACAAGTAACTCTTTATCCACATTATAGCAGGGGGTGTAAAGCCATAAATCGTCTTAGGGCTAGGCTACTTTTTTCTAATTTTCCACCTGACTGACGTACCCAAAGTAAACTGCCTGTTACTCAGGTGCTGAAGCCATAATATGCAGATAATTGGTACCATTGGAAAGAAAACACTTTGAAGTTTGTATGAATTTTAAAAAAGTATAGGAGACTATAACACAATAGATGTTGTAGGAGAAAATCCAAAGAAAAACCAACCAGATTATTTTTTTTGCTCTTACAATGGAAAGTAAAGGGTCATTCTGAATTTTAGCTCCCAGGATGCAATTCCTATGGCTTCCTAATTGTGTCAGCAATCTATGTTCAAGGTTTCAGGCTTGCAACTTCCAAAATGAATAAGAAATACAAGTTTTAGTACAGGGACACAGTCTTGGAAATTTGTGTTTGGACGCGCGATGAAGATAAGACGCACCTGTTAAAATTGGTTTCCTATTGAACATACTTCTTTCCGTAAGAATTATTATAGTTTGATTACATTTTAGGGTATCTGAGGAGGTAACAAATGTATTTTGACTTGTTGAAACAAAATTAAGCGGTAGATTTTCAGATTCCATTCTCTGCATGTTGATCGAGTGGATTACGCAAATCGATGGCGCCAACTAAACAACACTACATGTTATAGCTGGGACCCTTTGGATGACAAATCAGAGGAAGATTATCAAAAAGTAAGTGAATATTGAATCGCTATTTGTGAATTTATGAAACCTTTACCGGTGGAAAAATATTTTGATGTGGGGGGCCGTCCTCATGCTTTCGCTGTAATTGCTACTATAAATTAGACAGTGCAGTTAGATTAACAAGAATTTAAGCTCTCAACTGATATAAGACACTTGTATTTACCTAAATGTTTAATATCCATAATTTTTATGATTATTTATTTGAATTGCGCACCCTCCAGTTTCACCAGAAGTTGTTCCGCTAGCGGGACGCCTAGCCCAAACAGGGCCATCACACATACGTTTTTCCAGCAGCAGACTACGATCAATAATGTCAAAAGCTGCACTGAAGTCTAACAAGACAGTGAACGCACCCGTGGCTGTTAGGTAAGGGGATGAACAGCTTTTATTTTTACCCATAAGAGAAGGAGTAAAATGTCCATTCTCGGCCCTTAGGACCAATTTTCTACTCTGAGAAGCTTTGTGGATACGGCCCTGGAAGTTTTTCCTGACCAACTAGGCCTGTGGCCTGGATTAGCTATTTCTGGTAATATGGTCAGGTAGAACTCCTGGATCCTTGAAAAATAAAATTGGTTCTATTTTTGTTTTATAACCCACTATCTATTATTGTTCTGTATGACGGTGGGTGAGGTGGTGTCAGGCTTGGTGTGTAAGGTATTCAACCAGCCAAAGGCGCGGGCCAAAGAGCTGGGCTCAGACATCTGCCTCATGTACATAGAGATTGAGAAAACCAACACTGTACAGGAGGAGGTCATCAAAGGATTAGAGAACTTGAACCCCAAAGTAGTCGTCGCTTGTGTGGAGACCATACGCAGAGCACTCTGGTGAGACACGGAGCTGGAGCAGTAGAGAAGGAAATGTTCTTCTCAAACATCCGAAGATTATCAAAGGTAAGCGATTCATTTTATTGCTTTTCTGACTTTCGTGACCTAGCTAATCAAGCTAATATAAGGCTAACTGTTCTAGCATTGATTGATACACTCACAAAAGCTTAGATTGCTTTCGTTGCAAAGCATATTTTCAAAATCTGACACGATAGGTGGATTAACAACAAGCTAAACTGTGTTTTGGTATATTTCACTTGTGATTGCATGATTATAAATATTTTTAGTAATATTTTTGTATCTGATACGTTTGGGATTTTCTTCTGCCTTTCAGCACCGGAACGAGGCTGTAGTTTTCTGAACATAACGCGCAACCCAAATGGCGTTTTTTTGTTATAAAAGTCATATTTATCGAACAAAAAGAACATTTATTGTGTAACTGGGAGTCTCGTGAGTGCAAACATCCGAAGATTATCAAAGGTAAGTGATTAATTTTATTGCTTTTCTGACTTTCGTGACCATGCTAATTTGGGGCTAGCTGTTGTAGCATTGATTGATACACTCACAAAAGCTTAGATTGCTTTCGTTGCAAAGTATATTTTCAAAATCTGACACGATAGGTGGATTAACAACAAGCTAAGCTGTGTTTTGGTATATTTCACTTGTGATTGCATGATTATAAATATTTTTAGTAATATTTTTGAATTTGGCGCCCTGCAATTCAGCGGTTGTTTAGGGAAATTATCCCGCTAAAGGGATCTGTGCGCAGAGAGGTTAATGTGCTTCTCTGCCTCCACAGTGAATTTGGATCCAAGACTGTGACCCTAAAGCCCATAGTTAAAGTATTGCCAAAGAAGAGGCAGTCCAAGATGAGGCCAAACTGCTGACTGTGGAGGTCTACAAGTCGATCAGGGATTCACTATGACCCCCTCTTCAAAACATCAACTCTGTACAGGTGAGAGTTAAGGGTCAATCCAAAACATGGTATTTCATTATTACCTGAATGCAAAGAGCGGACCAGCGTTGTAAAGTCTTCCACTAAGATGTCTTTGAACAGTATTTTGGATAGAATCTCCCAGGACATATCTGCTGTAGGGCAGGGTTTCTCAAACTCAGTCCTGGGGCCCCAGTTTTAGTTTTGGAACCTGGTTGCATGTTTTGGTTTTGCCCTAGAACTACACAGCTAATTCAAATAATCAAAGCTTGATGGATCAGCTGTGTTAGTTATAGATTGTCATTCTCATTGAAAGGAAGTCTAAGAAACAGTGAATCTGTTCTGTGTGCTATTTCTGTTTCCCATTCTTAACAAAACTGATCAGTGCATGTTCAAGTATGTCTTGGAGCTTTTCTGTCTCATGACTACACATGAGCATCACAATGGGTCAGATCAGCTTGGCAATGGCTGACATTCACCAGACCCTCTCCCACTCACAAATGGGGGGAGGAGGGAACGGTGGGTTTTTGACACCTTGCACAGTAACTAGCCATGCCCAGAGTGAGGTCAGAAGAGCATGTCAGTGTGATGGAAATGCCCTTTTCGACCAGAGTGCAACACGAGGTGAAGAAGATAAATTCACCAGCCTAGACCCGAACATTGCCAGGCTGCAGCTGTGTGTGAAACAAGGTTCAAACTCTGACTATCCATAAGAGCTATGAACAAGCTCTGAACAAAGTCACCACTGGTAACCGGACAACTAAGAAGAAGGACATTGCGACCTATGGTGGACAATCAGAAATATGGCCCACAGTAAAGGCTCACCAAACCTACATTCTAGCGAAGGAGGGCTTGGTCTGACAGAGAAACGCGAACGGCATTCAACACCTAAATACATGCATTACTTCTTATTGCAAACAGCGGTGATTCGTTTGCAAGGTATATGATAAATTTGAGAATAGTTATAGAATGTATCCACGATAAATGTCCCTTTTTTTCTATCTCTCCCTTTTCCCCCACCCCCTCTTCAAATGTGTAACAAGCCATCATATCAAGCCAGTCCACTAGGGATATTTGTGTCATGTAAGTGTGTATGTGTATTCTGTGTTAATATTTAGTTAGCTAGTAAATAAATAATTAAACCAATTTGTGTAGTCCTGAATAATGCTCAAGGCTGGGGTTCTTGCGGATCCAAGAAGGTTATGACTGTTCAGAATGAGAATTGATATGAGGTAATGAATAACAAGTGACTGTTATTGATATAACATTTATCTTCTAGTTTAATTCGGGAGATGGTAACTCGTTAACCTCTACTTCCACACAATCCCGGATCCGGGAGCACCCCCATCAGTAAAAAAGCTGACTAGCATAGCCTAGCATAGCGTCACAAGTAAATACTAGCATCTAAATATCATTAATATCACTGATTATTATTTGACCATGCTTGTCATTTATGAACATTTTGAAAATCTTGGCTCTCTCTAATTCTCTCCTTCTCTCTTTCTTTCTCTCTCTCGGAGGACCTGAGCCCTAGGACCATACGTCAGGACTACCGGGCATGATGACTCCTTGCTGTCCCCAGTCCGCCTGGCCTTGCTGCTATTCCAGTTTCAACTGTTCTGCCTGCGGTTACGGAACCCCTACCTGTCCCAGACCTGCTGTTTTCAACTCTTAATGATCGGCTATGAAAAGCCAACTGACATTTATTCCTGATTATTATTTGACCATGCTTGTCATTTATGAACATTTTGAAAATCTTGGCTCTCTCTAATTTTCTCCTTCTCTCTTTCTTTCTCTCTCTCGGAGGACCTGAGCCCTAGGACCATACGTCAGGACTACCGGGCATGATGACTCCTTGCTGTCCCCAGTCCGCCTGGCCTTGCTGCTATTCCAGTTTCAACTGTTCTGCCTGCGGTTATGGAACCCCTACCTGTCCCAGACCTGCTGTTTTCAACTCTTAATGATCGGCTATGAAAAGCCAACTGAAAATTATTCATTATTATTATTTGACCATGCTTGTCACTTATGAACATTTTGAACATCTTGGCATAGTTCTGTTATAATCTCCACCCGGCACAGCCAGAAGAGGACTGGCCACCCCTCATAGCCTGGTTCCTCTCTAGGTTTCTTCCTAGGTTTTGGCCTTTCTAGGGAGTTTTTCCTAGCCACCGTGCTTCTACACCTGCATTGCTTGCTGTTTGGGGTTTTAGGCTGGGTTTCTGTACAGCACTTCGAGATATTAGCTGATGTACGAAGGGCTATATAAAAT
Source organism: Salvelinus namaycush (assembly GCF_016432855.1). Lineage (NCBI taxonomy): Eukaryota > Metazoa > Chordata > Actinopteri > Salmoniformes > Salmonidae > Salvelinus > Salvelinus namaycush. The sequence continues at coordinate 30,985,985 of NC_052336.1, read as the reverse complement.
AAATTTGATTGATTGATTGATTGATTAAATCACAAGTCCAAGACACCAGATGAAAGATACACATCTTGTGAATCCAGCCATCATTTCTGATTTTTAAAATGTTTTACAGGGAAGACACAATATGTAAATCTATTAGCTAACCACGTTAGCAAAAGACACCACTTTTTTTACTCCACCAGTTTTTTACTCCATCAGTAGCTATCACAAATTCGACCAAATAAAGATATAAATAGCCACTAACCAAGAAACAACTTCATCAGATGACAGTCTGATAACATATTTATTGTATAGCATATGTTTTGTTAGAAAAATGTGCATATTTCAGGTATAAATCATAGTTTACCATTGCAGCCACCATCACAACTCTCACCAAAGCGACTAGAATAACTACAGAGAGCAACGTGAATTACCTAAATACTCATCATAAAACATTTCTGAAAAATACACAGCGTACAGCAAATGAAAGACAAAGATCTTGTGAATCCAGCCAATATTTCAGATTTTTTAAGTGTTTTACAGCGAAAACACAATATAGCATTATATTAGCTTACTACAATAGCCAACCACACAGCAGCATTGATTCATGCACGTTAGCGATAGCGAATAAACCAGCAAAAGATATTACATTTTTGACTAACTTTCTCAAAACTTCATCAGATGACAGTCCTATAACATCATATTACACAATACATATAGAGTTTGTTCGAAAATGTGCATATTTAGTGGCACAAATCGTGGTTATACAATGAGAAAAGTAGCCAGGCTGCCAACAATATGTCGGGAGAAATCTTGGGAGAGGCACCTAATCTAATCGATAACTAATCATAAACTTGACTAAAAAATACAGGTTGGACAGCAAATGAAAGATACATTAGTTCTTAATGCAATCGCTGTGTTAGATTTTTAAAATTAACGTTACTACAACATACAGCGTGCGTTAAAGCGAGATTATTGGCAGAATATCTGTTCTACATTTTTCAACAGAACAACGAATTAACATCATAAATACTTCTTACTATTTGATGAGCTTCCATCAGAATCTTGGGCAAGGTGTCCTTTGTCCAAAAGAATCGTTGCTTGGTTGTAGATTGTCCTCTTCAACGTTCGAATTAGCAGTAAACATTAGCCATGTGGCAAAGACGTGTCCGACTCACTAAAACGCAGGACAAATAAATATCCGAAAATCGCAATATACCGATATAAACTGATATAACTCGGTTTAATATAACAACATTATGATGTCTTTAACACCTATAACGAATAAAAACAGAGCCGGATATATCTAAGGCCAATAACCGGAGCGTTCTAGAGCCACAGCCAGAGGTCCTTCCTGCGTCAGAGCGAAGTGAACAAAGACCGGACCCTTCGTTCCCAGGCCATTTATAACCTCTCAGTTCTGCCTAGCAACTCCATTTCAATTCTCACTATTCGCTGACACCCAGGGGAAGACGTATGCAGTGCATCTCAACCAATAGAAGACAGGCAGATTTATAAACAGATCTCAGAACAGCAAGCAGATTTCAGCATTCTCACATCCTCATAGGAAAATTGCTCTAAGTCCAGTTCTGTTTTACTCACAGATATAATTCAAACGGTTTTACAAACTAGAGAGTGTTTTCTATCCAATAGTAATAATAATATGCATATTGTACGAGCAAGAATTGAGTACGAGGCAGTTTAATTTGGGAACGAAATTATTACAAAGTGCAAACAGCACCCCCTATTGAAACAACTTCTTACGTGGTGCCCCAAATCCTAATAAGTTAATTGTTACATGATTAATTTAATCAAGTAACAATTAAACATAGTATTGGATTAAATACACTGCTCAAAAAAATAAATGTGCTGACAACAAAATCACACAAAAATTATCAATGGAAATTAAATTTATCAACCCATGGAGGTCTGGATTTGGAGTCAGACTCAAAATTAAAGTGGAAAACCACACTACAGGCTGATCCAACTTTGATGTAATGTCCTTAAAACAAGTCAAAATGAAGCTCAGTAGTGTGTGTGGCCTCCACGTGCCTGTATGACCTCCCTACAACGCCTGGGCATGCTCCTGATGAGGTGGCGGATGGTCTCCTGAGGACGTCGACGACCTGTGGACGTCGGGCCCTCATACCACCCTCATGGAGTCTGTTTCTGACCGTTTGAGCAGACACATGCACATTTGTGGCCTGCTGGAGGTCATTTTGCAGGGCTCTGGCAGTGCTCCTCCTGCTCCTCCTTGCACAAAGGCAGAGGTAGCGGTCCTGCTGCTGGGTTGTTGCCCTCCTACGGCCTCCTCCACGTCTCCTGATGTACTGGCCTGTCTCCTGGTAGCGCCTCCATGCTCTGGACACTACGCTGACAGACACAGCAAACCTTCTTGCCACAGCTCGCATTGATGTGCCATCCTGGATGAGCTGCACTACCTGAGCCACTTGTGTGGGTTGTAGACTCCGTCTCATGCTACCACTAGAGTGAAAGCACCGCCAGCATTCAAAAGTGACCAAAACATCAGCCAGGAAGCATAGGAACTGAGAAGTGGTCTGTGGTCACCACCTGCATAACCACTCCTTTATTGGGGGTGTCTTGCTAATTGCCTATAATTTCCACCTTTTGTCTATTCCATTTGCACAACAGCATGTGAAATTTATTGTCAATCAGTGTTGCTTCCTAAGTGGACAGTTTGATTTCACAGAAGTGTGATTGACTTGGAGTTACATTGTGTTGTTTAAGTGTTCCCTTTAATTTTTTTGAGCAGTGTATATATAACCTGTTTGCACATACTGGAGTGTTATCAATTTGTATGTGTGTATAATTGGTTATTGAGCTTTGTGTAATAAGGGTTTAGAAGACAATTAGAAACCATGGGTACTGAACTCAATAAGTGTACCGCTGGAGGTGCTTGATCTAGCAGGGAAAATACAGCTTGTGCACCCACACGTACACGTACATAAGTGGTGTAAAAACTATTGAGAAATGTTCAGATTGGTCCCTTTTTGGATCATTTGATAAATATAAGGTGAAAGCATTATATGACCGTCTAAAGAGTCTGGGAAATAGCGTCTCAGACAAAGATTGGCGCATCTATGCATTCAAAACCGCCTCCCATGACAAATATCATTACCACGTTTATCAGAGCCTGCATGAAGAGTTAACCCAGGCTAGGAAATGTCTAACAAGCATAGATAAACCTACCCCTCCCTCAGCTCCTCCTACACAGCCTCAACAATGTATCCTCCACTGGAACACCTAACATTGCATTGTCCCTCCGATTCTCCTCCACCTCCTCTAGCTAATGGAGAGGAGGAGGATGATGATTTGGCCTGTTTGGGTGCCGCTGCTCATTGCAATTATAATGCTTTGAAGGAACGTATTCGAAAGTAGCAATTGCAAATTCTCCAACAACAACATGAATTGCAGGAACTGAGGGAGGAAGAGGAAACATGGGAGTTAGAAACCGTAGCAAGAGAAACTGATAGAAGGTTGAAAAGGGAAACGGATAAGCAGCGTAGTATAATTGAAGTACAAACACAGGGGTAGGAGAAAGATGCCTCAGGGTTTTCATTCCTCTCCTCCCCAAAGTGAGTTTTCAGCCCAGCACACAACACTAGGTCCCACGCCAAACCAACTAAACAGTTTAAAAGAGAATTATCCCCATTGTGAAATCCGATGCTAAAGGGTTGGATGAAATTGTTGATAGACTGGTGCACAGACCTTTCTCGCCCGGAGAGCAGTTGCAATTTAAAGATAAAATGCCATGAATGACAGATGGTGGGAATAAGTGGTTATAATGGCTTGAACCCATTGTAGATGTTAATTCCTGCACCACTGGAGATGTTGTAAACTCCTCCAGAACTGTTCAGGATGTAGTTGCTGGACCCAATTGGCTAGGGACGCTGATTGGGAGACTCCACCACACCTGTCAAAGAAAGTAGCAGCACTACAAGTACTGGTGTTACACCGTTACCCTACACAAGTAGATGGGAAGATGCCCGCAGTTTCTCGAGCAGAATGAGAGACCTCTTTTTCAAGCACTCTGGAATGGCGTCTGATACGGAAGGGATTAATGGACCCCTGGTATCAGCGTATGTGTGTGGTTTATCTAAGAAGGTTTCTGAGCTACTTAAGCAAATTACTTCGGGTTGGCAAGCTAAAACCCTACCGGAAGTTACTGTCCTAGCTCAGCATTACATGGAAACTATTAAGGATAAATCCACCAAAACTGACTGTCGCTTACAGGCAGCTCAGCTGCAGTTTTACACGACAGAGGTTTCCCAACCTGGGGGCCGCGCGCACAGGTATGGAAGGGGTGGTGACACCAGAGCAGACAGGGGTAATAGGAATAGGTATAATAAAGACGAAGGCTGTTTCCTTTGTCACGACCCCAGCCACTGGAGAGATGGGTGTCCAAGGAGATGGGAACCACAGAAGAGAGGGGATAGTTAAGAATAGGGAGGCCCCTTAGGAGGAACAACAACTTTGATATAGCAATGCCCACAGGTAAACGTAAACCAATCTGGCCCAAACATTGTGGTAAAAATACAATGGAAGGAAATTCCTATGTTGGTAGATACCGGTGCTACTACATCCGTTTTTGGTAAATGTACAGGACTTGACCTACCCCTAACCAATAAAACTATACATTTTTATGGGATTTACTCCACCCAGGGGCTGCAATACCTTAAGAAGGAAGTTCCCTCCAAAATGTATCTATCCGCTTCTGAATTGGCTGATTTTTATTTCATAATTTTGGTGGATTACATAGGCCTATTAATGTCAAAATAATACAGTTCATGTGTGAAAGACAGAAAGTGAATATCCAACGGAAATTGATAATAAATATATAGATACATATATAGAGTAACATTGTTAGGGTAGACTAAAATGCAAACAATGAGTTCCAACAAGGAGAAAGTTATAAATAAAAATGTATACCTTACAAAATAGGGGTAAAAGCAGAAGATTGATTCATGTGTATTAGCAGTAGTGATTGAGAGGGTTTCCCTACTGGAAAGAGTAGAAGGGTCCTAGTTAAAGAAAACATATATGGAGACTAGTGAAAGTAACAAAAACAGTCAAATGGAAAGAGTCATGGTACTGTCAGTTCTTAGTCTCTGTCTTAATCTTTGGCTCGAATTTCCCACAACAACATGATAATAACCCTCAAAGTCCAGAATGTCCCCATAGATCCAAGTTTCAGTCAATAGCCGAATATCCGGATTTGTCAGCATAGCCCAGATTTTGATGTAAGCTCCTCATGTTCAGATGCATCAACCCAAGACCTTTACAATTTGTAAAGTCACATGGAAACTCCAACTCAAACAAGCTACGTTCAATCAGCGGTTGCAGGCCCTGTCTGATATTGATATAGTTGGTACGGCTACATGATTGCATAGAACTGCACCATTTGAACTATCCCTATTAGTAATAGAGGAAAGAGAATACATTTGAATTTATTTTCCGAGGTTAGCACCATATGGCCTGAGGCTGCAGCCAATGTCAATATGAGGAACTCTCAGAATAAACAATGATGGAATGTTATAAACTGATTTACATGGACTTTGGTTTCTATCATGCAACAGCCCAAGCCCTCTACGTGATTTGAAAACCAAGGGGGTATTAAAGCTTATGGAATTCACATTTGAACTAAAACCACTGGGTGAGCAGACCACCACGGGATCCTCTTTTGAACTAACAGTAGCAGATCTAAGAGTGTTCAAATGAATGCGTACAAGATTACAACTGTCAACACCCCTGGCAGTATAGACAACAGTATGACGATAACGCTTAGAGAGGATGGGAGGTATTACCGGAGTGAGGCTCTCTGAGTCAATATTCTAACACAGCCTTGAAATATGAAGAGAAGGTCCAGGCTTCTAATTTGTTTGGGTGGAGTCCATCATCCCTGTAGAGCATCTTTTGTTTCCAAAAAATGACAAAATTGTCAGAACAGAGTTACAGTAGTCTTTAAGCCAGATACGAAGTGCTAAGAGACTGCTGAAGATTTCACAAGCTGCGACCCAGCGATGGCACAGGACCAACATTAATTGGATGCTTTTCAGAGCCTTTTAGGGTGTTGATCAGCTCAATAAAATCCTGTGTCATTAGCTCTTTTTGATGTCACTTGATCCCACATGCACTACGGAAGGAAGAAATCGGGTAGCACAGGGTCGTTGCTCCAAGATGTGTCTTACCATGGAACTACCAATGATGATGGCTGGAGATAGGTGAGTGGGCCGTGGATGTCCGGCCTTTTCTGAGCCTCTTTGAGGACCGACGGGAAATGGGGGTCGGAGGACTTACGTCAATAGAAGCCCTCTGAGCAGGGGGAGGGGGGGGGGGGCCTGAGACACTATCGATGCCTGATGTGCGAGGGAGCCCAGGAGGTACGGACCTGTGGTAGAGACCCCCTGAGCTGGACCCTTGGGAGACAGGGTAGAGGATGAAGGAACAGGGATCTCTGGAAGCAGGTGGGTGAAACTGTTGGTCAGCAGGATGGGATCCCCCAAAGCCATTTCAGCTCCGTTCACCAAAGATCGCTGCCTTGCGCTGGGCGACGTGCGACGTGCCCTGGGATGCAGGATTGATAACCGTGGCATCCGTCAGCTCCTCATAAAGTGTCCTTGGTCCTTTATTCTCCAAGGGGGGTGTGTGGGGGGAGGGGCAGGATGGGAGGTCGAGGTAGGATGGGAAGGGCGGGTGAGATGGGAGGGGAGAGGTGACTTCAGTTGGGAGGGGTCTCTGCAGGACATCCCTGGCCAGTCAGAGTGGCAACACCGTGACGAGGCAGTGGTATGACGACCAGGCTAAGGAGTAGAAAAGGTCTTCGAGTGGGACCTATCCAGGATACTCTGCAATGTCTCAATTAGCTTACTCTGGATGCCCAGCTCAGACATATATTCCACATAAAGCTGACAGTTTCCACAATATTATCCCGGAACTGTGGTAAATAGGTGCAGCTGCTACATGAGATGAAACCTTCACTGTGGTCTCTTGAAGGTAGTTGCTGCCAGTCTGTATAAAGTAAGTTTCCCTGTGGTGGTAGTTGCCATTTTGGGAAAATTCTGTTAAAATCCACACATGTAAAATAGTTTGGCGAGGAATCAGCTAAAAGTCAATCAATCCACACAGTGTGATAGTTAGATTGAATCGCACAGTTTGTAGGATCACCACAGTTATAGGCAGCAAGCCAGAACCCAAACACTGACTAAAAACCAGCACTAGGACACACAATAAATATAACCAAGGCACAAAACTGGCTAACAGAACAACAGCAAAGAGAGAGTGGTGACTTACTCAATGCGAGTAAACGCTGGGGCCCATCAAAACAGCGGAAGCCTTGTTACGAGTATGATAGCCAGGAGACAAGCACCTTGGAGGGGATGTAGTTTACAGTACAGGCTGGTGGAAAGCTGGGAGGGTGGCAATGAAGAGAAGGTCCAGGCAGCACCAGGCAGCGGGAGAGTCCAAAAGAGTAAATCCAAGTGGAGTTCAAGTTTGGCAGTAGTCCAAAAACATCCAAGGCACAATGTCAAGTGGGAGGATGAAAGCAACAGTAGGCAGGTGTCTGCTCAGATAATGCCCTAGTGCAGAGTAGGGTACCCAGGTATAGGCCTCAAGAGTTTCAGAACCGTTTTGTTTGTCTCCTTAAAAACTCTGTATGTAAATGGCGACAAAAAAGAGAAGTGTTATGACCAGCACCACTGTGGAAAATAGGAATGTCGCTAGGCTACCTCATTACTAATGTTATTATAGTTAGTGGCAGTGCATAGTGCAGTAGCAAGACAGCTAATTATGGCCACATGAGTCATGATTTACTCCAAACCTTTTTTGCGGCATTCCTCCTGCCGTGTTCGCCACTGAATTAAATGCCTGGTATCATCATCAGACCATGTAAAAGTTTGAACACACGCTCTTGCATTTACAACAAGTAGCAAGCTAACTAGGCTAAGGTTGAATATGAAGTTGTCGCTCAAAAGCAAGCAAGTAACCCAGTCAATATTCACCTCATAATAAGGAATTTCCCTCAACCACACCAACAAATTGGGCAAAACAAACAGTCTTTCCATTTTCACCCATTCAACATAGCCTAGATTTTTATTGTATTTGCTTCTAAACCCAAAAATAAATTTTGGGCTTCTCGTTGGCTTACAATGTTGTTACGATTGTTGTTTGAACATTCACTAAGATTATATTTTATTGTGGTAGTTCCAAAGTACACATTTTGGATGGAGCAGTTGTTGGCTAGAATGCTAACACTCATTGACATTGGCGGTAGCAAAAGCTAGCCAAAGAGTATTTTTACTGGCTGATAATGCATTTAGTATAATGCATTGGATTTGTGACGATGACACAAATATACAGTTATGAACATAACTAATGTTCCCTTTGTCAGTCACTCAGTATAACATACTATGGGGAGTCATACTCACCTGAAGAAAACTCAAATCACACCCAACGTGCAAATGGAGACCGAGCCTGCCTTCGAAAGCCCTGCCTGCATAGCATCGACCAGAGTCAATGAACCACGGCAGCCGAGGGTCAAACTCACAGAAATCCTGCAGTAACCTGGAAACTGTGTACTCGTGAGCTGCCAAGGCAGCCCAGGGCTCAAACCCACAGGAAACTGTGGTAACCCTGAAAATGCACACTTTATGCTCCGCTACACCCCAAGGCAGCCAATGGCTTAAACCCAGAGGGAACTGTGGTAACCCGGATAAATGTAAATGCTCAACCTCCGCGCTGCCAAACACCCACTCTCGAACCCAGCAATAACAACACTATGAGCCATACTAGGAGCAATTCCATCTGAGAGCTTCAAGATCCTCAGCGTCCACATCACTAAAGACCCATCATGGTCCAAACACACCAACACAGTTGTGAACAGGGCACAACAATGCCGCTTCACCCTCCAGCCTGGTCTCATAGACTAGACGTAACATCGTGAATGCAAATCCTGGACACTCAAAATAGTATGATACAGTATGTTACGTTTGCTATGGTTACATAACTCAAAAGGTTACTTCTGTCACGAACGTCGTCGGTGAAATGACCGGACCAAGGTGCAGCGTGGTGAGCCTACATTTTCTTTTAATGATATAAATGTCGCCAACAAAACAAGAAAGAACAAAAACGAACGTGAAGCTGACAGAACTACCCACCACAAATGGACAAAGCAGCGTGGTAAGGAGGACTGGACATGGGAGGACATCCTGAATGGGAAAGGATCCTGGACGTGGGAGGAGATCCTGGCGGGAAAGGATCGCCTGCCCTGGGAGCAGGTGGAAGCAGCGAGGAAAGCGGAGGCAGCGAGAAAAAGGGCCCAGGATTACACAGGGTCACGGCTGGCACGAAAGACCAGGAGGCCACTCGGGAAAAAAAATTTGGCCCAGGATATCATGCGTCAGCTCTGCGCACGGTGTCTCCGGTGCGTCTGCACAGCCCAGTGCGTCCTGTGCCAGCGCCCCGCCTTTACCGGGCGAAGGTAACCATCCAGCCAGGACGGGTTGTGCAGGCTCTACGCTCGATACCTCCAGTGCGCCTCCACGGCCCAGTGTATCCGGTGCCTGCTCCAAGAACCAGGCCTCCTGTACGTCTCCCCACCTGGTGAGTCCTGTGCCTGCTCCCAGAACCAGGCCTCCTGTATATCTCCCCAGCCTGGTAAGCCATGTGGCAGCTCCACGCACCAGGCTGTCCATACGTCTCCTCACTCCAGTGATGATCCATGGCACAAAGCCTCCAGTGATGATCCATGGCACGAAGCCTCCAGTGATGATCCATGGCACGAAGCCTCCAGTGATGATCCATGACACGAAGCCTCCAGTGATGATCCATGGCACGAAGCCTCCAGTGATGATCCATGGCACGAAGCCTCCAGTGATGATTCATGGCACGAAGCCTCCAGTGCTGGTCCATGGCCCGGAGCCTGCAATGATGATTCATGGCACGAAGCCTCCAGTGCTGGTCCATGGCCCGGAGCCTGCAATGATGATTCATGGCACGAAGCCTTCAGTGCTGGTCCATGGCCCGGAGCCTGCAATGAGGATCCATGGCACGAAGCCTCCAGTATTGATCCGCGGTCCTGAGCCTGCAGCGATGATCCCCAGTCCGGAGCCTCCAGCGACGGTCCCCAGTCCGGGGCCTGCAACGACGGTACCCAGTCCGGGGCCTGCAACGAGGGTTCCCAGTCCGGGGCCTGCAGCGAGGGTCCCCAGTCCAGAGGCGCCACCAAAGTGGGGGGAGCCAGAGGTGGGCAGTCCGCACCTTTGGGGGGGGGGGGGGACTGTTACGCCCTGGCCATAGAGAGGCTTTTATTCTCTATTTTGGTTAGGCCAGGGTGTGACTAGGGTGGGCATTCTAGTTTCTTTATTTCTATGGCCGGGTATGGTTATCAATCAGGGACAGCTGTCTATCGTTGTTTCTGATTGGGAATAATACTTAGGCAGCCTGTTTTTCACCTTAGTTGTGAGTAGTTGACTTTGTTAGTGGCCTGTATAGCCCTAGTAAGCTTCATGTTCGTTTTTGTTGTTTCTTGTTTTTGTTGGCGACATTCATAATAAAAAGAAATGTACGCTCAACACGCTGCACCTTGGTCCGGTCATTTCCCTGACAATGTTCGTGACAACTTCAGGAAAAGACAAAAGGAGGGTGCTTGGTCAGGGTGGATGGGTGGACGTACAGTTGAAGTCGGACTTTTACATACACCTTAGCGAAAAACATTTCAACTCAGTTTTTCCTAGTAACAACTCCCTGTTTTAGGTCAGTTAGGATTACCACTTTATTTTAAGAATGTGAAATGTCAGAATAACAGTAGAGAGAATGAATTATTTCAGCTTTTCTTTTTTTCATAACATTCCACATCACATTCCACAAATTCCAGAAGTTTACATACACTCAATTAGTATTTCTTAGCATTGCCTTTAAATTGTTTAAGTTGGGTGAATTTTGGCCAATTCCTCCTGTTTGTAGGCCTCCTTGCTCGCACATGCTTTTACAGTTCTGCCCACAAATGTTCTATAGGATTGAGGTCAGGGCTTTGTGATGGCCACTCCAATACCTTGACTTTGCTGTGCTTCAGCCATTTTGCTACAACGTTGGAAGTATGCTTAGGGTCATTGTCCATTTGGAAGACCCATTTGCGACCAAGCTTTAACTTCCTGACTGATGTCTTGATATGTTGCATCAATATATCCACATAATTTTAAATTCCTCATGAAGCCATCTATTTTGTGAAGTGCACCAGTCCTTCCTGCAGCATAGCACGCCCACAACCCCGTGCTTCATGGTTGGGAGGGTGTTCTTCGGCTTGCAAGCCTCCCCCTTTTTCCTCCAAACATAACGATGGTCATTATGGCCAAAAAGTTATATTTTTGTTTCATCAGACCAGAGGACATTTCTCCAAAAAGTTTGATCTTTGTCCCCATGTGCAGTTGCAAACTGTAGTCTGGCTTTTTTATGGTGGTTTTGGAGCAGTGGCTTCTTCCTTGCTGAGTGGCATTTCAGGTTATGTCGATATAGGACTCGTTTTACTGTGGATATAGATACTTTTGTACCTGTTTCTTCCAGCATCTTCACAAGGTCCTTTGCTGTTGTTCTGGGATTGATTTGCACTTTCCGCACCAAAGTACGTTCATCTCTAGGAGACAGAATGCGTCTCCTTCCTGAGGGTTATGACGGCTGCGTTGTCCCATGGTGTTTATACTTGCGTACTATTATTTGTACAGATTAATGTGGTACCTTCAGGCATTTGGAAATTGCTCCCAAGGATGAACCAGACTTGAGGAGGTCTACAATATTTTATCTGAGGTCTTGGCTGATTTCTTTTGATTTTCCCATGATGTCTAGCAAAGAGGCACTGAGTTTGAAGGTAGGCCTTGAAATACATCCACAGGTACACCTCCAATTGGCTCAAATGATGTCAATTAGCCTATCAGAAGCTTCTAAAGCCATGACATCATTTTCTGGAATTTTCCGAGCTGTTTAAAGGCACAGTCAACTTAGTGTATGTTTAACTTCTGATACAGTGAATTATAATTGAAATAATCGGTCTGTAAACAATTGTTGGAAAATTTACTAGTGTCATGCACAAAGTAGATGTCTTAACCGACTTGCCAAAACTTAACTTCTTTGGGGTAGGGGGCAGTATTTTCACTTTCGGATGAAAAGCGTGCCCAGAGTAAACTGCATGCTACTCCGGCCCAGAAGCTAATATATGCATATTATTAGTAGAGTTGGATAGGAAACACTCTGAATTTTCTAAAAGTGTTTGAATGATGTCTGTGTATAACAGAACTCATATGGCAGGCGAAAACCTGAGAAAAGTCTGAGGTTTGTAGTTTTTCAAGTGATTGCCTATCCAATATACAGTGTAATTGGGGTCATATTGCACTTCCTAAGGCTTCCACTAGATGTCAACAGTATTTAGAACATTGTTTCAGGCTTCTACTATGAAGGGGGAGCGAATAAGAGCTGTTTGAACCAGGGGTCTGGCAGATTGCCAAGAGAGTGAGCTTCATTTCTTTTCATTTCTAAAGACAAAGGAATTGTCTTGTTGAAACATTATTGAAGATTTATGATAAAAACATCCTAAAGATTGATTATATACATAGTTTGACATGTTTCTACGAACTGTAATGGAACTTTATTGACTTTTCATCTGGACTTAGTGCCTTGTGAATTTTGATTGCTGAACTAAACGCGCAAAAGAAAAGGAGGTATTTGGACATAAAGATGAACTTTATCGAACAAAACATACATTTTTTGTGGAACTGGGATTCCTGGGAGTGCATTCTGATAAAGATCAACAAAGGTAAGTGAATATTTATAAAGCTATTTCTGACTTTTACTGACTCCACAACATGGCGGGTATCTGTATGGCTTGTTTTTGTGGCTGATCGCTGTACTCAGATTATCACATGGTGTGCTTTTGCGAAATCTAACACAGCGGTTGCATTAAGGAGAAGTATATCTTTAATTCTATGCATAACACTTGTATCTTTCATCAAAGTTTATGATGAGTATTTCTGTAAATTGATGTGGCTCTCTGCAAATTCGCGGGATGTTTGAGGCACAGCATTACTGAACATAACGTGCCAATGTAAACTGAGATTTTAGGATATAAATATGAACTTTATCGAACAAAACATACATGTATTGTGTAACATGAAGTCCTATGAGTGCCATCTGATGAAGATCATCAAAGGTTAGTGATTAATTTTATCTCTATTTCTGCGACTCCTCTCTTTGGCTGGAAAAATGGCTGTATGTTTTTTGTGACAAGGCGCTGACCTAACATATTCGTATGTTGTGCTTTTGCTGTAAAGCCTTTTTTAAATTTGACTCGATGGCTAGATTAACAAGAAGTTAAGCTTTAATTTGGTGTATTGCACTTGTGAATGTATGAAAGTTAAAAAAATATATATATTGAATTTCGCGCTCTGCCATTTCAGCGGATGTTGTCAAAGAGCTCTGAGACAGGATTGTGTTGAGGCACAGATGTGGGGAAGGGTACCAAAACATTTCTGCAGCTTAGAAGGTCACCAATGAACACAGTGAACTCCATCAATCATAAAAGAAAAAGTTTGGAACCAGCAAGACTATTCCTAAAGTTGGCCGCCCGGGGGAGAAGCAATCGGGGGAGAAGAGCCTTGGTCAGGGAGGTGACCAAGAACCCAATGGTCACTCTGATTAAGATCCAGAGTTGCTCTGTGGAGATGGGAGAAGCTTACAGAAGGACAACCCTTTCTAAAGCACTCCAGCAATCAGGCCATTTTGGTAGAGTGGCCAGATGGAAGCCACTCCTCAGTAAAAGGCACATGACAGCCCGCTTGGAGTTTGCCAAAAGGGGCCTAAAGGACTCTCTGGTCTGATTGAACTCCTTGGCCTGAATGCCAAGCGTCAGGTCTGGAGGAAACCTGGCACCATCCCTGCGGTGAAGCATGGTGGTGGCAGCACAATGCTGTGGCGATGTTTTTCAGTGGCAGGGACAGGGAGACTAGTCAGGATCGAGGGGAAAATGAATGCCGCAAAGTACAGAGAGATCCTTGATGAAAACCTGCTCCAGAGTGCTCAGGACCTCAGACTGGGGTCAAAGGTTTACCTTGCAACAGGACAATGACCCTAAGCACAGATTAAACACAACGCAGGAGTGGTTTTGGGACAAGTCTCTGAATATCCTTGAGTGGCCCAGCCAGAGCCTGGACTTAAACCTGAAAATAGCTGTGTAGCGAGGCTCCACATACAACCTGACAGAGCTTGAGAGAATCTGCAGAGAAGAATGGGAGAAACTCCCCAAATACAGGTGTGCCAAGCTTGTAGCGTCATACCCAAGACGACTCGAGGCTCTAATCGCTGCCAAATGTGCTTCAACAAAGTACTGAGTAAATGGTCTGAATACTTCTGTAAATGTGATATTTATATATATTTTTCTGTTTTACTTTGTAATTATGGGGTATCATGCATTCTGTTTATGTTAGTTCTATCTGTGCAGTTAAGGTCAAGGCGTGCTGCCTTGTTTTGAGCCAGCTGCAGCTTTGCTAGGTCTTTCTTTGCTGCACCTGACTATATTACCGGACAGTGATTACGATAAAAGTGTGTGTGTATGTGTGTTTGTGTTGTGTCGGTATGCATGTGTGTGTGTGGGTTTTGTGTGGGACTGTCAATGTAGTGTGTGTTAATATGCTGTGTATATAAAGTCCAGTGCTTAGCCTCCTGAAATTCTATGATGGTGGGTGAAACTGCAGATCTTAGAACAGCATTTATGGGCAATTTTATTCCACTCGGTCTGGTAGTATGGCCAGTCCAGTAGATGGCGCTTGAGTATTCATTTTGAAAGTTTTGTTTTGAAACCCAAGATGCTCTTGTGTTAGAGTGCCCAAGAGGCAGCTTTACACACTCCCACACAAATTCCCCCTTTACATCGATAATACGTGTTTTGTGATATTTATTTTGGGACAATTACATGCCTTTGTAATGACTGATTGATTGGGTAATTGATTACCTATACTGTGCAGTGAAAAAGTTTTTAGGATGGCCCAAACCTCTTTCCATCTTGGGTGTGTAGCCTATATTGGGCCTGACCCCAACCTGACCCCAAGGCTATCATGATAAAATTATGGAATTTCCATAATTATCGTTGGGGTTCATGAACTGTTGCACAGCACTGCATGAGTTTACAAGACAATGCAGTACTTTCAGTAAGTATTCCCAGCATTCCATTTTTTTTTTTGTCTATACTGTAGAACAGTTGTCTTCTCCATGTAGGCCAACCAATCAAAATGTAGTCTGCTGCTTTGAATTGTGAATTTGCTGCAAACTCGAAAGGAGTTAAATTCATTTTTAATGTTGAAACAAAAGGAGTCAACACTCAAGGACGCAATTAAGTGACTTCATGTAATGTCAAACAAGAGAGAAATTCATTATTCAGTGAGGGTTAATTGCATAGCGACAAAGAGCGCTATTTCAGAGCAATGAATCAAAGGTTGTAGCTGTGACGACTAGCAATTTATGTGTAGCATTCTGATTCGTTTAAATAACTAGCACAGACATATAAAGCTAATTTAAAACATTTGATACTTTAGACATTTAGCATATGCTCTTATCCAGAGCGACGTACAGTTAGTGCATTACACTAAAGTAAGACAACCTCATATCAAATTGTATTGGTCACATACACATGGTGAGCAGATGTTAATGTGAGTGTAGTGAAATGCTTGTGCTTCTAGTCCTGACAGTGCAGTGATATCTAACAAGTAATCTAACAAATTCACAAAGACTACCTTATACACACATGTAAGAGGATGAATAACAATATGTACATATAACTATTTGGATGAGCTATGGCCGTGCGGTTTTGGCAAGATGCAGTAGATGGTATAGAATACAGTATATACTTATGAGATGAGTAATATGGGATATGTAGACATTATTAAAGTGGTGTTACTTAAAGTGACTAGTGATACCTTTTATAAAATCGGCCAGAGATTTGAGTCTGTATGTTGGCAGCAGCCACTCTATGTTAGTAATGGCTGTTTAACAGTCTGATGGCCTTGAGATAGAAGCTGTTTTTCAGTCTCTCAGTCCCAGCTTTGATTCACCTGTACTGACCTCGTCTTCTGGGTGAATAGGCAGTGGCTCAGGTGGTTGTTGTCCTTGATGATCTTTTTGGCCTCCTGTGACATTGGGTGCTGTAGGTGTCCTGGAGGGCAGGTAGTTTGCCCCCGGTGATGCGTTGTGCAGACTGCACTACCCTCTGGAAAGCCTTGCGGTTGTGGGTGGAGCAGTTGCCGTACAAGGTGGCGCTGTTGCGCCTTCTTCACCACGCTGGCTGCGTGGGTGGACCATTTCAGTTTGTCCGTGATGTGTACGCCGAGGAACTTAAAACTTTCCACCTTCTCCATTACTGTCCCATCATAGTAAGCAGAAACTTTCTCCAATAAAGCAGCTATTACCGAAATCAGTGCTAATGAGCAAAGACAAGTACAAGTGTTAAAGGCAGAAGTTTAGTGGGGTAACAGTTATCATATACTGTATGCATACTATATACACTTCGCATTTGACTCGTAATAAGACTAAGCAATAGCCCATTAAATTAATTATCTGACTCCATAAGTTAAATACCCAGGTAGCTCAAACCTCTGGCCCACACTGCTCCAAAACAAATGACAGTACAGACTAGGCATGAGTCATTCGGGCCAGATCTGGCAGCTTGAACTGAGCCAAAGCTGCCATTTATAGGGCCAGAATCAGCCCAGCAATCCACTCAATTCTGCACCCCCCTCTCCCCCACTAAAAATATTAATTTACATTAACACCTTTTGTCAATAGGGGGGCGCTGTTTTCACTTTGGAAAAAATCGTGCCCAATTTAAACGGCCTCGTACTCTTTTCTAGATCATACAATATGCATAACACTCTCAAGTTTCTAAAACTGTTTGAATTATATCTGTGAGTGAAACAGAACTCATTTGGCAGCAAACTTCCAGACAGGAAGTGAAAAATCTGAAAACGAGGCTCTGTTCCAGGGCCTGCCTATTCAATTGCCTAATATTTATGGATATGCATGCACTTCATACGCCTTCCACTAGATGTCAACAGGCAGTGGAAGGTGGAATGGGGTGTCTAGCTTGATATGAGGCCGAACAAGAGCTTTTGGAGTGGCAGGTCAGGAAATGTCTTTGTCTTCTCTGGCGCGCGAAGGACATCCACATTGGCTTCTGAAAAGCGTTCGGTATACACGGCGGATATCTCCGGCTCTGATTTTATTTGATATATGTGACAATAACATCATAAAGTAGTTTTTTTCAACCGAGTTGTATCAGTTTATTCAACGTTTATTGGGAGTTTTGGGATTTTCCATTCTTTGCGTCGAGAGAAGATGGGCATGTTTGCGCCACATGGCTAGCTAAGGTTGCTAATTCGACAGGCGAAAAGGACATTCTAAAACCAAACAACGATTTATTCTGCACCTAGGACTCCTTGTACAAGATTCTGATGGAAGCTCAGCAAAAGTAAGAACAATTTATGATGTTATTTCGTATTTCTGTGGAAAATGTTCATTCCTATTCTCTGCTGTTTTGGCGGGCGCTGTCTCGCTATGACGTAAGCTGTTTGTTATGGTAAAGTTATTTTAAAAAATCTAACACGGCGGTTGCATTAAGAACCAGTGTATCTTTCATTTGCTGTACAACATGTATTTTTTAGTAAAGTTTATGATGAGTTATTTGGTCAGATTAGGTGAGTGTCCAAAATATCTCCGGAGATTCTGGTGAATTGATGCTACATATTCACAATGTATAACCACTGTTTGCAGCTCTAAATATGCACATTTTCGAACAAAACATAAGTGTATTGTATAACCTGATGTTATAAGTCTGTCATCTGATGAAGTTGGTCAAGGTTAGTGATTAATTTTATATCTTTTGCTGGTTTTTGCGAATGCTATCTATGCGGTGAATAAATGCGGTTGTGTGTTTGGCTATTGTGGTAAGCTAATATAATGCTATATTGTGTTTTCGCTGTAAAACCCTTAAAAAATCGGAAATATTGGCTGGATTCACAAGATGTTTATCTTTCATTTGCTGTACACCATGTATTTTTCATAAATGTTTTATGATGAGTATTTAGGTATTTCACGTTGCTCTCTGTAATTATTCTGGCTGCTTTGGTGATATTTTTGATGGTAGCTGCAATGTAAAACTATGATTTATACCTCAAATATGCACATTTTCGAACAAAACATAAATTTATTGTATAACATGTTATAAGACTGTCATCTGATGAAGTTGTTTCTTGGTTAGTGACTAATTATATCTCTATTTGGTCGGTTTTGTGATAGCTACCTATGTGGTGGAAAAATTGTGAAAATATGCGGTTGAGTCTTTAGCTATTGTGGTTAGCTAATAGAAATACATATTGTGTTTTCGCTGTAAAACATTTTAAAAATCGGAAATGATGTCTGGATTCACAAGATGTTTATCTTTCATTTGCTGTATTGGACTTGTGATTTCATGATATTTATATGCTATTATTTACTTGTGGCGCTATGCTAGGCTATGCTAGTCAGCTTTTACTGATGAGGATGCTCCCGGATCCGGGATGGGTGTTAAGTAGAAGTTAACTGTACGAAGCAATATTGCAACTATGAACAACATAAACATTTAAAAAATACATGACATTTTCTAATTTTATAACTTTTATTTGTATTTTATTTCGATGAAATTGACTTTTTGTGGGTGTCATCCCTCAACATGCACTATGTATGTACAGTAGCATGGATGTGTCCAAATAAATGTCACTAGAAAACAGCTTAAACAAATGCAAATGCAGCTTCTTTGATGTTATTCTATCTGCAGAGTTGCCACGACTGTGTAGCCATAGTTGGCTAGCTAGCAAGCAAGGGATAAGAACATTGCCAGCCTGCATAGCAATCAATCAAATAGAATGAACAAGTCTGCTTCTCTAGCAACCTAACCGATATAAATAACAACCAGGTTTAGTGGAAGGATGAAATTGTATGAGTTTACTTATCAAAATGAAAATCTCAATAGAAATATGTAATTTTGACCGTTAATGTGTGCTTGTGTTCTTTGGCAACCGTGGTATAAATGAGATAAACACCTCCGCTCTGTACATTATCTGGAACTAATAAACTCGGGGTTTACCAAGCTGTCCATTATTTCCAGATAATGTACAAAACGTCAGTGTTTAACCCTTACATGTACAGTTGAAGTCGGAAGTTTACATACACTTAGGTTGGAGTCATTAAAACAATTTTTTCAACCACTCCACAAATTACTTGTTAACAAACTATAATTTTGGCAAGTAGGTTAGGACATCTACTTTGTGCATGACACCAGTAATTTGTCAAACAATTGTTTACAGAACGATTATTTCAATTATAATTAACTGTATCACAATTCCAGTTGTCAGAAGTTAAACATACACAAAGTTGACTGTGCCTTTAAACAGCTCGGAAAATTCCAGAAAATGATGTCATGGCTTTAGAAGCTTCTGATAGGCTAATTGACATCATTTGAGCCAATTGGAGGTGTACCTGTGGATGTATTTCAAGGCCTACCTTCAAACTCAGTGCGTCTTTGCTTGACAACAAAAGAAATCAGCCAAGACCTCAGAAAAACATTTGTTGACATCCACAAGTCTGGTTCATACTTGGGAGTAATTTCCAAATGCCTGAAGGTACCACGTTCATCTGTACAAACAATAGTACGCAGGTATAAACACCATGGGACAACCAGCCGTCATACCGCTCAGGAAGGAGACACGTTCTGTCCCCTAGAGATGAATGTACTTTGGTGCGTAAAGTGCAAAACAATCCCAGAACAACAGCAAAGAACCTTGTGAAGATGCTGGAGGAAACGGGTACAAAAGTATCTATATCCACATAACCTGACAGACCACTCAGCAAGGAGGAAGCCACTGCGCCAAAACCGCCATTAAAAAACCCAGACTACGGTTTGCAACTGCACATGGGAACAACGATGGTACTTTTTGGAGAAATGTCCTCTGGTCTGATGAAACAAAAATAGAACTGTATGGCCATAATGACCATCGTTATGTTTGGAGGAAAAAGGGAGAGACTTGCAAGCTGAAGAACACCATCCCAACCGTGAAGCACGGAGGTGGCAGCATCATGTTGTGAGGGTGCTTTGCTACAGGAGGAACTGGTGCACTTCACTAAATACATGGCATCATGAGAAAGGAAAATTATGTGGATGTATTGAAGCAACATCTCAAGACATCAGTCAGGAAGTTAAAGCTTCGTCGCAAATGGGTCTTCCAAATGGACAATGACCCCAAGCATACTTCCAAAGGTGGCAAAATGGCTGAAGGACAGCAATGTCAAGGTATTGGAGTGGCCATCACAAAGCCCTGACTGCAATCCTATAGAAAATGTGTGGGCAGAACTGAAAAAAACGTGTGCAAGCAAGGAGGCCTACAAACCTGACTCAGTTACACCAGCACTGTCAGGAGGAATGGGCCAAAATTCACCCAACTTATTGTGGGAAGCTTGTGGAAGGCTATCCAAAATGTTTGACCCAAGTTAAACAATTTAAAGGAAATGTTACCAAATACTAATTGAGTATATGTAAACTTCTGACCCACTGGGAATGTGATGAAAGAAATAAAAGCTGAAATAAATAATTCTCTACTATTGTTCTGACATTTCACATTCTTAAAATATAGTGGTGATCCTAACTGACCTAAGACAGGGAATTTTTACTCTGATTAAATGTCAATAATTGTGAAAAACTGAGTTTAAATGTATTTGGCTAAGGTGTATGTAAACTTCCGACTTCAACTGTGTGTATGTAAATATATGTACATTATGTCTCTCTGGGTCTATATGCCCTTTCCTTTCTGCCGCTGTCTGGTGCAAGCTGCAGCCACCTTTTGACTTCTCATCTTCTCCTTCTCTCCATCTGTAGCCGTGGATGTGTGTGTTTCTTCTGACAGCGCCTTTGAGTAACAGAACAAAAAGAGCAAAAAAAGTATTTACAACAAGTATTCAGATTTTGCCACCACACAAAACTCCTAGGAATCACAATACAGACCTCAAATGTGAAGCACATAAACACAATCCAATTACCACAGAGGTGGTTTGACTCAATTTCAACATTGAGTCAAACAGATCAAGAGATATAAATATGTGCATGTTGTACCTCCACCTTGTGGCCAATCAGAATATGCTTGCATATGTTGAGTCTTGACAGGGTTTGGAACATGTGTACCAAGTTTGGTTACCATACAAATATCTGTGTCTGATTTATATGTGCCAGACCACGCCCACATGAATGTTTTTTGGTCAGTTGTTTGACATACTAGTCTGGAAAATATTGTTTTGAAAGACCTTGGTCCATAGATGCCATACATCAAGTTTCATCCAGATTGGCACTGTGGTTCCGGAGATGTAATTTGATTGTTTTTCAAAATCCATCATGGCAGACCTTATTTGTCCCTTGTGAGAAGATGATAAACATATGGTGCGTGCTATTCAAAATCCTTTGGACGTCCCTACCCCATTTAAGTTTTGGTTATGTGTAAGGCTAGGGTAAGGGTTAAATGTTAGGGATATGTTTTAGAGTATGGACGTCCCAAGGATTTTAGATAGCACTGACCATAAACATAGGAGCTATGGATGCAAGGACTGGCCATCTGTTATATACAAATTAAGTTTTAACCATGTTTTGAGGTAATATAGTGTTTATTTTCAGTTAAACAGGCCTATGTTAGATTCTGATTGGGAAGAACAGTTCAACTAAGCACAACAAGCATCAAGAATCAATGGGTGCCTTCAGAAAGTATTCAGACACTTTGACTTTTACCACATTTTGTTAGGTTACAACCTTATTCTAAAAGGGATTCAATGTTTTTTTTACTCATCAATCCACACACAGTACCCCATAATGACAGAGCAAAAACAGGTTTTTATGAATTGTTGTAAATGTATATACAAAAAACTGAAATACTACATTTACACAAGTATTCAGACCCTTCACTCAGTACTTTGTTGAAACACCTTTGGCAGCGATTACAACCTTGAGTCTTCTTAGGTAAGACGCTACAAGCTTGGAACACCTGTATTTGGAGAGTTCCTCCCAGTCTTCTCTGCAGATCCTCTCAAGCTCTGTCAGGTTGAATGGGGAGCAATGCTTCGCAGCTATTTTCAGGTCTCTCCAAAGATGTTCAATCTGGTTCAAGTCTGGGCTCTGGCTGGGCCACTCATGGATATTCAGAGACTTATCCTATTGGAAGGTGAACCTTCGCCCCAGTCTGAGGTCCTGAGCACTTTGGAGCAGGTTTTCATCTCTCTGTACTTTGTCCCATTCATCTTTGGGGAGGCAGGTAGTGGTTAGAGCGTTGGGCCAGTCACCGAAAGGTTGCTGGATCGAATCCTAGAGCTGACAAGGTAAAGATATGTTGTTCTGCCCCTGAACAAGGCAGTTAACCCACTTTTCCTTGGTAGGCCGTCATTGTAAATAAATAATTTGTTCTTAACTGACTTGCCTAGTTAAATAAAGGTTAAATAAAATAAAAAATTAAGATCTTTCCTCGATCCTAACTAATCTCCCAGTCCCTGCCACTGAAAAACATCCCCACAGCATGATGCTGCCTCCACCATGCTTCACCGTAGGGATGGTGCCAGGTTTCTTCCAGACGTGATGCTTGGCATTCAGGCCAAGGAGTCCAAAAACCAATCTTGGTTTCATCAGACCAGATAATCTTGTTTCTCAAGGTCTGAGAGTCTTTAGGTGCCTTTTACTGAGGAGTGGCTTCCATCTGGCCACTCTACCATAAAGGCCTGATTGATGGAGTGCTGCAGAGATGGTTGTCCTTCTGGAAGGTTCTCCCATCTCCACAGAAGCACTCTAGAGCTCTGTCAGAGTGACCATCGGGTTCTTGGTAATCTCCCTGACAAAGAACCTTCCCCCCCGATTGCTCAGTTTGGCCGGGCGGCCAGGTCTAGGAAGAGTCTTCGTGGTTCCAAACTTCATCCATTTAAGAATGATGGAAGCCACTGTGTACTTGGGGACCTTCAATGCTGCAGAAATGTTTTGGTACGCTTCCTCAGATCTGTGCTTCAACACAATCCTGTCTCAGAGCGCTACGGACAATTCCTTCGACCTCAGCGCTTGTTTTTTTCTCTGACATGCACTGTCAACTGTGGGACCTCATATAGACAGGTGTGTGCCTTTCCAAATCATGTCCACTCAATTGAATTTACCACAGGTGGACTCCAATCAAGTTGTAGAAACATCTCAAGGATGATAAATGGAAACAGGATGCACCTGACCTCAATTTTGTGTCTCATAGCAAAGGGTCTGAATACTTATTTAAATAAAGTTTTTAATTTAAATAAAGTTTTTAATTTTAATACATTTGAAAAAAAATATGTTTTCACATTGTCATTGTGTGGTATTGTGCGTAGATTGCTGAGCAATTTCAGAATAAGGCTGTAACGTAACAACATATGGAAAAATCAAAGGGTCTGAATACTTTGAGTGCCTAGTGAAAGCCTCGTGAAAGTCTACACACACTTGAACAGTTTTCACATTTGAGATTGACTCCTTAAGTGTCCAGCAACACCATCTCAGGCTCAGGGTGCCAGCCTTCAGATTCACATTTTGAGTATTTGGCGCATGGTGGTGGAAGGTGGAGAGACTATCAGGTTTGAAGGTAAGACCCAGATGCAGACAATGTTGAATTAACAACAGTTTAATAATCCAACAGGGGCAGGAAAAAGACAGGTCAAGGGCAGGCAGGGGTCAGTAAGCCAGAGGTGGGGCAAAGGTACAGGACGGCATGCAGGCTCATGGTCAGGCAGAGTGGTCAGGCAGGTGGGCTCAGAGTCTCAGAGTCAGGACAGGCAAGGGTCAAAACCAGGAGCGCGAGAAAAAAGAGAGACTGGGGAAAAGCAGGAGCTGAGAGAAAAACAAGACGAACTGGTACAGACAGACAGAAAACACAGGTACAAATACTCAGGGGATAATGGGTGACACCTGGAGGAGGGTGGAGACAAGCACAAGGAAAGGTGAAACAGGTCAGGGTGTGACAGAGACAGAGTCTGCAGACATGTATTGTAGAGCACAACACTTTACATGGGGTTCAAGTGAGGAATGGTGTCAGCTGGAAACACTCATAATTCAACCTATAAAATGTTGTTTTACATTATACGTATTATTAGTGGAAAGTTACAATTTATGGACTGTAATTGTTGTGCAACAAATAATATGTTATTATGAGTGATAACTGTTGTGTCACGCATACGTTTCTGGCTGTGAACAGTCTGAGTATTTGGCGACATGGTGATGGAAGGTGGAGACAGTCCGTCAGAGAGGCTGAGGGTGGAGAGACAGAGTCTGCTGGCAGGAGGACAAACAACAAGACGTATTGTCGAGCACATTGCTTTACATGAGGTTCAAGTGAGGAATGGGATAAGCTGGAAACACTAATCATTCAACCATGGAATGTTATTTTACACGTATAGTTTATTTTCCTTTTTTATAGATTTGCTTTTCAATGAAAGAAGACAGCAGCTGATTAACCCATTGTGTCACGGCCGTTGTAAGAAGTGGACCAAGGTGCAGCGTGGTGAATGTACATTTCTCTTTTTATTTAAAATGTTGCCAACAAACATGAAGCTTACAGGGTAAAGTGCCACTAACAAAGATAACTACCCACACTGAAAGGAGGGAAAAAGGGCTACCTAAGTATGATTCCCAATCAGAGACAACGATAGACAGCTGTCCCTGATTGAGAACCATACCCGGCCAAAACATAGAAATAAAGAAACATAGAAAACAAAACATAGATTGCCCAGCCCAAATCACACCCTGACCAAACCAACTAGAGACATAAAAAGGCTCTCTAAGGTCAGGGCGTAACACATTGACTCTATAGGGTCAACCATGAATAGTTTCGCAAAACTATTTATTGTTTTGTGGTTGACCACTAGCTAGATCCAAATAATTCAGGTAGCTAATTGTACACAGAACCACTGGGACCATATACAAATAAATGTATTGTATGTGTTATTGTAATTCAAAGTTTAGCTGCCATAGTACACATGAAACTAAATAAACCATTATCATCAACATTCTTGAATCTTGGAGCGCTCTTTGCCATCTCCGCTCGAGACCAGTTGGGGGTGCGTGAGTCCTTGTGACTCACTGGACATAGCTAGCTAGCTATGTTAACCGGGTGCTTTCTTGCCTAGTCTTAGCTAGACTACTGTAACGGCTTTCTTCCTGGGATGAAGGAGAGGACCAAAATGCAGCGCAGTTAGTGTTCAACATGTTTAATTTAACGAACTGTGAACACTTACAACAATACAAAACAACAAACGTGAAAACCGAGACAGTCCTATCTGGTGCAGAACACAAACACAGAGACAGGAAACAACCACCCACAATCCCCAACACAAAACAAGCCACCTATATATGATTCTCAATCAGGGACAACGATTGACAGCTGCCTCTGATTGAGAACCATATTAGGCTGAACACAGAAACAGACAAACTAGACACACAACATAGAATGCCCACCCCAACTCACGCCCTGACCATACTAAACAAATACAAAAACAAGGGAAAACAGGTCAGGAACGTGACAGAACCCCCCCCCTCAAGGTGCGAACTCCGGGCGCACCCCTAAAACTCAAGGGGAGGGTCTGGGTGGGCATCTGACTGCGGTGGCGGCTCCGGCGCAGGACGAGGACACCACCATTGTCTTTGTCTCCCTCCTTAGCGTCCTTTGAGTGGCGACCCTCGCCCTCGACCCTGGTCTAGGAACCTTCCCAAAGGTCCCTCCTAAATAGAGGAGATAGCTCAGGACAGAGAGGTAGCTCAGGACAGAGAGGTAGCTCAGGACAGAGAGGTAGCTCAGGACAGAGAGGTAGCTCAGGACAGAGAGGTAGCTCAGGACAGAGAGGTAGCTCAGGACAGAGAGGTAGCTCAGGACAGAGGGGCAACTCCGGACTGAAGGGCAGCTCCGGACAGAGAGGCAGCTCCGGACTGAAGGGCAGCTCCGGACTAATGGCAGCTCCGGGCTGAGGGGCAGCTCATGACTGGAGGGCAGCTCCTGACTGGAGGGCAGCTCCTGACTGGAGGGCAGCTCATGACTGGAGGGCAGCTCATGACGGAAGGGCAGCTCATGACTGGAGGGCAGCACATGACTGGCGGGCAGCTCATGACTGGCGGGCAGCTCATGACTGGAGGGCAGCTCATGACTGGAGGGCAGCTCATGACTGGAGGGCAGCTCATGACTGGCGGGCAGCTCATGAGTGGCGGGCAGCTCATGAGTGGCGGGCAGCTCATGACTGGCGGGCAGCTCATGACTGGCTGGCGGCTCTGGCAGCTCCTGACTGGCTGGCGGCTCTGGCAGCTCCTGACTGGCTGGCGGCTCTGGCAGCTCCTGACTGGCTGGCGGCTCTGGCAGCTCCTGACTGGCTGGCGGCTCTGGCAGCTCCTGACTGGCTGGCGGCTCTGGCGGCTCCTGACTGGCTGGCGGCTCTGGCGGCTCCTGACTGACGGACGGCTCTGGCGGCTCCTGACTGACGGACGGCTCTGGCGGCTCCTGACTGGCTGACGGCTCTGGCGGCTCCTGACTGGCTGACGGCTCTGGCGGCTCCTGACTGGCTGACGGCTCTGGCGGCTCCTGACTGACTGGCGGCTCAGATGACGCTGGGCTGACGGATGGCTCAGATGGCGCTGAGCAGACGGATGGCTCAGATGGCGCTGGGCAGACGGATGGCTCAGATGGCGCTGGGCAGACGGATGGCTCAGATGGCGCTGGGCAGACGGATGGCTCAGACGGCGCTGGGCAGGCAGGCAGCTCAGACGGCGCTGGGCAGACGGATGGCTCAGATGGCGCTGGGCAGGCAAGCAGTGCAGGCGGCGTTGAGCAGACGAGCAGTGCAGGCGGCGTTGGGCAGACGAGCAGTGCAGGCGGCGTTGAGCAGACGAGCAGTGCAGGCGGCGTTGGGCAGACGGCCGACTCTGACCTGCTGAGGCGCACAGTAGGCCTAGTGCGTGGTGCCGGAACTGGTGGTACCGGACTGGAGACACGCACCTCAAGGCTAGTGCGGGGAGCAGGAACAGGGCACACTGAATTCTCAAAGCGCACTATAGGCCTGGTGCGTGGTACCGGCACTGGTGGTACCGGGCTGAGGGCACGCACCTCAGGGCGAGTGCGGGGAGAAGGAACAGTGCGTACAGGGCTCCGGAGACGCACAGGAGGCTTGGTGCGTGGTGCCGGAACTGGTGGTACCGGGCTGGAGACACTCACCATAGGGCTAGTGCGTGGAGGAGGAACAGGGCTCTGGAGACGCACAGGAGGCTTGGTGCATGGTGCCGGAACTGGAGGTACTGGCCTGGAGACACGCACCACAGGGAGAGTGCGTGGTGTAGGCACTGGTGGTACTGGGCAGACTGGACCGTGAAGGCGCACTGGAGGTCTTGAGAGCAGGGCTGGCACCATCCGCCCTGGCTGGATCTTCACCCTAGCCCGGCAGATGTGGGGAGCTGGGATGTTGCGCACCGGGCTAAGCACACGCACCGGGGACACCGTGCGTTCCACCGCATAACACGGTGCCTGCCCGGTACGACGCTCTCTCTCTCCACTGGAAGCACGGCTGGGAGAGCTGTAGCGCCGAGCTGGCAGAGGACGTGCAGGGCTAGGGAGGCGCACAGGAGGCCTGGTGCGTGAGGCTGGCACAGTCTTAACCAGACGGCTAGCACGCACCTCAGGACGAGTATGGAGAGCTGTTCCCGGTGACATCAACTCCCCGACACGTTCAGTCGGGCGGATGTCGTGCCTCATGCACCAAACCAGCACCTCCCTCATAACTCTTTCCTCCAATTTCCCCATTAACTCCTTCACTGTCTCTGCGTCGCTCACCTCCAGTTCCGCCCTGACTGGCTCCTTACGGTAAGCAGGGGGAGTTGGCTCAGGTCTGATTCCTGACTCTGCCACACTCCCCGTGTGCCCTGCCCCAAGAAATTTTTGGGGCTGCCTCTCGGGCCTCCAGCCGCTCTGCCGTGCTAGCGCCTCATAATAGCGCCTCTCCGCCTTCGCTGCCTCCAGCTCTTCTTTGGGGCGGCGATATTCCCCTGGCTCTGCCCAGGGTCCTTTGCCGTCTAATTCGTCCTCCCATGTCCATTCCTCCAAATAGTGCAGCCTCTCCTGCTGCTGCTGCTGCAGCCTCTCCTGCTGCTGCTGCTGCAGCCTCTCCTGCTGCTGCTGCTGCAGCCTCTCCTGCTGCTGCTGCTGCAGCCTCTCCTGCTGCTGCTGCTGCAGCCTCTCCTGCCGTTTACCACGCTGCTTGGTCCTGGTATGGTGGGTGGTTCTGTAACGGCTTTCTTCCTGGGATGAAGGAGAGGACCAAAATGCAGCGCAGTTAGTGTTCAACATGTTTAATTTAACGAACTGTGAACACTTACAACAATACAAAACAACAAACGTGAAAACCGAGACAGTCCTATCTGGTGCAGAACACAAACACAGAGACAGGAAACAACCACCCACAATCCCCAACACAAAACAAGCCACCTATATATGATCCTCAATCAGGGACAACGATTGACAGCTGCCTCTGATTGAGAACCATATTAGGCTGAACACAGAAACAGACAAACTAGACACACAACATAGAATGCCCACCCCAACTCACACCCTGACCATACTAAACAAATACAAAAACAAGGGAAAACAGGTCAGGAACGTGACAACTACCAATGTTTTACAAACAAAAACACTAGCTAGCTCAATTAACTACCTAATATTATAGGCTAGACCCTAAACGTATTGACTTATCTAGCGACCATCTAGCGAACTTTGAGAACAATACACTACTACAAATACAATAGCTGCAATTACCTATTTTGTCCGGCTGAACTCGACTGTTAACCAACTGACTGACTCTCTCAATGACTGTTGGAATGTCAGGCGCCGAAGCAGGCTCGCGCTCCAGGGCAGACGGCTCGAGCAGCGGAGGCCACCGCTGCTGTATCGTGTATTTTTTATTTTTTATTTTATAGCTCCCTATTAAGGATACTTCAGCAAGCATTGATGTTGGAAAATGACGATACATGTATGGTGCTATTTGCTATGTTGAAAATTACAATCACAGATTTGTAAAACATACAGGAAAGAGTAGCCTATTGCTGACTTGGTGATGTGAGGTCTCAATCTTGAATTAAACTTTGTCTATGTTGAGGTTCAGCAAAAATGTGGCATTCAACCTTGTGTTATGACAAAGAAAACTATGTCAAAGGTACACAGTTGGTGATACAGTTCATAATTTTCCCGAGAGAGAATATAGTAGACGGATGCTATCAAAAAGTGATTGATGAGTTTTTCTGTGTCCTTTGGTTATCCTCTCGTTGACCTCTTAATGACATCCTCTCTGGATGTTCTCACGATATTTAGTGTGTCATTATGGAACTTGATAGTGCAGCTGTTTCTTTGAAGTAAAAAACATAAGTCTATCCAACAAAAAATAATTATACATATCAACATATATTGTGTAGTGATGTTTAGTATTGTGGATTAATAATACGTATGATCTATATATAGGTTTAGGCTTAGTGTTGTGTAATAATATGTATGTGAAGGCATATGTGTAGTATTGTCAAATAATAATCATATGCATGATCCATATAAAGGTTTAGTAATAAGCAGTGTCATAGTTTAAAATTAATTTTACATGGTCAACTTTAATAGTTTTAATATGTATGCTTACATTTCTGTACTAAAGATTTTGAAGAAAACGTAATTTACCTTTAATGAAATCTCTGTCTCTCTCTTCCCACTCTGTTTCCATCTCTACACAAGAGCTAATGGGTCCTTTGTGTGTGTGTGTGTGTGTGTGTGTGTGTGTGTGTGTGTGTGTGTGTGTGTGTGTGTGTGTGTGTGTGTGTGTGTGTG